>NC_086289.1:70494276-70807401 GCF_963924245.1 Chroicocephalus ridibundus | reverse complement strand
ACCACTGGTTTGCGTTATGGCTGAAATCCCAAGAAGAAACATGGGAGCTGCTGCTTTCTTCAGTTCCACTGGTGTCAGCAGGAAAAAAAACCTTGCTGAAGCTTGTGGCAGAGCAGAGGTGTAAGCGCTGTGAGAGATCAAAATCATCCCTGTTATTTCCAGGAGAAAAATGATGGGTCCCACGGAAAACAACAGGTGCTCTTTCAAGGAGAGAAGTGCCCAATACTAAAAAAAAATTCTCAACTTCATGGGAATGGCTTTCCACCGTAAGCTTAAAAAATTAAGTTAATTATCTGCTCCTTTGAAGCAGCCAGAAGCGTCACTTCCAGTGACATCCGAAGCGTTAGCATTAGCAGCTCTGACAGCTGAAGGAGTGACCGGCGGAGGGGCTGGCACCACTCTAATTTGGATAAGAGGAAGCTTCAATTCCCTGATTGTTGGCCAATACTGTAATGGAGGGGACATTTCCCCGGGCAGGCAACAGGTAGCTGCGATCATCCCACCATGGGATGGGTCATGCTGGAGGGTTTCCCCGAGCAATACTCATTAACCTGCTCACAGCCACCTGCAGAAGGACACAGGTTGGTTACATTTCAGAAATGGGCTTGTTGTAGAGATAGCATGGGGGCAGGGTTTGGGCTGCATGTGTGTGTTTTTTTGGGTCTTTCTCTGAGCTCTGAGTCTATTTTTTTGGAGTACTGGTGTTGTTAATACACAGTTTTTATATATATTATGCACATATAAATTGATATATACGGGGTTTAAGTACCTGGGTGTGAAGTTTTGGTGCAGCCCGGACTGTATCCCCTGCCTGGTGGGCGAGGGCTCAGCCTGCTCGTTGCCCTCGGAGGTTGCAGGTGTTCATGTTACACAGTTCACCAGGTTCAGCTGTGAAAACCAGACATAAAATTAGCTGTGGGTGCTCGGGAGGAGCTCTTAGGCAGCCTCTGTGGCACTGGGTGGAAGTTAAAGCTGCTTCTCTATCTTTTGGGCAGGTAGGTCATTCTCCTGGCTTTATTTAGTCTAAATGCTTAAGCTAAGCTTTTGTGCAAAAGTTTTAAGCTTCCTCTAAACTTGATTTATGTAATTCTGTACCTTTAATAGAGTAACAATGTTTCGGCTTCTCCCTCTATGTTTTATGCATTTGTGAAAAAATGACAAACAACCCAACTTTCCCTTTTTCTCTTAATGTTAAAATGGTAACTGGCCTCTTGTGGCCTGAGCCACGCGCCGTTGGCTAGCTGTGGGGTGCTGCTCTGAAACCAGTGTTCTTAGTAAAATAGGCAAGTAGAAATTTTGATGGCAAATTTTTCATTTTTTTTTAAAATTTCTTAATTCTCTGATCTTTTTTTTTTTTTTAAGAAAAATATGACTCTTAAAGTGAGCTTAAATACAAGTTCTTAATCTAAGTGGCTCTGTCCGTAGAGGAAAGTCTGTATTTGAATTTGATGCCTTAAACTCATGCCTGATGAATTTTCAAGGGGGGCATGTACTTGAAAAGGATACAGGAGGAGGGGGAAAGCTCCATGGGCACCACTCTGCTGCTCCTGCTGCATTTCCAGGTTTGGTAAAAAAACCCAATGTTTTTCACCGTTATTGGAGTGGCACGCTTAATATGCTAAGTGAGATGAGTGGGAATTGTGCCTGTGTAACTGTGAGCAGTGTTTTCTTAAGGTGACTTTCAGTATTTTATTATACCAAAGCACCTATAGAACCAGCCGTTGATCAAAAATTGTGTGCTTAAGCATTGAATTCTTTCATCTATTCTGGATACTTGGACTTCTCCGATCCTCCACAAACATCTAAGCCTTCCTTATTTGATAGGAGCGAAAAATATCAGGCTACAGGTTCATTGCTTAATGTATACTTGTTAGTTCTTTTCACTTTGTTCCCTTCAGTAGCATGTTTATTGGTTTAAATGGCAGAAAACTTGATTAGGAAGACAAATAATAGTGATAGAGTGAAGGACAGAGACACAACTCTATTCCTATGGAATTTAATCCCTTTTTTTAGAATATTGTTAAACTTCTATTGTTAAACTAGAGCTTAAGCAAACTCTAAACCGCAGAGGTTGCTGCAGTGCAAACATAAATTGCTCTATCTTGACCTCTAAAGTATCAATAATGCTTATAATACCTGTGAGATACCTCAGACGTTGTCTACCTTAGTGGAGAAATGATGGCTTGTCCCAAAAGCAGCATCTGCAAAGATGCTCTTTGTACGTGCACTTGTAGTCTTTATGGTGGAGAACCTCGAGGCTGGGCAGGAGCTGGAGTGCAAAGAAATACCAGCTGCTCAGCGTCTTGGTGATTAGGATCTTGCCTTCCATCAAGGTAAAACTCACCCGGAATGAAGTGTTCCTTTAATATCCCTCTCAAATACCATGCTGAGGGTTTTGTGTAGGATTTTCAAATAAATGCGTAAGTGTTGGTCTGACTGCCCTGCCTTGATGTAAAGGACACTGGAAGCAGTCACCCCTCGGTAGTAATCCAGAGTTGCTTTCTTTTCAAAGCGCTGATTTAACATATTGGCTACTGAGCACAATGGGTTTAGGTTCGAAAAATATTTAGAAAGAGTCCCAACTGTAGTGCTCAAAAGTGGAGTATCCTGCGTCAAGGTATTTGTGGGTGCCTGATGTCACATAGAGTAAGTTTTAGTGTGCCATCAGTAAATGTTATGAGATTTGTGCGCCTATCAAAATATCAGTGAAATGAGATTATTAACTGACTTGCCGTGGAGCAAATTACATCCTGGGGAATCGAGAGGTCATCTGCTCCCCAAAGAAAGCTGCTGGTGAGTCAAAGTGGAGACACGTCACCTTATTTCTGATATCTGCTCGAGTTGTGTGTTAGCTTGGCTGGCGCATGGAGGAGACCTCTGTGCTGTGGGAATTATTGGTGGCAGGGACTTCGAAGGAGATGTTTCTCGCTCTGAGCTGCCAATGAAGCAGCGCTCCGGTATGACATCTGGCTGTTGTCATTAAGGTACAACTGTGTCACGTTTCTACATGTTGATCCGTAACAGTAAATACATGTTGCTGACTTGTGTTTTAGTAAGAACTCAGGTGTAGTCTGCTTTCTCCATGCTTTGCAGCTTTAAATAAAGCATTGGATTCAAGGAAAGGCCTTGTGATAATAGTGTGATGCTGCTGCTTTTTTTTAAATTTAGATGTCAACTGCTTGTGGCTTATGAGAGCCCCTCTTGGATCTGATAGCAGAGATTTTAGACACTGTGGTTGTGTCCCATCTACACTTTGGGTGTATGTGTTCGTGCTAATTAGATGCCTCTGTGGGTTTAAATGGATGTGTTATTTGTCAATTCTCCATTACTAATGCTGACTGCATTGTAAAACAGCCAAAACTTCAAAAATTAGCAATAAATTTCACTGAGAGGAGTGAGTGGCATAGTTGCATATTATACGTGTCAATTGGTCTCTCTTTTTCTGGCTTTTTAGGATCATTTCAGACCAAAGGTGGACAGAGTAGTTTCCTGGGAACCAGATACTGATACGAGGTGTCTGTAGGAGTGAGTTGCTGGAAGCTGCTGGTTACTGTCTCTGTTCTGGGGCTGGTCTGCCTGGGTAAGGAGCCACATCTCAGATGGTGTTTGGATGGATGACTTCACCTCCAGCGGGAGGCTCTCTGCAAGGTCCTGGGTAGCTGTTGCTGTTTGGCAAAGTCTAATTCTGGTGAGAAGGATAAAATACCAATGTTGGAAGGAGGTTATGAGGCATGCTGGTAGCTTTTTACATATACCTATGTAGTCTGGTAATTAGTAAAATATGTAGGAAAACCAGCCTTTAGTGTGTGTCATGACTTGTCTTGGAGATCTATTAGTAAGAAAAAAGTCTTGTTCACTTTAGAATAAAAATTATTTGTACAGCTTGGTTTGGCAGCAACATAAAATGATACTCTAAAAAAAAGTTCGGATGCTGCTTTGTGCCCCCAGTGTGGAGGCCAGAGAGTGAGCTGGGCTCTGGGCATCTTATGGAGAACACTTCTGCATCCCAGCATGGATGGGAGAACAAGTTGTTCCTATGCCAGTGAGAATTGCTACTTCTGGGCAAGGCTATTTGTTAGTGGATGCTGTAGTCACTTATAAAAGAGTAATCCTGCTTTCCTGCTACCAGAGCTACTAAAAGGCCGTGAGTCCAGGTGGGGACCCATATGTGTGTGGTACCAAGCTGGGAAATCCTTCAGCTCTGGCGTGCTTAACAGCAATTGCCCCGTGTTACGTGTTTTCAAAACGGACTGTTGAGACAGCCTCCGCTCCTGTGCTGCAATATGAAAAGGGGGTGATCAGGAGAAGCTGTTAACCCAGCACTGTGCTTACATATTAAAAAAAAAAAAAACCCCTTGCATGGAGACCAGTGTGCTGGAGGAGGACTTGCTGGCTTGGAAAGGAAACAGTGATTTTTCTTGTGCCGGTGGCTAGTGTTCACATGGGCAGCGTGCGGGGACCATTTAAGTGAAGAGCTGGAGTGCTTTAGGGAACGGCACAACCAGGTGTAATCCACTTCTGGTTTTTAGTGCGTACTTCACTTATTTAAAAAATCTGTTTAAAAAAAAAAAAAAGAAATAAAAAAATCTTCCCTAATAGAATATTGCTTCTTAATGAATAGACCCCCTTGTTATGGGACAGCTTAGTGCTGTTAACATTTTTTCCTCTCTTGTTTGGCTTTATTAGGTGCTATCTCCCATGGCTATCTGTAAAGCCAATTAGTGGAGAAAATAACAGCCATATTAATCTCCCAGAGCAGTGCAAGAAAAAGAGTCATAATATCATAGGGAAATTATTCTAAGTGTGAAAAATTACCCACTTCGTCTATTTCATTTTTCCCAAACTCCAAAATTAATGACTTTCTGAAAAAAAAAAGATATATTTATCTCTGTATAAAGGGAGAGATTTGATGAATGCTAAAGAGAAACCAATAGAGTTTTAATAAAAATGTATATGTCCATAATCCTATGAATCCTATTCCAGCATGTTAAACTGCTGATTTGTATCTCTGTGTCAAACATAATTACAGGCAAACAGGAGCTGTGTTATAATATCTATTAATCAAGATTATAATTAGGATTCTAAGAAGCTGCTTGCTTGAGTTGGGAACTGTGGCAAGGAAGTGCCAGAGCTGCTGAGCCTTCAGCGCGTGGCTCCGTTTGCAGCCTGGGCACAAGCCTTATGGGGGCTGTTGCCCAGCATCCCATGGAGACCAGAATCTGCTGGTGGGAGACGACTGCAGTCAAGATGAGGTTCAACCCCCATGGCATATTTGGGGATGTGAATGGGAAAAGCGGTCGCTAGCTGACCAGCTGCAGCCATTAATGCCAAGTCAGCAAAAAGTCTTGATCTTGGGGGGCCTTTCATGCCATTTAGGTGAGTCCCATTTGGTAGTGTTGGGTCCTTGCTTAAAATACTCGACTGAAAAACCTCGTAGGTCTGTCTGTGTTTCCCAGTACTGGTGGTAAGGAACTGGGCACCAGTTGCTATAAATAATGTTTTTGAGACTTATGAGCCTTCTGTCCTCTATAAGTGCCGTACAAACAAAGCAGGGTTAGAAAAAGGGAGGGGACTGATGAGCTTTTGCTGTTGGCGCAAGAGAAGGAACTGATAAAGGTAGGCTCAGAAAGCCCAATCCACTGTTAAAACAGTTGATGAGTCAATATTTTAACGCATCCGGGTTTTTTGGCCCTCAAAGCAGTAAGCTTAAATGGTTAGGCGTTTTCCCTTCTGAATCTTTTTTTTTTTTTTCTTTTAAAAGGCTGTCTGATGCTCATGAGTTTAGCAAATATGGACCACCTTTGCCTACTTTTTCCTCTTTCTCCTCCCTTTTTTTTTTGTTCTTTGCCCCTGTTTGCTCTCCAGCTGTATTTTTGTAACTTCTACCAGGTCTAGTCGTACCGAGCTGAACACGGCGTGAATGTTCCCAGCCTCGTTTTAACTAAATTAACTACACTTACAACCTCGGTGTCAAAGCTCTGAACAATGGAAGCTTGCCACTGAACACATGAAACAAAAATGAAATTAGCCAGTGGTAGGAAACTACAAACAGCTGAGGCATTCAATTGTTAGCCATTTGAAGGATTAACTTCTAAATCATGTAGAGCTCCCTTGGTAGTTTAGCTAGTTGGGCACTCAAGGGTATATAAAAACACACTTTAAAGTAGAAATGTATTTCTTCACCTATAAAAAAGAGATTTACTGGCAGGTTGTGATATTATTAAGACTGGATATTTCTGCCATCATCTGTAGTACTTAATCACGCTTTCTTTTACTTTCTGCATACACTTTTCTGTTGAGTTCCCAAGGAAAGACAGTGCAGATGAACTCGGTGTTGGGAGATGGATGACGCTATAACCTAGAAAAATATTTTGCCATCTTAAGTTGGTAACAACTGCCTACTATATGCAGTTCTTGTACGTGAATCACTTCCTCCTATGGATATTTATCCACTAGATGTATAAAATATGCCTCTGCTCTTAAATATTCGAATCTGGTTTTTGTTATACTAAAAATTATAAAGAATTGTCTATTTTTGTCTCGCTCTACTGAAAGCTAAGATATGCTAGTGAAATAGGTTTTTAGTAAGAGCTGGTAAAAGATTTTCTTAGTTAATTCATTGCAAAGAGTCGCCAAGGGCTTAATCAGAACCACAAGAAAGGCAACTCTACTAATTATGGTCATATGTTTGTTTGAATTCAGTCTTTTCCCTATCACTTGAGAACACTGTCATGGACCTATGGAACTTCATAGGGGAAAAATTCCTCAACTCTTTCCTTAATGTTTGCTTCAAACAAGACCCTGAAGTCTTCAGACAAGAGTTTATTCAATCAAAATCCTTCAGATTGCACAATTAAGATTGATGAATTTTATAGGAGTCTTTTTCTTTTTAAATGAATAGCACTAAACAGAGGTGACTTCCTCTCCTAGCACAGACTTGATAATGAAGCCATTGAATTTACTTATAATATAAATATATATTTGTCCAGAGAGTCTGTTGCAGTAGAAGTCCAAAGCAAGGAACTCATTTGGAGGAAAAAAGAAATAACAGCAGCAAAAACAACACAAAGCTGAAATAAAGGGGAAAAATGTAGAATCACAAAGAAAACCTAAACAAATAAAGTGCAAACAGAGAGTGACAAGCGCACTCAGCCCCTGGATTGGTTATGGATGAGACGACAAGTATATGATGAAATTAATGACCCTCTGTCAACTTTTTAGATCTCACTTTTAAAGAGAATGGACCAAAAATC
Organism: Chroicocephalus ridibundus; assembly: GCF_963924245.1. Lineage (NCBI taxonomy): Eukaryota > Metazoa > Chordata > Aves > Charadriiformes > Laridae > Chroicocephalus > Chroicocephalus ridibundus. The sequence continues at coordinate 70,800,148 of NC_086289.1, read as the reverse complement.
AATAGCCCCCAAACCACTAGTACTCCAGTGAACCAGTTTATCATTTATCTTACTGCTGGCACTCATATAGAAAGTGCAGCCAAGCACAGCATAGGACTTTCATTGGTAGTCATCATTACATGCAATGTTTGAGCACTCCAGTTAAAGGTCAAAGGTGTGCAGTACAGCTCCTCTGAGAAGTACCTATTTGAAATTACCAATATCTGTGTATGGTTTATCCATGCTCTACACTACTATTCCCCTCCCCCTCCATGTGTATTTTCCCTTTCTGAGCTTTGCCTGCTGGCTGAAGCAGAAGCCCTGGGGCTGGAGCCCAGCAGTGGTGGCTCTGTGCACCCAGGGTTAAGGCTGAGCTGATGTTTCTATTATCCATTCCAGTTCTCAGCGTTGCGTCTCAGTTATTTCTAGTGGCATCAAGCTGCAATCACTGACATATGAGCTAACGCCTCTAATGAAAATTGTTCTCTACTCTCTCCACCCTCAAAAAAGCTTTAGAATCATATTTAACATCTGGTTTCTAGATGCTTACTTTAAGAAGTCCAAATAAGACTCAGCTGAATTTAAAGTATGTGTATTGTAAATGACTCTTCCGGTAGCTAATCCTAAATCTGGAGGGGCTAGCAAGATGAGTTTTTAAAAAAATAAAAATCTGGGGGAGGGGAAAGTGTTAAGATGACCTTTTTGTCATTTCTGGTATGCCGGTTATTGTTGTTGTACGATGGCAGTGAGATCAGGATGACTTGTGCCATTTGCTCCGCTTGCATAGTAGTCATTGCCTTGAAATGCGCGTGGCCTGAAGGGATAAATTGGGATAAAATAGGGCAATAAACATTATCCCGTTGCACAGATGGGAAACTGAGGCACTAAGCAGGTGAGAGGCAGTTTTCAAAAACACCTGAGTTAGAAACTGCCTGTTCCCGTGGGAAAGCTGATGAAGTAGAGACACAAATCCCGATTTCCCAACCCATCTTGCAGTGTGTTGACCAGGTATCCCTGTGGGTTGCTGGTGCCCTGTCAGAGGCCACTCAAGCTGGCACCTTCCCAGGTGCCTACACCGGTGTTGTGCTGGGGTTGGGGGAGCAGCTCGATGTGTTTTGCCCACGTAACCGGTCTGTCTGCGCTGTGGGTACCGGGGGTTTCCTCCCGGGCTCCTCTGCGAACCCACCCGTGCTCCCCCACACCTGTATGTGGCCAGGCCAGGTGCCGGTCGCGTTGGACTGAGATGGGTGTACAAACAGGGCTGTGCTGACCCCATGCGTGAGCCTGCTTTGTGTCTCCTCCTCGTGCGTGTGCCAAACGCAGGGTCAAAAAGTCTGCCTTTACAGAGCCAAGGCACTCTGAAAATGTTGGCACAGCTGAGGGAGTGTAAAATATTTCCTGCCACAGCGCTGTGGGAAGGACGGCAGCTGCCCTGCGCTGCTGCAGGCAGCGAGGTAGTTTAGTGCTCTTTTATAGCAGCGAGGTTTTCTCCAGGTATTTGCAGCCATTGCGTGGGGGGCCGCTGCCCAGATCTGCGGGAGGGGAAGCTGTGTAGCCACGCTTCCATCGATTGCCCTGGGACAAGACAGTGGTGGCCATGGGAGGTGGAGTTTCCCAAAATACACCCTTGCTACTTGATGGGTGTAAGGATGTGTTGCATGTGCCAGGGAGGCAGAGAGAGGTTGTGAAGGACTTGGAAGAAAAGTTGTGAATAAATAGAAGGCTTTGCCTCAGCAAAAAAATTTTGTTACAGACAGGAAAGATGATGCAGATTTCCTACTGTACATGCGTGTCCTTAACACCATCCTGGTGGTTGCAGGCTGAGGAACTGGTTGCAATGGGTAATAGTGTTCAAATAAATAAAACAAAAAAAATGCATTAAAAAAAAAAACACAAAAAAACCCCCAAAAAACCAAACAAAAAAACCCAAACCAAAACAAAAAAAAACCAACAAACAACCAAAAGAACCCAACCTCAACAAAATATCTCTATATAGTAAAAATGTTTAAGGAAAAGAATACTTTATTCTAAATTAATTTCTGTGACAAAAGGGTTATCGAGTATGGGAATGGGCTGCCCAAGAAAGTGGTGGAATCGTCCCCAGAGGTGTTTAAAAGACAGGTAGACACGGTGCTTTGCGACATGGTTTAGTGATGGGGTTTTGGCAGCGTTAGGTTGACGGTTGGACTCGATGATCTGAGAGGTCCCTTCCAAATTAGACAATTTTATGATAATGTAGTACATAAATGAGATTAAATTTGAGGCCAAGAATGCCTATATGAGCACTTAGAAGGGACCTGTTGTGTCTTCAATGTTTCTGTGCTGATTCACAAGGGCCTCAGCTCCTGCTCGGGCTTTCACAGGTGTGAGACGTGCTGGTAGCTCAGTGCCTCTCCATCTCTGACCAGCTGTCCCTGCAGCAGCTGAGAAGCACGGTGGGGTCCTCTGTCCCTTGAGCACCAGGGCTACAGGTGATTTTGTTTTGTTGCAAAGGAACTCCCACTTTTTCTGGCCTCCTGATGCACTGACGTTTTGGTCTGCCATTCAAAAAGGCTTGTGACGTGCAAATCGCAGCAATTCCCTCTAACGCTCCCCATCTGCCTCTTCATGTTGAGCATGAGCGCGGTCAGGCGATGCAAGGCACGAATACTGCATCTCTAACAGGAACTGCATGCACATTTTTGGTGTTTGGCTCTGTGCCGTGCCAAAACAACTGGCTGTTGCTCTCCCACGGTGGGCATGACGCAAGGACAAGCATTAAGGGTGGTGAGTGGACAGTAGCGAAGGGAGAAGCAATGTGTCCTTGGAAGGGAGTGGGATTGACAGCATGGAGCATCACTGCATTTCTCCAGTGAGGTGTGCATGCAGCAGAGTTCAGGCTCCTTGTAACGTACTTCGGATCTGCCGGGCATGAGCAGTGGTACAGGATGCTCCAGCTGCTGAGAAAGAAAATGCATTTAATGCCGGACAGGGTGTAGGGTGCAGGGGCTGAAGTGGGATGCGGAGCATCAGCACAATGCACGCACCAGTGCGATGGGCAACCAGGGGATTGGAGGCTGTGTCTTCAGCAAAGAGTGTGCGGCACTCTTGCGCGCAGCAAAAGAGCAAAGACTTTATTTTATGCTGAAAAATTAATTTTGGTGGATCAGTGTTGGAAGGCTTAGCAGGGAGAAGAGAGTTTGCATACACAGGTCACTGGGATTTAGTGCAACTTCCACTGACGTCAATGGAAAAAACTCCCATAGCTGTGAAAGTGGGGGCTGGATCTGCTGTGGGTCTGTCTCAGAGCTGCAAAGTCAATAGATAAGACTGAAAACCACGATCAGTGGCTATGAACAAACAAGCAGTATCTTTGATATTCAGTCAACATTTTTTCCCAGCATATTAAACCCATATTTTATCTGTAAGAGTGAATAGAGACAATTACTTGAGTCACACCTATCATATCCTGTTTGCTTGTACAGTAAGTGCCTGATACCAGAACGGCGAGCTCGCATTGTGTGTTCCTTTCAAACAGAAAAGGCAAGTTGCTTCAAGTAGAACAATTCTTGCACTAATTGCAGCCATTCCAAATTTGCCACTCCAGACTGGTTTCCCTGAATGAACACGCTGTTAAGACTTGTAATACGTTAAGGCATTTAATACATTTAATAAATATTTCCTTTGTAGTTTTTCTTTTTTGCTTTACAACTAGACCAGAGACTTTTTGGTAGAAGAAACTAGGAAAGTCTTGTTTACTTTGACATTAAATCATTCTGTATTTAATGTGGCAATAGCTTAGCTCCAGGGGACACTTGATAAGACGGGGGAGAAAGGGATGATCTCTAATACAAGCTCGTTCCTGGTTTCTGGCAGAAATGCTCGAACCAGTTTGCTACTGCATCCCTCCTTAGAGGGACAGGCCCCATTACACTTGCATCCAGTGCCAGATGCACCTAAATTTCAAAACTTTTATGATCCAGGCTTTCAATTTTACTCAGTTCACTTGGGCAAGGAGAGGCGGGGGGAAGTGTTTTCTTTCCCTGCCTCCGTGAGCAGTACCAGCATCAAACTATCACGCTTACCAGATTTGGGCTTTTATGATCTGTGTTTCTAATTGTAAGGAGAATGTTGGGATCTGGGTCAGGACAATGAAAACTCGCAAGTTGCTTTAAAGAGCTTGGATTTGCTCTTTGGAGCGCGTTTCGGAGCGCATATTTTCCTGGTGTGGGCAGACTGTCCTCCTTTGCTCCCGCTACCCACGACCTGCTCATCGGGGTGTTGCTTCCTGGTGTGGCTGGTGGGTTGTGGTCTGGTGGGGACCATGTGTGTCCCTGCTGTCATCCTCCCCCTCTGCAAGAAAGGAGCACCCTGAGCTTCTACCTGCACTGGGATTGCATACAATTTGTAATTAATTAGTGCCTGCATGCCTAACGTGTATGTTGCTTTTAGGAAAAGGTTTCCCATATCTTAACTCAGAAGGATCATAGTGACTTTTGTGCATATTAAATAGGAATCTTTCTCTTTAAAAATGGGTATCAGGCATGTTGTGCATATTATAACTTAAAAGCTTCAGCGGAGCTGCATTTTTGAGAGTTGTATTCATTCTGGAACTGTACCACAATTCATCATATTAAACTTCATTTGTTGGAAGCCTTGCACTGGAATATGGGCTTGGTCTCTAAGGAAGTGCTTCATTTCTGTATTCCTTACCAATAACAGCACACGGCACTGTCTTTTTATTACTCTGTGGCTAGCACCATTCATATAGTGCATTTCTACATCAGGGCTGGAGAGACCCCCATCCTGCTGAAAAATTTAGACGGCTACAGCAGCAATCAGAAATACCAATAAAGTGTCCCCGGTTCTAGGTGGTGATGTGGGATGGAGGGAGAGAAAGATATAAAAATGAATCATGATGTGAGACAGCATTGCTCTGGCAACTGCTTCAAAACCTGAGTGCAGTGAGACCGTATAAAGGCTTGAGAATATTCCTATGATCCTAAAGAGACCCGCAAAGACATTGCAAACTCATCAGGCGGCCAGTGCTGCGAGGAGGAGGAGAAATGCTGTTTTGAGTCATTCATCCCCAAACAACAGATGTGCCTTAACCTAGAAATAGGTAATATGGCTTCCAAGTGAGGTGAGCTGCTTTGGATAAACCTGGTTAAAAAACAACCATACATTTAATGCAGGAAGCTGTCGAAGGTGTAAAGAATGGCTAAGTAAGTGAGTGGGACACCATTAATCTTGGTTTGTTTCGGCACTACATCTTTAGCTGTTGAAGAAAAAAAAAAAAACCACCTTGCTCCTAGCTCATAACCCGAGTGTTAAAACTGATGTCCTCCCCATTAGGGCCTGTAAGCTCATTAGCACATGGCAATTTATCCTCTTTTATTTCTTCTCAATTATCCTATCATCCATTGTATCTGGATCTGATTACCCTTTCCCAGAGTCAAACATTATCTTGTAAATCATTTGCTTTAAGTCTAAGCCTGCCATTGCATTGCCCAGGATTTGCTTAGGCAGGTAATAAATCAATTAGCATTAAACTTGTGGCGTCATCAATTTTCTTTCCTTGTGACTGAAAAAAGGAGTACCTGAACTTTGCGAAGCGGTATCAAATTTCCTTATGCTGTCCGCATTGAGATTTCCCCTTCTTTCCCTCCTTTCCCCGACATCCCTAATCAATATCAATATACTTTGTACTGAACTGGAGACGAAAGCAGTCAGGGAAACCGCTGTGGACCCAGATGGAAAGTCCATGGAAAGAGTCTTGGTGACTTGGGATCCTTTGGATTAAGTGCCAGGTGAGACCCCTGTAGACAAGGGACTTGTGCGTTCCGCTCTTCGCTAAACGTCAAAACCTGAATAGTGATGATCATCTAGCACGACAAGCCTGCAGCCTCAGGAATGTGAAAATGATGTGATATTTCTGCCCTTCCAACGTTGGGAGGGATCTGCTGGTGCTCTGCCAGCCCCACACTGCCCCAGGGCTGCCTGCGCTGTTATCCCCGGTGCTTCCCTCGGGTGCAGGCAGCCCTGGGCCGGCGGCGGAACAGCCCTGTGCTCCTGTCCGTGCTCCTTCTCCAAGGCTGATGCAATGGGTGTGGTTGAGGTGCCTCTGCCCAAAGCAGGGCTTTGGCACAAACGCGATTCAGAATCGGTGTGGACGGCAGGAGCACAACTGGCTTTCATCTGCTCCTACGTGCTCCTCCTCCGGACTTGCTTCCACAACTTTTTGGCAGATCCCCAGGGTCTGATCCGATGGTTACAACAACATTTATTAGCTGTAGTCTGGGCAAATGATGCAAAGGGAAACATTTCTTACACCCTTTGCATACAACCTACCAGGGCAATTGCTGAATCAGCTTTCTGGTGCTAAGATTTTGGTGTATGCAGCCCCTACAGTATTATGCCCTTTTCCCATGTTAAGCCTTCAAAGTGGGAGATGTAGCGATTTTAGCAATGTTGACTCACCGTGCTCCAACCACAAACTGACGGCACGCGAGAGCTCTGCCGAGACCTATGCAGCAGAATACCTGAGATGAGGTTTACCCAGTTGTCTCACTTATTACGAGACGTGTATTAAAAAGGCCTAAAGAATTGACTTAAAATACACTTAAAAAAACCCCCAGACTTGTTCAGACACGGACTTGCGTATTAGAGCTTTGAGTGCTAACTCCTGTGGAATATGCGTTGTTCCATAACTGTAAATTACCGCTGAAACTGTTGCACCTTCCTTTGAAGGAGCTGATGCCGGCCACTGCCAGAGATTGTGTTGGGCTCATCCAGCGCTCAAATCTGGAGTCGCACATCTCAACTTCTTGCGTTGCCTGCTGAACCCGACTGTGAAGGCGTGGGTGTACAGATCGGTGATGGACGTACCCAGGGCTCATTCAGTGTTCTCTGGGCCATTGTTTCTATGGAAGAAATTTTTCCCGCTTTTGTTTATTTTGTTTCAGGGTTTAACTGGTTATTGCTGTGCTTTATATTTGGGTTGCTTCACAGTCACTTCCATGAATTTTGTTTAAAAAAAAAAAAAAAAAAAAAAACAAAACAAAACCAAACAAAACCACAAAACAACAGAGTGTAGTAGGAAATAAGAAATGCATACATCCAGGTGATGTAAGCTATTAATTCTGAAGAAGCTCATTAGAGGTGCCTGGCTCTCAGTAGTGGGGATTAGTATTTGTTTTTTGTGGATGTTAGGAGGTTTCCTACAAGTTCCAGTTGTTGACTCAAGTTCACTCCAGTATCTAACCCATGGGTGCAAGTTTCCAGAGGATTTTGTGCCCTGTCCCTCCCCATCCTATCCTGCCTCTCCCATTACTAGAGCTATGGTTTAAACCAGAGATGTGGATTAGTGGTTTTGTCAGAGTTAGGTTGATGGTTAGACTAGATCTGAAAGGTCCCTTCCAACCGAGGCAATTGTATGATTGCCATCACCTGGGGAAGGTGCCTGCACCTCCCCCGTCTTTTCTCTTGCGTGTCTGCCGTTGCTCTCTCTGAATAACGGAATCTTGTCTTTGCATTTAACCATATATAAATGGATTAGCGCAATTGCTGCAACTTCTTCAAATGTTTTATGCTTGAGATATTTTTCCTAAGCTACATGTTACACAATTTTTGTGATTCCAAAGGCAAACAGGCTCTTGCTTTGATGAACTGGCTGGTCACAAGTGGAGGTGTCCCAGCGTCTGAGCCGCAGAGCAGAATTGCCTGGTGTATTCCTGAGCAAATATGCAGAAGACTTGTCTAAAATGGGCAATACTGTATTTTATAGTAATTTTCTAATCAGAGAAACTGAGGCAATCAGCAATGAGATGGCGAGGTCACGCAGAAACCCTTTGGCAGAGATAAGAACAAAGAAGCCCCAATTCTCAGTCTTGTGGTGTGACTCCCGAGACTATTTGTTTGTATCTCCCTCTCTGTACATCCTCCCTGTATAAAGTGTGTGAGAATAAAAGAGAGATAGCGGTCGTCTTCCCAAAAGTTAGGATTTGAAATGAGAACTTTTTTGAAAGTTTTCATTATAATCCCCGGGGATGCCAGATGTAAGGCATTTCCTGGGACTCTTAAAGGTCATTTGTTGAACAGTTTCTTCTAAGCGTATATGACAAATTATTCCCTTGGCACAATAAACAGGACGCAAGCCCTTTAATTATAATATAGCACTCAATATCTTTAGACATTTCAACGCTTCCTATGTATCCTACACATTTCATTACAAGGAAAGGTTGAGCGGAATTAAAAGGGTGACGTTACCCGAAGATTGATAGTTTACCTGTCCAAAAGGGAAAAGTCACAGTGGAAGTGAGCACAAAGGAAAGAAGGATCCAAACCAAGTTTTGATTGCAGAGGAGAGTTGGATAAGAGAGTTTTTATTATCCGTAGCTTTTAGCCTTATTTACCATCAGGCTATCTTGCCACAAGCATGCTTTTTAGTTCTGACAGCTCTGAATTATGACCATTGTGGGATCCTATCTCATTAACTGAAATGGGAGAATAAAACATCAAACAATCATAAAAATAATTTGGCACTGTGAAACCACTTAGGAGCAGCTGTCAAACAGGTTGGAAGATAAAGTTCTAAATAAAAAGAATAGAGAGAGCTGCAATGTCCTGCCATATGCTTCCTCTGCATTATAGACTCCTTAATAATATGAAGTGCCTGTGTTTATGCAGAATAGGCCAGACACTCCATATATGATATTGATTATGCCTTAACCCCAATTTAGTAAAGACATACTCCTCCTTTTCCTAATCAGATATTGCAGAAGCAGTTTTCTGAAAATGTCCCTAATGCCAAGACATATTTTATCTCCGAAGGCTGTGGCAGGAGATAGGGCTTTGTCTTGCCTGTTGTCATGGCTTGGAGCCCAGTTTTAGGACAGCGAGGCCCCTCTGGGGCTCTTCTCCAGCAGTTTTCATCCAGCAATTCTAAAACATACATCTTTATCAAGCTGTTGTTGTCAGACAACATTAGATAATTAATAGGCCATTTGTCAGCCTGTACAAAACATGTTAAAATCCCAAACACAATCAGGATAAATATAGTTGCCTGCTCTCTGAAGGCTTTTTGTTCTGACGTGCAGGCATTGCAGGCAGATATTTACTATTAAACAAGACTCATTATTAATCACATCTAATGTTAATTAATTAACCGCCTCTGTGCATTGAGGGCTCTCTGTGACTTTCAGTTGTTTTAAGGAGCTAATTGGTAACTTAGCAGTTTGCATGGAAGTTGTTTCTTGTTCAGTTCACATCAACTTTTTCAACTTAATAGAATAACTGTGTTCATTAAATATAAATAAAATGGCATATTTTTAGCAGCGTAAATTAATATTGAAATAAGGCCACATCTGAACATTTTAGGGAAGGTAGAGTGATTTGGTTCAGACCCAGCTTTACCATCGGCATTGCTGAGTTAGGGCAGGTGCATAGAAACAAAGCTCTCTGAAGGCCAATTAGATGGGATACAGATGATATTGTATCATGCCCCCACAGCTCAAGCAGAGCTGCTGGCAGATGCTGACCACCTGGAGACACCACAGCAGCCTTCTTGAGCTACCAGCACTCAAAGATAGAGCTGCTGAGGAGCAGTAATTAGAGATGTCTTTGAAAACCCTGATGCCTTTACGGTTTGGTTCTAATTCTCCTTAGCCATACACCTTGGCTCGTCATTGAGCAGTGGAGAACGAGCGTCACTCCTACTGGTAAAATGTCACTAAGTCTAGTTTGCATCCTCTTTGCCTGTTATATTTGACTGCCTAAAGAAAGGAGCTCTTGGGAAGCAGACCCTTTCCACTTAGAGATGCCCTTCTAAACACTGTTTATTTCTCATGAAAGGAGAAGGGAGGCAGGACTTGCCAACATAGTTTAGATCAACAATCCATGCGGAAGCCAACAAGGCAACGCAACATTTAAGCAGCCAGTTTGGCTGCAGAATTCCCAATAAACCAAACAGAAGGGCCATGGGCTTATGATCTGGCCCAAGAGCACCACCAGGCTGCATGTGTCTCTTGATGACACTGAAAAAAAGTCTCCTTTTTTTTTTTAATAATTTTTTTCTCAACATGCCCATTTTATTGTACACTCTGAATGTGCCTTGGATGCTGTGATGGCTGGTTGTGCCAAGTAAGCATGTGGTGACTAAGTGAACACACAAGAATTAGCTTGCATAACAGTATAAAACCATTTTGTAGAAATGGGTGTGGGTGGTATTGCTTAATTACCTGTTCCTAGAAATTTTGCTCCTACGAATTTCCATGGAAATCAGCAGGAGTCCTGCATATAGAGAGCTCACCGCACTAATCCCAAACATAACTTGCGAAAACTGCCTTTCCTTCACGTTCCCGTTATATAACTTGGGGGCATAAGTGTCTGGGCTACAAAAACTATGAATCTTTTAAAATAGTCACAGATTTCATCACCCACTAAATAAAGATGACATTTTTTGTGAAATATTTCATATTTAGACTGTCTGTCCAGCCGTGCTTTTGCACTCTCTCCTCTTTGCTGTGTCAATATTTGCATTACCAACCCTATTTTGGAGGGTTTCTAACTCGATCTTACATTTATTTTGGCGAAGAATGTGGAACGCAACTTCTTACTCTGAGAGAGAATTTGTTTTAAGAGATGATGATGAGTTTTGACTTGGAGAGGGGCTGGAGTCCTGGAGGAAAATGCAGCCCTCCTGGGCTGGGAGGGGTTGGCTGCTCCTGGATGGGAGTGTTTTCCTGCAGCCCAGCAGCACCGTGGTGGGAAAGAGATGTCAAGGTCTGGTGAACGAGCTCCATGTGCTTCTCCATTACCATGGGCATTACCTCTCTGTTGAGTCTGAAGGTCTGGTCAGTGGGGAATTGCTTGCGTAGGGGAACTGGGTTTTTCTTAGCACCTTGCGGCTCTATGAATCTTGGGTGGGTGTCCTGCTGCCTCTTACCTCCAGCAGGATCTGCAGGTCTTCCCTTGCAGGAAGAGCAGGCAAGTCTCTGTTGCATGTTGCCTAAGGCTGCTTGCAGGTCAGGTAGCACGTGAGTCCTGCTAAAACTTATTGCCCAGATCTCAATATCTGAGACTGAGAATTGCATCATGGCTCAATTCTGTTGAACTTCCAGCCCAAAATACCCCAAATAACTAGAAAAATGGACTTTTTGGAGTCCTGGATGCAAATATAGTTCCTGAGCACTTTTAAGACTGTGCCTATAACTTTGTGTTTTGGCCATTTATTTGTGGATACAGCAGAAAAAAATCTGTCATGTACGTGTGCCAACAAATATATTCCTACACATGTAGATGTTCATAATCACGCGCATGTATAGGTAGATATATTTCAGACTTGTGTTTATAATGTGTGTGTATCAAGTACTTCCTTGCACAAATATACCTAAAGAGCTCTCCCACGGGGGAACCGCAGAGCTTGGATTGTTTCATTCCTGCTGAAATGCTGACACCAAATTGTATGAAAGGGAGAGCGTAGTCCAAAGTGAAAAATGTCCTGTAGCTAACAAAGCCTGGTGCTGGGATTAAACTTAAACCAGTGTTAGCATTACTCAAGAAGCCTCATTGGCTAAAACTGTAAGTGTTGTATGAAGCTGCAGTATGTTCTCTCATCGTAAGCCCAACAATATGCTTCAATTAAACATATGTCACAGGCACTTATCCTGAGAGCATGAAGCTGTTGCTGTTGGGAAAGTGGTTTCTGTTTGTAACCGCGGCTCCAAGCACAAGGTCTTTGGGTGCGTCACGCCCCCATCCCTTTTGAGTGCATTTATCCAGGCTTGAATTTTAGGAAGATGCTCAGGTTGTCCCTGTCACCTGCCAGGGGTGTCAGTCGCACTGGGTTGTGTGCAATGCTCCTGGGGCATGAGAAAATAAAGTACCCTCTCCTAGCAGCCCGTTCATCACACCCCGCTTTGCCCACTGCTGTGGCCATGCTGTTGAGTTCCCAGGATGGATAGCCTGTTCCTCTGGCCTGTAGCCCCTTCAGCACTGCCTGAGACCTTTGTGCCCACACCATGCCTCGCCAGCAAAGGTCCGCCCTGCATGGGAGCTGTAGCTGCAGCATTGTCTTAATAATATGTGTTAAAAAAAAAAAAGAAAAATCTAACAAACTATGTATTTCCAACATGGGCTTGAAAAGATGCAGGGTTAAGTGGTTAAGTAGGTTTAGGGTAGTGTTTCAAGCAAGGCACATAGTTGAAAAATAATATTTGTATTGGCTCTGTGCTAGCAAATATACAATCAAGACACAAACCAGAAACTTTTTCTTTCAAGCTGTAACGCTGTTTTAGGAGGAAGGGGTATTTCATTCCCCAGATAGAGGAAGAAGCTTCCCTCATCCAAACTCTGAGCTGTGAAACACCTTTTCAAGCAGAGAAACACCCTAAAAATCATGGAAATAGTTAAAAATCGTAACGTTGAGCTCTCTCTCCTCTGTAACCCCAGATGAGCAAAATTCCAAGGAAAGAGATGAAAAGCACGGCAATATCTATGGAGAATGCAGGAGTCTGGCACAATTTGCATTTTCCCCACCTGTTCTGGACCGAAGGCTTGCAGCCGTCCTCAGTCTGGGTTACACCTACACCATCAAAACCACAAAAAAGCCCCTTAGCCCAAAAGGCAATTTTATTGAATCGTGTAATGATTACCAAGTGGTATCTAAGGCTGACCAATGAGGTTATAACCTAGATCTCCTTATGGACTTCTAAACAAGCTTGCCTGGCGTTGGGCAACAAGAAATTTAAGACTACCTCCGTTCCAAAAAGGCGAAGCCATTTCAAAGCAAGAAATAATTCTAAAGAAAATTTGTATATGCTTGATTGATTATCTTATTTTAATCCATATTAAAGCTTTAAGTCTTTAGGTGTGGCTCTTTAGTTCTAACATCTCATAAATTATGGCTATAATGAAGCAGTCATTTATCCGGGGCTGATGATAAATGGCTTGCCCTAGGAGGAACTAAAGAATAGGCAAGTAGATCATTTTCATATTTGGTGAAAACAATATTAAGTACCCAGACCTCAGTGATTGCCCTAATAAATGAATAATCTGAGGTGAGGGGCTTGGCAGTCAGCGTAAAAAATAACCTGAGCTTTCTCTGTCATTTGTCAGGCTTTGCTATGACAGCATGCATTATGGGTAAATGAGCAATCAGCAAGAACTATGTTATGGCTGGGATGTTTTTGAGAAATTTATCATATGCCTTGCTTGGTACCTTTAAGACCCTAAGGCTTAATGGCTATAGTGCATGACTGCAAGCGAACACAGTTCTTATTTACCATCCTATGCTTCATTTGCACTGGATCCCCGTTTTTTCCATGTATTAGGGGAATGAGCTGCCGTTAAGTGTTGTTTCCCAGACTTACTTTCACTCGTACAGGATATCCCAGCCCGCTCCATGTTAGTTCTAAGGCACCATGATATTTAAGGGATTTTGAGGATACTCAGCCCAGTATGGTAGAGCTGTCAATTTATATTTAACGAGCTAAGTCAGTAACGCATGGATAGGATGTGTAAGAACAAAACCCAGGGGAAATGCAAGGAAACACAATAAAGTGCTCCTCCAAACACCTGAAGTGGAGTGGGAAATTAGGTGCTGTTACCTCTTAATTAGCCATGAAACATCCAGGTACAAAGTGGGGACCACAGAGGAGGGTGTTAGCAAGTGTCTTGGCATGACACAAACCTGTTTTTCCAGACTGCTCCCTACGGGAGTGCAGCACCAGGGGTGTGCTACGTGATGCAGTGTAAGATGTCCCTGCTTTCTGCAGGGGAGTTGGACTAATGACCTTTAAAGGTCCCTTCCAACCCAACACGTTCTATGATTCTATGGCTCACGGGCTCGTGGCGATATTCAAGGGTTCTGCTCAAAAAGTGCCCAAATTACTCCTTTCTGCTGCTGAGATTTAGCACTTTATCTGGTAACTCTTCTCCAGGTCTTTTCAGGTGTAACTTAGTGGAAGGGAAGACACAAAAGCGGTGAAAATCTTATTTTATATCTCCTGTATAATTATTTAATGGAAATATAAAGGCAACAAACAATGGAGCGGAACCGGGGGGACCCAGATGTGCCGAGGCGCTGGGAGGAGTGGACCAGCGGTGCTGAGACTGCACACGTGGAAGGGGAGTCCCATGCAGTGGCCACTTCTGTAAATGTTGACATAAGCGATATCCTCAAGCGGGCACAGATGTTGAAATCCAGGGCCTGGATTTCTGTGAGACTTCTCAGTTGTGACCAAAAGGAATAGGAATTTCTCTCTCCCTAAACAAACACAGATTAGCAGGAAAAACAGCGAGGCGAAGGAACAAGCAATGCAATGTGCCCATTCACTAGGCTGAGGCTTGTGAAACAAAGCTCGTGCTGGCGTCGCCCCTACCTCTTCATGGGACGGATGTTAGACCACATTGCTTTTCTCTTAATTTGCTTAAGGATTTTGGAGGAAGAAGTTATGCAGGGACACAATTTTTTTTTTTTTCCTAATATCTGGAAAGCAAAACTGTACAAGCAAAGTCACAATGTTTTCCACTGGCAGCAAAGACTGTCAAGATGAAGCTTTTAGGGGAGTTCTTATCTGCAGCTTTCTGCTCCTAGGGCTCCATCCTGTGAGGTGCTGAGGATCAGCAGCAAGACTGTCTTTGCGTATTCTCACGCTGGGTACTGTGGTGTTTTTCAAATGTGAGCTTGGATAAGCGCGTTTCGGTGGTTTGTGGAATCAGGGCAGAACTACTCAGCATACTCCAGGATGAAGCCCACAAAGTGTCCTCTCTGCCCCACTCAAAGTTTCCTCTTCTGCTGATGTTCCATCTCCGCAGCAACCACAACTTTGTTTTTTTTTTTTTCCCCTATCATAGAAGAAAGGAATGTAAGAAAATGCTCTGATCTAGCTTTTCTGAAAATTTAAATGCTAGTCTGCCACAGCTTTCAATATCTCTTTACCTGCTGCCACTTATACCTTTCACTTCTCATTAAGGAAACGAACCCAGAAGATTAAAGCACTCCCAATTTAGCTTTCTAAATAGGAAGCGAAAGTTGAAAGCAGACCAGCTGAGAATAAGCGCCACTGAGAACTGCAGCTGGGCTGATGCTATTAGAAAAAAGAGACCACTTCTTGCTTCTGATCTGTCGTTTAAGGAAGGTTGTTTATGTATAGGTCTGACATCAGATGAATACGTAGTGACCTTTCTCATTGAGATGAAAAGTTTTACTTTAGACCGATCAGATATCACATCACTAAATACTGAGTTTTATAAAAATAAGGCAACAATCCTGTCTAAAAACAAGTTCATCTTTGTGGAGCCCATTAATATCCCAGAGATCTGCCTGAGATTGGAGCGAGTGATTTCAAACACTCTTAAGTTTTGGGAGACTGAATCTGGATCCTGATTGCCTAATTTGAAGGCCAGAGAGTGGAGGGAAAGGAGGGCAAAGGGAGGTGGAAGGTTCTTGATGTACATCCTTAAGCATATTTTCAATATCTGGCTGCCGTGCTCATTACAGTTGTTTCCCTATGCTTCTGTGTGAATGATGAAGGAAATAGGAACCCACCGGAAGCTGTGGATCAGATCCTTAGGGAGCATAACTTGGAAGCAGCACCAGAAGAGACTTAGCAGGAAGGAAATCACTGCAGGTTGTCCACGAGGCACAGATGAGCACAGCAGAGGGTACCAGGAGCTCAGCTGCTCCAAGACATCTCTTTGTGATGCGCACAGATGGAGAAAGAAATTAAATAAAGTGGAATAAGATGCTCTGCTGGATCAGTGAGTTAAATGGGCTGAGCAGAGGATGGTCTGAGCATTCCTCCCAGCACAGGAGGAATAGGAAGATTTTGGGGTGACGGGTAAGGTACAGAGGGAGCAGCCGTGTCTAGAACAGCAGCAAGCTCTTACATGGCCTCAACCCAATTTGTCTGACTTGACTTTGGTGAGGTCAAACAGCGAGGAACAAGCCAGCTCCCTTCTTAACTACCATTCAGTCCCTTGGTGTGAAGCCTACTCGTGGTGTGAGGGCCTTGGCTGCCAGCATCTGCTATCTTCTTGAACGGCGTCATTTACCAGAAAGCAGTATTGTCCCTTTGCCTTAAGGACAGAGGAACGAAGGGCCCTGGGGCCATGACGTTTGCTGGGTCTTGTAGAGAGGGATCCCCAGGAGACCTGAGCAACCTCCTCTGGGGACAATGGGGACAGAGGTGGCCTCCTTCCCTGGAAGAGGGATATGATACAAGCTCATGTGCTGGTCTGTGCCTAGGACTTCACAATATACCTTGGGTTTAGTCTTTGCTTAGTTTCAATATGGTAGCCTGTGAATCAAACATGACCTTAAAATCCCTCCCGTAATCAAGTTCCAAATGTCTAATGCTTATTCAGACAGGCAACTTAAACACTTTTTTCCAGTGTCCTGATCTGTATGTGTGTGATATCTACAGACTCCAATATTCAAAGAAAAACAATTAAAAATACAATACAAAGTAGCATTTCTAATGAGACTGCCAGCTACATCTATATGTATAATTTCTGTATAGGTATCCTACTAATCATAAAGAGATGATGTTGTTATCGACACATCTCACTAAACTAGCGCCAATAAGAATAGCTTGTAACTGTACCTAAAGTGATTACTGTAAAGATTAGAAAGATTTGTTGTACTGATATACTTGGGGTTTGTGATTTAAGCTTTGTGTCTGAACATCTGATTCATCTCGCTGAATCTGAGTTAGCATCAGCAAATCGAAGGCTTCGCTTTTTCTTGAATCTATTTAATAGTACAGTCACAAATTGAAAACACAGAAATGGGGTTCGCTGCCTGGTATTCTCCACGTAGGATGTGGATGCTAAATCTTTAACCGGGACTGCGTTGTTTGCTGAGTGATCTCTGTTTACAATGGAGTATGTTGCGAGTATCAGTTTGCTCTAAATATATTGCTTTTAAATAACTCCTGACAAAGAGAAGGAAGGTCTGAATATACCATGTAGCTTTTATTGCTTAATTGTTTATACTGATTGTAAATAATAATAAAAAAGTAGACTGACTACAGAACCTCCCCTAGTAAAATCTAGGAGCATCGGTATGGCAGAATTTCTCAGTTTGATGTGACTCCTTCTTTGACAGTTCTCCTAAGGTAGGTTATTTTGGAGAAAACATATGTTTCCATTTTCTCTCCCTCGGCTTCCCTTTTAGTCCCCAGGCTCCACTAGGGTCACAGCAACATTAAGGCTTTTGTCACTGTGATTAATAGCTCTTTAGATCATCTTTAATTCACTCACTAATGACTGAGGGTCTTTCTGCTCTCCAAGTAATCGCGTGATGTATGAGCCGATAGTACACCTTGTGGCAGAGGTGAAAATCATTCAGGCAATGCAAATATTGTCACGGGGACAAATGTTTTCCCTGTTAATAAAAATTAATGAATTCTACCCAGGAGCTAGTTAAAGAAGGTCTGGTGAGAGGGGACCCAAACATAAACAAGTTCTTGCTGCTTGGAACCTTTAACTCAGTCTTTCTAGATATGTGAGGGTTATTATTATTAGTATTTCTGCATCTACATAATAGATGAGATGGTGACAGGTTGATTTAATCATACAAAGGCGTTGCACTGCAGGTAGATCTGTCTTTCAGTTATGCCCATGCGTTGGTCTTCACTTGAGAGCCGTTATTTCACTTTGCCGTGGTTATACCATAGGCTTCAACGCTTTGCGATCTCTCAATAAGTAAGTGCCCATTTGCAGTCTGAACACTTAGTTCCAACCAAGAACTGCCTTGGTCAGGATATTGTAACTGTAAAACGATGCAAAGATGTTTACGTTTTTTCCAAGTCCCTGTTACACATCATAAAAGGCTGATGAAACAGGCTGTAAACTAATCATCTGGAAGAGGAGGAAGTGCTTTGAGTATCTTATTATATTTATTGCACATGTATGAATAACAATAAAAATGCTCCGTCCCTCAGCCAAGTCACCTTACGGGGCGGTTGTTCCCGTTCTCGTCCCTTCCCTCGGCCGGGGCTGAGGCTTCGGTGTGCGGAGTCATTGGAAAGGTGCGCTTCTTATTTCCTGATGGAGCACACGCCATGGTTAATGCTGTTGTCTTTTTGTTTCATTTCGATAGTCACCAATTCTTTCTTCTGATGACAAAAAGCTATTGTCTCAGTGGAATAAATATTTCTGAATTACTTCCCAGTCCCAACCCTATCATTTACATCTCAGAACAAGAAAACAGTAAACTTTTAAAAGACATAATTTTACCTCTTCACAGTGCTTATCTACAAAGGAACATATTACTGAGGGGGGGAAAGAGCTCTAGTTGTTACTATTATTTCTGGTAGACACCCAAGGAGAGTAGCTAATTTGTTCTTCATTAATGCCAAGGACAAATAAAAAAGCAAGGACTGAATTATGCATTTATTTCCATTGTGCCTCTAACATGGGCTTCCACTCCCCATCATCCTCCAAAAGAATTCCCAAACCTTTGCTGTGCATTTCATGTGATACCATAGGGTGCAATAATATGGTCTTAAAAGAAGATGAATTTAGTGGTGAATCTTAATCGAAGGCAGAAAATTACATGCAGCCCCCCTGCTGAAAGGAGGATGGACAGTTGGCTACAATCCGAGGTTTGTTTTTTTTTTTTTTTTTTTTTTTTGCTATAGCTCAACAATTACCTTTTAGTATTAATTCACAGAGGCCTGTGGGCAAAAACCTGCGAGTCAAATTTGTTTGGAATTTGAACGTTTTCTTTAAACCTGGGCATGATGGTGGTTCTTAGAATTGCACCAGTTGTCTCCGTTTTGTGATGAGCTGAGCCAGTCTTGGACGTCGGCTTGAGTTGTGGGTAACTGGAGAGGAAACTCCCAGGCTGTACAGCCCCTTGCGAAATGAAAGGCGTATGGAGCTGACCTTTCAATTATTAGCACATGAGCGTACGTACCCGGGTCCTCCTTTTGACAGCTCAATGCCCCAGGGCCCAAGCTCAGCCCTTTGGGGTTGAAGGGCATTTTCAAGTGATTCACTGGGCTATGGATGGGTCCCTTACAAAGGTTTTGCACTTGCATAAAACCAAGAGCGCTTGGGGTTGAAATTAGTAGGTTTTTATGCAAAAATTTCTTTTTTATTCACTGTAGAACATGTAAGTATTCAATGCAAAGGATTTTTAATTTTTCTGCCAGAAGAAACATTTGACCCTTTTCTCAAAATGCTGCGATAAATTATGTTGTCTTATATATATTAGTAATAAAATATTAAAAGAACTGCTATACTGTACAATGCATGTTCCTACTAAAATGTATGAAGCAGCATGCGAAAATGTATTGCCACACTAGAGACAGAGCCAGTTTTGTTCTAGCAGAATAACTCTGTGGAAAACTAAGGATGATTCTCCAGTATGTTTCTGGAGATGTAACCATGACGTATTTGGGGAAATCAAAATCTGGATTTCACCGCTTGCATCTAACTTCAGAAAAACAGGTTATATTGATTAAAGTTTATTTAACAACAAAAAAAATAAAATTGGGAAGGATTTCTTACTGCTCCCTAATGATAAATTGCTGCAATGTTTTCTTTTATTATCACCCTGCTAGCCCTCTACTGCTCAGCCCCCAGTTAGGCATCTAAATAAGATCCAGATTTGCCAAAGTGCTCAGGAGTCAGGAGTTTCCACTGGGAGACTTTTTCCTGAACTTCCAGAAGAATTAGGTAACGGAGACTGCCCGTTCGGTGTCACAGCGGGAACCAGTCTCTTTGGCAGCCTTGACCCTAAAAGGTTTCAATTTTCTGGGTGTTGTTGCTTCTGCAGTTTCATGAGTGTTTACAGAATAGCGTAGTTATTTCTGTATCACTTCTTGCTGGAGAGCTCGTGCTTCTGGTAGCGGTTGGGGCGAGAGGGGACGATGTCCCTCCAGAAAGCCACGCTCTTTTAAAATATCTGAACCTCCCCTATCACTTTGGGTGGTTGAATGTCGACCGCTTTCCTTTACACCGAATTACAAGCAGGTAGAACAGCCATTGCTACAATAACGTTACTAAAGTTTTACCGGAGCATAGTCTGCCTTTGGAAAAATTTTGATATTCTGGTGGAAAGCTCTAACTCTGTCAAAGGTTGGGTATTAATACATAAGTATATGCGCACACACCAATTGTGAGGGAAGAGCATGGGATGAGGACAGCGCTCTGTCCAGCCATGGAGCATTACTTCCCTGTGAAGAACCAAGTTGTCCAGAAGAGCTTCAGAGCACACCTGGCAGGTTTGCAGTTTTTGAGTTTCTTGCTAATTTTCATATCCTTGGGCTTTGTTTCTCCTGTTCGGTTTCTTCTAGTCCAGCTCTTTTCTTTGTGGAGAAGAAATGTTTCCATACTGCTGAGAAAATGGTGGCAGAAACTAAACTGCACTCAGTGCAAAGTAACTTCACTTGTGTCCTAATCAGTTTGAGGTGGGAAAAGCTGAGGAGGGACATCAGTGGGACTTTCCCAATCCCTCCCTCTCTCTGTTTCCCCTTCAGGGTTGATGAGCTGAAGTCCAAAGGTCGTCTGTGCCTGGGCTTCTGTGGGATAAAAGCCACCCTGCCACAAATGGAGCAGTTGTCTGTCCACATTCAGGTCAGCAGGCAGCAAATGGGTCCAAGAGAAGAAGGGCTGAGAATTTCATTAAACTGATTTAAAAAAGAAATTTAAACAACTGCATTAGAAACTGGGCACTACATGTTGTATAGGATGTGAAGGATTTTTATTGGATGACTGTCTAATCTTCCGTGTAAGTGGAACTTCTCTGGCCTTATTTTGAACCTGAAGTAATAAAGAAGGAAATGAAAGCAAAGGTAAACTTAAAGTATTGTTTTACTCTAAATGCTTTCAGTAAAGGGCCTTGTTATCTAATGATTGGTACTAGATGGCTGGTATAAATCCTGGTGTTTGTTCTCCGCACTCATGGCGAAGGAAAGCAGAGGCAAAAGGAAATCAATTGGAACTAGCAGGTAACAAATGACCAGTCTTAGGCAAGCATAGCAGATGGGGAAAATAGAGTTGTGGGCATATATTATTAGGAAATGCAGCGGCAACTTCTCCCCGTTGTTTAGGAAATGCAACAAATAATGAATATTTTTGATGGAGGGGGCAGTTCAGACAATTAAGAATGTGCAGATGTTTCAATATCAAATTGTGTTTTCAATGCCTTCTTAGAAGGGGTTTTTGCCCTACTCAATTATCAGCATTGAAAGGGGAACCAGAAGGTGTGATGGCAGCTCTTGTGGAGACAGGCAAGCCCACTTCATGCCAGCTCCCCAAGGAGAGCGCTGATGGAGCCAGCCCAGCAGTGCACGGTTCAGAGGCAGCTCCAGAGTTGACCGAGGTTTTGGGAAATATTCTGGCAATTTTGTGCCAGACTGAACCCTGCAGAGTGGCTACAATATTGTTGGATCTGAATTTAGATGAGGATAAGTTCCAGTAATGTTCTGTTTGGTGTTCTCTATTTTTACTGGTAGATCTTTTATAGTTGTTCAAAAAGATTCCTTTTTGTGGAGCATGAAACCCCCATAAAATAGCTCAAGAACAAGCTCTGCTACAGCGGAGGAATAGGGGTTTTCTGGAGATACAAGCAAAGAAAGCACCAACTGAGCAGCAATTCTTTTTACAAGCACCTGGTGGGCACCTTGGCAGTGGGGACCAGGGGTGGGTCAACCGGAGCTTGGCCAGTAGTGAGCTGTTAGCCCCTTTACTCTCCATCTGCACCCAAAATACCAGTTTTGTGCCCCTGGTGCAAGCAAGAATTTGGAAAGCCTGGAGCTGGGTGTAAGGAAGGAAGGTGTCCCATGGGATAAGGAAGCACTGGGACCCAGAAAGGTGAGGAATGTCCATCCTTGCTGACTTTGAAGACTGTCCAGACCATGCTGTGAGCAGCCTGGCTGGGGCTCTGTGTTTGCCCCCCAGCCCGGAGGCTGATGGCCAAGGTCCCCTTGGGTTGATCTGGTTCTGGGTTTGCCCTTCCATTGTACTTGCTAGGTTTCTTGGAGAGCTTCACGGCTGGTCTGAGTTGTTAGTCCTTCATGTGTGAGCTTGTGTGTGTTTGTAACAGGGAAAGCTTGCTTTTTTTTTTTTTTATTTTTCTCAAAGCATCTGAACAATATTCTCTGTATGTTGCCACAGTGTATTAGTTCTGCAAGCAAATCCAAAAGTGCTACAGAGGGGACACCCTAACACCTTGAAAAGTATCAGTAAAAACTGCTGAAAGCATTAAAAATAAATGAATCATAGGGTGAGAACTTGCATGACAGGTAAATAGGCACGACATAAAATGCCTCTGGAATCTGTGGGATATTTGCAGGTACAAGGGGGCTTCTAAGCCATGGTTCATTTACAATGTCTGGTTCCTCTCTCCGGGAAGAATTTCTAATAGATGCAAGGAGACTCCAAGCTTTTAGTAGGTTTTGGGAGAAGAAAGGCAGCTCTGTGAGGGAGAGAGGTTTGGTTTGTTTATGGAGAAAACTCGCCAGTCACGTTTCATATTGTGTCCTGCTTGGAAGAACAACCGAAGGCTTTCACGCCACGGAGGAGGTGGTGTTTCTGTACAATAGCCGCGGCCATTGTATGGAAATGCCATATCCTCCGCAGCGTGAAAGCCTACTTGGAGATGGTCTTGCAGCCTCCTAGAAAGCCCCCACTCCATCAGGAAAACATTTGTGTTTTACAATTAGATGCCGAGTTCTTTTTGTGTTGTTTTTTTTTTTTTTTTTTTTTTTTTTACTGCCCCGGATCTGTTCCAGCCTGTGGCTGCAGCAGTATCTGAATGGTGGAGCTTTGCCAAAAGCAAACAGCGTCGAATACTCTGTTTTACCATAACAAGTGCAGAGGTGAACGAGCGCTGTCAAGAAAGCACCATGAATACTCTTTTCCGTTATTAACTGAATTTATTATTTTGCTGGTAAAAGTTAACAGCAGAAGGCGAACATTAATTTCACATCTGCATGAACCTGTGCTGGAAATGTTTGGGGGCTCATCGGGTTGGGGGGTAGGAGCAAGGTTTGACTGCTCGTTGCTAAACAAAACAGTGAAAATCTCAAATATTACCAGTCAGTCGTGACTTTAAAAATATCCAGAAGCATATTTGAATAGGGGGCAGACATATAAAAGAATATCATAATCTGCTCAGGCTATTATGTGAAACAGAAACACGCTGAGTAAATCGTTACCTGTATTTATTCACCCAGCTCCTGCTAGTCTAACACCACGGGCTTTTGTGACACCTCGGTCACGCGATCTCCTTGGCCTCCTCTAGTTGCACATCAGTCCCAGTAGTAGCTGGGGTGCTGGATAAGTTAATGTGTTTTTATTTATGCTTCGTCAACAGCTCTGAGCATCTTGTTTGGTTCATAACAGCCGAAGAAATTGTAGTAGGTGTTTTGCTGCTTGGATTTTTCAGCCAAATCCAAAGCTCTAAGACAATCGCTACCATGGCACGCTCTGTATACAGAGGAATATTTCATTTACTTCTCTCATCGGGAAGAAAACTCCTCACTCATCCCAGGAGGATTCAATGGAGATATTCTCCTGGAATGGTGCGAGAAGATAAAACCATCTAGTTAATCTATTCAAACCTCCGAAGACTGAGGGCTGAAGGGGTTTGAAGGAGTTCTTCAGCAGCTTAGAATTAAAATAACTAAAACCAGCTTTGACACAGCTCTAGGCCAGGCTCTGCACGAGTCCTCCACCCTCCCTGAAAAATTGCCACGTGCTGCTTTGAACAAGGCCTTATCCTGAACCCACCGCTGGGCATGGGAAAGGAAATAACGGTGGTGTGACTCGGGCAGAGAGCGATGGCAAACGCAAACTGACCTAATAGATGGTGAAAGGCAAAGGGAGCAGACACAATTACTTCGTTAAAATATGTAAGGTGGGGTTATTAGTGCTAGTAAGTAACTTCTTTGAGATGTGGGAGGCTTGACGAGACCGTGTCCTCTCAGCGCTCTCTCTGAGAGAGGGGATCTTCCCGTTTTGATTTCTGGACAGCAATTGCCTGTGGACATTCAGCCAGAGACAGCTTTTTTTATTTTTGTGGAGAAACAGCTTTGCAGTGCTGGTTATCTTCACTTATGGACTGGATTTTCAGAATGTGGAATTGACTTCATTGAGGCTTGTGGTGGTTTGGTTTTTTTATTTTTTTTTTTTTAAATTACAGAAGCAAATAGAAATATATTCAAATCAGATCACGCTAATTAGTGAAACTAATTATGTTTTCCCAAGCATCTCTCTTCTTACCTATTCTGTAATGAAAAATCATTTGCTCAGGATGTAAAACAGGAGAAAGGAGATTGCCATGACAATTAGCAGTAATTAATGAGAAGCTTTGAATTGCTTGGTGTTAACCTCAACATCTATTAGCAGGCAAGGCTTGGATTTGCCTGCTGAGGGGTGTGGGTACGCACAAACTTCTTCCCTCTCGGAGCAAGGAGATGTGGGAATGTGGCAACAAACTAAAATGGTTTCACCTATTATTTAGCGAGAGTTAAAAATAGTCATGTGCACCTGCTGCAGATTCACATCTGTCATCATACTTGCAACAGGTACAATGATCCTGATAAGTGTTTTATTTAAAAGGAATTTTTAACCCTTTAGGGCCTGTTCAGCTGGACTTGAATAAATGCATGATCACTGCAGCTGCCTGTAAGATGTTACTTATTTTCTACGGAAGCCTGTTATGTTCCAGAATTTATTCTTATTTCACACTGGAATTAAAATAAATCTTTGGAAACTTTTTGATGAAAAGGAGCCATGTTAAAAAAAAAGGCTATTTATTTAGATCAGTAAGATCAAGTTTTTCCAAAGAAATATCTTTGTAAAGAAAGGTTCTCCTCTGCCCTGAGTCACATACATAGACACACATGTATTTATATGACAGAGTCTACCTATATTCAGAACTAGAAAAAAATTATCATGATCTTTCTGCTGAAAATATCTCCAGCAATGGTGCATTTCCGAAGGTGTTCCCATTTAGGTTAAATAGCAATGGTTGAAAACACTAGGACAAGCTCATACAGTTGCATTTTGCAGCTTGTCCCCACCCTGCTGGTCACCCGCATCCGTGGCACATGTGAAATTTGTGTGACAGAGCCTGAGAATAGTGCAAGAGAGAGCACGGGTGACATCTTGCCCCATGTCATCAATCAGTACTTTGCCTTTAATGGCAGAGAGACCGGCATTTAATTGATGTATTTCAGATTGGTCTGTAAAATGCTTCAAAGTTTCTTTGGTTTGTGTTTTTTTTTTTTTTTTTTATTTTTTTTTCATAAGTTGAGATCCTACGTGGCCAGTAGATAATATTCACGTTTAGGGACGTTTTCCTTTGGAGACATTTAGATTTGAAGTTGTGAGCCACGTGACCAGCTCCTTCCTTAGAAGTGACATGTGGAAGAGCTGAGAAACAGATCCATCTTCTGCACTGCTGCTTCCCTGTAATTGCTTCCTAAGAGCAACTTGTCCTGGACGTGATTTCTGCAGCAACGTGGGAGGAAGTCACAGTTAACCCACTGAAAGGGGAGACGCTGCTTTCAATTCTCCTCTTGCCCTTGCTTTCTCTCCTGATTTATGGATTAATTGTATATTTGCTCTCGACACAACTTTGCGATGCCTCTGTCACAGTGACTGGGATGATATCTCCTGTTTTGAGGCTGCTTGGTGTTAGAGCTGCATCAGCTCTAATTGAACAGCTGATGATTGATAATTGCATACAAAATAGGCTAAAAAGCTTGGCTTGTTTAGCTGAGGAAAATGAAGGCTGATGGAGGTCACGACTGATACTAAAGGTGATAAGCACACCCAGCAAACCATTTAAGCTAAAGGACAGTGCTGGAACAAGTACAAATCGGCAATAAAGTGCCCATGAATATTCTGAGGCCAGAAACGAGCTTTCTAGCAATAAGAGGAGTAAAAGAGAGAGAAGACTACCTCCTCCGTAGGAGCAATGGAGTGAAGACAATCTACCAGCAGAGCTGTGTGGAAGGTGCCTCCAAACACCACGTTGGTGCTCCAGCATCTTGGTAGACCAGGCCACCGTGATACTCTTGGTGGATGTATAGCAGTGGGCACGGATTTCTTGGTGTTGCACCATGTTTGTAACACCTTTTGCTGTGGATCAGAGGAATCCATCTGTTTTTTTGGTTTTTGCGTGCTTAAAAAGAAAACCACAAAGGATGAAAACATCTCGAGGCAAAAGACAGTAAAGAAACTCATTTTAGCAGGTTGAACGTGGCAGACCGAGGGGTAGGAAGCTGACCCCTTGTAAGATTGAGATATTTGACATTGTGAGCCAGTGGGGTAGAATAAATGTGGAGACCCTTTGTCTCAAGGAATTTCGTTCCTGAGCATCATGTTGTTTTACTCCTGTGATGTATGACCTGTTTCGCTATATTCTCTGCTGAGTTGGGGAAATAATCTTAGAGAGGTGCTTTGTGTGAGGGTCTGGCATTTTGTCTCAAGCTGCGATGCCGGAGTTTTGTGCTTGATGGTGCTCGGTCCTCAGCGTAATAATTCTGCTTTCAAGAACTGGCGTTTTCAAAAACATTTGTTAGCCTCATTTTTCTTCCCCTGACCTGAGCAGTAAACCCCGAGAGCGGAGTTAGCCAAGGTGGCTCGCTTTTGAGAAGCCTTTTCCATGCCCAAGGGCTCTGCATCAGGCCTTGCTTTGCCTCTGTGTATGCCTGAATTGCTCCCTGTGTCGTGAATTGCTTTCTGTCACTGCTTTTAAAGTAAAGTAGTTTGTTACTGGAGTTTGAAAGTGCTTCACAGTATTTAATCTAATCAGTGAAAACTTCCTCATCCCATTATTTGGGCAATTTTGGGGGAGGAGTGGTTGTTTTCATTTGGGTTTTATGATTTACTCTTTATTTTTACGGCGTGTTTGTTCAGGAGGAGGATTTTTCATTACTTTCCTTTGTAGTGATTGTTTTGTACTTTCTTGGGACAAAATCGGCTCTTTTGAAGGTCCGCATGCTTACGTGCAAAATATTGGCAGATCTCGGAGTCTGAGGAATGCAGTGGAAACCATAGTGCATCCTGTGCTTTGATTTCTGGAGATCTCTCTGTGTTGGTTGTGGTTATGAAGCAGAGTTTTCTCGCTTCTGTCAATGTTAGCTTCTACAGTCGATTTCTAGTCATATTAAGCTTATCGATACCCACCGTGAGCTGATTCGGTTCTATTCCGGACTGGGTTAAATTAGCCCTGTATCAGGGTTTTTTAAATGCGATGAGCAACGTTACTGACAGTTCCTAACAGAATTAGAAAAATCGCAGAACTTGAAAGCAACTGAAAGGTTTTCTGGTTTGGTTGTTGAGCTTTGAGGCAGCTGCGTGGTTTTCTCGACTCCTACCGAGGGCAAGAGAAATGCTCAGCACCTTAAGGAGCCAGGCCACTGTTTTTTTTTTTTTAAAAAAAAAAAAAAAAAAAAGATTTCTATGTATATATAATAAGTCCTTGGTATAGTTTCTTCAGTGAACAGTTGGACAAGAATTGTCTTTGCTGGTTATATGCCCGGTTTGGTTCTTTGCACTGGTGTATTCGACTCACCAAGAATAAAACTGCTTTATTCACACAACTAAAATTGGATTTAAGCGACAAACCACTCGTCGACGAGCATGAAGATTTTACAGTCTGATCTTTGGTTTCCCTGTGAGAACTGAAATCCGCTACCAGCGATAATCCGCGTCGCTCTCCTCAAGACATTTGTTGTCAGAGCTCACGCTGCAGCTCAGCTTGTCAGGAATCGTATTTTATCTGTCGGTTGTAGGTTGGGATTAGAGAGAAAGAGGAGAGTAATGCTCAGGAGCTGCACCGGGTGTCTTCTGAGCTGGTTTGCAGCTCCAGACATACAATTTGAAAACAGCCACACTGCTAAAATCAAAGAAAACTTACCAAATCATCTTTTTTGGCTGTTGTTTTGGCTGTTATTATTGTGTTTAGCTGTTTTTATTGTTGTTGTTCTGGGTAGTCCAGGTTAATTTGTCTAAGCCCCTCTTCCTATTTATTTTTACGGTTGCTTCTCTTCTGAGTGTCAATTTGCGAGATTACATCTTGTTTAAATTTCGCCATTGTACGCGCGCGTTTAGCTTGTTTTTCTGTGTGCTGTTTTCAGGGGAAGTGGAAGGGGAAAAGAGGAAAAAATAATCCTGCGTCACTGAAAAATAACACGAGCTCTGAGCGTTGTGATGTCCACTCTGTATCATCAGGTGGCTCTTTTGTGCTGGGAGAAACATGGCTTTCCAAAGCCACTATCCAGCGGGAAACCTTCATGGGGTTAATACTTTGAATTTTGCCAGTTTTCATCCCTACTTTCTATGTTTTCCTTCCCCAGCAGTATGTCAGCTTGCAAACTCTGGCAAAAGGGTGATTATGCGCTCGGAATCTGTGAGTTAAACTCCTCCAAAACGGAGACCTTTTAAAGAAATCCCATGGTATTCAACAGCGTACAGCAAACCGCGGGCACCAGGCTGGAATAGCAGCGCTTAGGGGATTTTTTTTTCCTCTCTTTACTCCCCTTTCCTGTGAGACTCTTGCACTTTAGGGCCCATCTTCTTCATTTTATTCATCTCACGGGGTCTGTGGGTCTCTGCCACTGGGGATGAGAGCAGGACACTGAGGTTTCTGCATTTAAACATGGGCAGCTCGGCCTCCTCTTCTGCAATGAGAGGCTAGAAAACTACATTTATTTCTTACTGCCGGAGCAGTGTCGTTGGTTTTGGCTTTCTCGGGCAGCCTCCTGGTTGGGTGCTAGTTGTTTAGGGCTGTCAGACCACTTACAACCCACTTCTTGGTGCCCTTTCTCCCCCCTCCTCCAGGAAATAAATTATGACAAATCTGTAAGCATCTATTCTCTCCATCGCCGTCACCCATCGCTCTGATTGTTGTATAAACACCACTCCTCGGGATGCACCAGCATCGCAGGCCTCCTAATTTGTTGCACTTGGGGTTTTTTTTTTTTTGTAAATAATTCTGTACGTGGATATTAAATAGTAAGCAGATGTCCATCAGAAAAAGTGCTTTATAGTCACTCTTTTGTTTGACAGAACTTTGAAGAGTGGATACTTATTGCTTAGTAGCTTTTATTTTTTGAATCTATTTATTTTAACAAATCGTAAGCAAAAAAAAAAAAGGCTCTCCCCAGAAATAGAATTTATATTGCAAGAGAAATTAGCTGGTTTTTTGCAACCGCTTATTCAGTTTAAAGTAATATAGGTGGGTGATTACCCCCCCAACGCATATATGCACACGTAGAGATGTGTGTGGACGTGCTGGGTGACCACCGAGTTGGCCACTGCTCCTGGGCTCCCTGAAACGGTGGGGCTGTTACCCTAAATAAAATCTGTCTTTTTAACATCAGGTGGGCTTTTGGCCCCTGATTTCAGTGGATGTGGACCACCTCCTTCTAGTCTGGCTCAGATCCGATGGAGTCCCCTTGACTTTGCAGGGAGCGCTGCTGTTGTCTGAACCGAAGCCTCCTCTACTCGGGCACCTCATTTTGGCGGAAACTTCACCTGTATTTTAACGAACTCTAAACTGAATTTGCCAAATGACTTTCTAACCTTGAAAACTGTTTTTGCCACTTCTACCGTTAGCAAATAATACTGCAGAAAAGCTGCTGTAAAGCAGGGAGGGATCGCAGAGGGGAGCTCTTATCAATATATTTCCTCAGTGAAAGCTTTATGTGGCACCTCTGGAATCAATAGGAGATTTGTCACTGATTTCGGGAAGAATACCTTGCTTTAAAAGAAGAATCAGGCAAATCCCCTCCTCTCCGGATATTTGATATATGGCACAGGATGCACAGTTTTCTCTGGCGCTTCCCAAGTTCGTAATTTGTATTTCACCTTAATGCCACTTTGTGAATTTATTGGCAGCCAGAAGCACTCCATCAGAGTTATAGAGTTTTGCCTACCTTTTGGTGGTTATAACACTCTTTTAAAGGAGTGTTTAGTTATTTTTACTTAGGTGGGTCGGTACCAGCCTGCCACCGGAGGAAAGTCATATTTTTAAGAGAGTAGGAGAATACATCAAAACTCTGCTAGCACTTTCGTGGATGGGGGGATATTTGGTTAAATAGATGTTTATCTGGGAAAGTCATCATCTGGCTAGCAGCATACTGAATGTTTCTAAGCAGCTAACTTATGTATACTAAACAAATTTGGTTTGGCTGCAGCTAGAGCTACCCTGTGGAAATTCTCAACATACATTTGTTTGATTGAGCTGTCATTTTCAGTTGATCTGCTGATGATCTGTGTCACTTTGTTTAAATGTCCTGGTGGTTGTGTGGGGTTTTTTTTCTTTTTTTTCATACAGTGCAAACCCAGTGCGCTTTCTGTGATGGATTAAATTGAGGTGAAATTCGAGAGTTACTCCTGTTTTCGATTTCTGTGCTCTGAGACAGGTGGGCTGGAATGACAAAGAACTTCACACACAAACACATTAAAACCAAAATGGAGTGGATGCCCTTATGATTTAAAACATCCGTAGATGTGTCAACTACCAAATGCTCCCGTTCAAAGCAGTTGAGCAGTTGCTGGGATTTGCACTTTAAACAACAAATGGTATTTATTTGGTCTATCCCGTTCAACTAAAATACCTGGACAAAAAAGACGGCGAGCTCTTTTTCTCCTGCAAAATTCCCTGTGGGTGTATCGGTGCTGGGGGTTTGGCCTCTGGTGACAGAAGACAAAGTTAACCCTGAGAGTGAAGTCCCTGGCGGGGCAGCAGGGAATGGAAACGGGCTCTCCTGCATGGTGGGAGTCCGTCAGCCCAGTCTGGGGACTGGGCAGCATCCCTGGTGGTCTCGGCCCTGGGGATGTGTTTTTTGCCAGCACTTTCTAATAGACCAAATCTCCGTTCAGCCAACAGCGCTTGGTTCAGGTTTTTTTGCGTTTTGAGAAGTGTAGCTCAAGCTTTGGGTTACTTTGGGCTCCCTTGAAGTTCATACGTGTGAGACCCTGCGGATCTTGGAGAAAAGTGCCGACGGCTCCAGTGGGGAAAGCGGGATGGGGTGGTGCGAGGAGGGGCACAGCCAGCCCTGAGCACGGCACCTGGGAGAGGGATCCCATAGCCAGGCTTGGCCCTTAACCGCTCTTCCTCCAGCTGACCTCTCCTTAGCCCCGGTCCTAAAACACAGCTTATCCCTCTACCCAATATGGGCTCTTGTGCAAGGCTCACCAGATTTCGGTCGTCCCTTTAGAGCTCTTTGGATGCTCGCTTTGCATGATGGATGCTCACTCCAGCTTTTCCCATGTGGGCTGTGGTCCCTACACAAACCACGAACGAAAGCTCTGCCGAGCAGACGGGCTGGGGCTCCGTGGGGAAGCAATGAGGGATGCTGAGTCCAGACAGCTTGATAATTTTCTAAACTTGCCACCGATTTAGCTTGTGACTGTGGTCCAGTCGTGTTCACCCACATGCAGTCTGCCCACGGGTGAGGCATAGGCATGGTTGTGCACTGAGCCCTCTTTCAGCACGTCCTCACAATAATATTTATATATATTTTATTTTTTTTTTCCTCTGATGTACTCGGAATTAAGCATGGCCTTACCTAACTTGCTGAATTAAGGTTCCTGGGAGCGCGGAGAATCATAGAATCATAGAATTGTTGAGGTTGGAAGGGACCTTTAAGATCATCGAGTCCAACCTTTAGCCTACCCTGACAAGAGCCACTTCTAAACCATGTCCCTCAGTGCCCCATCTACCCTTTTTTTAAACACCTCCAGAGATGGTGAATCCACCACCTCCCTGGGCAGCCACAAACCAGTTTGATGTCTGCTTTGAAAAGCGCTCTAGGAAGAGTTGCTTTTATTTGACTTGAGCTTCACGTGAGCTTACCAGAGGAAGTTTAAAACGCAACTTGTTGATTCCAGTTCCTCGCTCAGGAAAAAAACTCTTCCACGAGCAGCAAATGCATCACTGCTGCTTGAGCAAGTGCAGCCCACACTGCTCCTGCCTTGCTCTGCTCTCCCAGTACAGACAC
The DNA here is from genome assembly GCF_963924245.1 of Chroicocephalus ridibundus. NCBI lineage: Eukaryota > Metazoa > Chordata > Aves > Charadriiformes > Laridae > Chroicocephalus > Chroicocephalus ridibundus. Next base: position 70,768,211 of record NC_086289.1, on the reverse strand, counting down.
TGGTGCTACGGGGGAGGGTATCTTACAAAAGGGCTCCTTTGTGACCACTTACGGCTTTGTGAACTGTAACAGCCTAGCTTGAAAATTTCTGAGCATTTTTGGCTTTATTTTGGAAAAAAAGGAATTCAGGTCATCCTCAACAATGTTGGGAAAAGCCACGTTATTTTCCTCACGTAAAAAAAAAAAAAAATAGTCCTCAAGCCATTTTTGCTCAAGGACTCCATCACTTCCATGATTTAGGATGTGTCTCTGTGTATATATATAATATTATATTACATATACATTTTGTATATATACACTCTTGGCATTATAAACAGTACTTAAATCCATGTCCGTAAACATAAATAGATATATAGTTAAGTGCTCTATAACAGAAGATTAGTCCGTAGTGACATAGTAAGTAGAATTAAAGTATATAACAACTGCGTGTTAGTTTGAGCTTGTAGGGTCCTCTGCGATCCTTTGGGACAGAGCGCGCTGCCTGGGCCAAGGTCTCTAATGGCACGGCATCCAATTACACCGAGGCTGAATTTGCTCCATTAAGTGCTATGTATTTATTTAAGCTGTCATATATCAGCCCTGCACGTGAAAACAATAGAACTCGTGAAGATTGCCAGTTTGGGCGGGGGGGCGGGGGGGGAAGATTATTTTTCAAATTTGCTTCCAAGTTATTGGGATGAACCAGAAGCTTTCAGAGCGCTGATTTATTGCTCTCTGCTAGCGGCTCACCAGGACCCCTCTGCTTCTCCAAGATCAACAGCTTCATAGAAAGCGATACAAGGTGTATGGAACAAAGAGTGGAATAAATTACATTAGCAGTTAACTTTCTTTACAGTTAATATATATCAATAAATATCTACAAAACGTTTGAGGCTTTGACCAGGAAGCCATGTAAAATAAACTGTAGTCCTACTCTTTTTCTTTCTTTCTTTCTTTCTTTTTTTTTTTTTTTAAAGTCAAGATAGATCTAACTGATGTTAACTGTTTCACAGCAGGGGTCTCGTTCTGGTTTCACACTGGTGTCACTGTTGATTTTGGAGGGGGGATGTGATCAGAATAAGGACTGTCACTCCTCCCGCCTTACAAGAGGCTACTGGTGCTAGGAGAACACTTAGCATTTCCATACTGTCCTGCTTTGCATTTTCAAAGCACTGGGGAGAGATGAGCTATTCGCCATGGGGCTCATCTGAGGCAAATGAGATAATATGATCCCGTGGAAGAAATGGGAAACTCAGGAGGGAATGGGAGAATTTGTTACTGGATATTTTTGTGAAAGCAACCGAGTGTGCGGTGTCAGAGCTGTTCGTTCCCAGAATAAGCAAAGGTTCCATGGCTTGATTAGACCATGGAGATGAGAGCCCAGGAGGTCTTTCCTTTTAGTCCTGTGTGTGCTGAAATCACAGAATCACAGAATGGTTCGGGTCGGAAGGGACCTTAAAGATCATCTGGTTCCAACCCTCAAGAAATATGTTCTTGATCTTTTCATTTAACTAGGTGGTCTTGAAATACTCTGGTCTCTGCTGGTCAAAAACTCCCCAGTGGTTTCTGTGTCTCTAACGTCTCTGTCCGTGAAGCTTTGGTTTGGGTGGAGGCCTCCAACACGTGAGACAGGGGCACCGTTGGCAATTGGGCTCCTCGCCCCCGAGAGCTGCAGGGGAAAGTGTTTTCCTGAGAGAGCAGCAACGCAGATGAATGAAACCAATTTTGTTCGTTTTCCTCCAAAGAAAGGGGAAAAGGGGGTGAACGGAGGGAGGTGTTACTCCGCATCCGAGTGAAGGGTATTTTTTGGCTGAGGTTGCAAATACTTGTTAAAGAGGGAGCAGGCACTTCCCGGCGTCGGCTGCGGACCAGCAGCAGGGGAGAGAAGCAAGAGTGGAAAACTCTCAGATAGTGTTGAAAACCTCAAAGCAGTCAACCCACGGAGAGCTTTACCCTTCAGAGACGTGCTGGGTGAAAATACAGCCAGACAAACACCCTCAGAGAAGTTTCTAAATTGCAGGAGGAGCAATTTTATAGGAAAGAGGTGGCAACATCCTGGATTTGCCTAATTTCTGCAAACGCTTTTCCTTTTAAAATAAGTCTCCTGACTGCTCAGCAAAACTCTCAAAGCTGTAATATTTGGGGTTTGGATTTTTATTCTTTTTGTTTTAACTTCTCTGAATGCTTTCCTTTTCAATGGAAAACCATTTTTTTTTTTTTTTTTTTTTGGTAACAACATGAAAAAGAAAATGAAGCAGCTCTGAGAAAAGCGGGAAGAGAAAGAAATGGGGAGAGAGCGGAGAGAAAATGAAGGGGTTTTCAGGGGCATCGCTGTTTTTCAAACACCTTCCCGTAGCAGAGGGCACAGACAGGGCCCGGGGAAGGAGCTGCGGTCGCTGGCAGTGGGGCCGTGCAGCATCCTTCAGCCAGGCTGAAGGAGTGCAAGAAGCACCGCAGCGGTGGAAGGGCCGGGCCCTCGTTTGGGTGGTTTGGTTGCCAAAAGCCTAGCGCTTCCTCCCGCCGTCTTATACAAAGGCCAAGGAAAATAATTGCTACAAATCCTTGTAGCTCATCACACTTTCATATGTGCCCCGCCACGCTTTCTAGAAAAAATAAACTGTCTTAGAAAGGCGATGGAGAATTGTAAGCGTACTTAACGGGTGTAATTTTCTTTTGCCTCCGTCCTTGTTTAAAGTCATACTGCCAGGGACTCTGGGGCTTGCTTGTAGGGCAGCAAGTAGCTTTTTTCCTGGCTGTGCTTGGATATGCCTGGAATAAATGCTATCAGTTTCACTGACAAACCTTACCCGCATCGCCGCTGAAATTATCATTTCATTAAAGTCGCTGGCAAAAGTCCCACTGACTTTAAGATATCCCATAAATCCCAAGTTTGCTGGGACAGACCCGCCTTCTGAAATGTGCCGGGAAACACAAGTATATTTTTTTTTGATGTTAAAAATTAATAAGTACTTATTTAAAGTGTACGGCTGGGACAGGTAGAATTTGGTTTGTCGGAACAAGCCGCGGAAGCGGTTGGAGGAACAGGCAGTGTCTAGAGCAAAGGGTGAAGTGGGATCTGCGGAGATAATGTGGATAAAACCAGTTCAGAATGCTTTCTTGCTGGTAAAATGAAACAAGAAAAGATTCTTGCACTCTGAAATCTCATACGTTGTGTTGAGTGAGATACTGATGAGAAGAACTTGTCAAAGCTACGCGTGCCAGACGAGGACCTAGTTTTCATGGAGAAATATGGGGACAAATTGTCATCCATGTATTCGAATAATCCCACCCAAAACAATGCTGTCATGCAGGAATAAAAGTGTTCCTCCATATGATCAAATAAAATTCCTCCAAAGGGTTTTTTTATAAAAAATAATGATGACTTTACTCATCCAAACAGGTTGAATATAAACATACGCTGATGCTCTGCAGAATGACGCAGAATACACCCGCCCGTGTGAGATGAAGTATAGTTGCTTTTAAGATTCACGATTTTCCAATCAGCTAAGTACATCCTGCTTGTTACTGGGTGACCTTGCGGAGATACAACTACAGCACATGCTGCTGAGAAGTCACTTGCAGGAAAAATTGTGGCCTTGTATCTCCTCGGAAACAAATGCTGGAAACCGGTCTTGCCAGACCTTGAGTTTTTGAAGTGGACAGTATTGTAGGATTAATTATTTGATACTTTTCCTGATTAGTGTATTTGTTATGAGTACTTCTGTTAGTGTTTCAAGGACTTAACTACGGCGTATCACAGTGACGCTCAAATATAATTAAGACTCTCTCACTGTAATTGCATAATTAAAAAGCTGTCTGCCTGCTGGTGCAAAACCTTCTGTCTCTGCTCTACGGCAGCTCAGGTTTCCAGAGGCAACACCCTGAAACTCCAGCCCTCCCTGAAATACTTGGGTATAGCATGCAAACAGGGTACATCATTGGTACCCTGCCGTGTTTATCAGGCCTTCTCCGATAACCCCTCACTCAGCTCTTGCTCCTTCATCCCTGGCTGCCTGCTCCCCTACGGTCCATGTCCTGCACTCTTCCCAAGTGGAGCGCAGGCAGGGCATCCCTCTGGGATTCAGCCAGGGCAGGTCCACTCCCTGATGGTTTCCCCTGGGCCTTTTTGCTGTGATAGTGTGACTATGCAGGCGTGAGAGTGGGGATGGAGTGGCCCAGCCTGCACCAATTCTTTTTTTTTTTTTTTTTTTGCCTATTGGTGCTTAGAAAATTGCTCAGCTTCCCAAAGCGGATGTATGGCTGTTCATAGGCTGTGCTAAAGTGGCTGCTGGCAGGAAGGGGTTAAATTCCTTTTTACTCGTAGTGCACTCTTTTTTCGAAACTTCATGACCTGGCTTTTTTTCCTTTTTCAAGTGATTACACTTTGCCGCATTATAAGGGAGCGAATGCATTTGTGTCTCGGGACCGTACTCTACCAGATACTGACATGTTCAACGTCTCCTGTGGCTTACCAAACACATCAGGGATGTGGACCTCCCTCTGTTTTCTCATTATGCCAAATAATGAAATGTGGAAATAATTCTAATCCTTTCTTCTGGTTGTGCTGTACCTCTGAAAATATGATAAACTCAATCCAATTAAAAGTCATTACCTCTACAAGGCTCAGTCTCTATCTATAACCTTTGTTTTATAATTCACTCTGTTATCTGTCTTCATTATAATTTGGTAGAATAGTCATCTTTTATTACCGCTTTCTGTTAGAAAGAGGCATGTGATTTCCAGTGCTACTTTGTGACACATCTCGGTTTAAAACAGTAAAGGTCTACTAATGAGTAAAAAGAAGTTCAGTTACACTGATTTATTACATCAAGATAAAGTTTCGTTTGCCTTGATTATAATACTGTAGGTTTAAGTAATTGTTTTGATTTTAAAATGTTCTTTTGCAGTAATAAATTTTTCACCCTGTCAGGGACTGTTAAAGTGCGTTACCTTTTCTATCTTACTCCAGCTCATGTAGATTTAGTTAAATTTTCTTCCTAGTTAGTGTTTTCTATGTATAAATGTCTGATCTCACTAATTCATATTTAACCTTCCCGTCCTTAGTTTTCTCCTAAGCAGATTGGCTTCTTGCGCCACATCAGTGTGAGAATATACATCGTGTTTACCATTATGGCAATTGAACAATGAACAAAAGCTGGTTCCTCTAATCCATTTCCCTCCCTTAGCGGTGACCAGTACTCGGGGCTCAAAATTTCAAGGCAGATTATTTCTTCCCTTGGGCCTACTCCGTGTAGAGAGTCACGAAGGATGTCAGTGAGTACGTCTTAGCTGCCGCAGCTCCACTCGGTTGAAACATTTTACTAAGATATAACTTAAAGCTATTAGTTAGAGTTTCAGCGTGCTTTGGGCTGCCTCCCGGATCTCTCCTGGCTGCAGATCTCTACCTGCAGAACTGTCCCTCAGTATATCAAACCCTCCGGCCGGCATTTCCCTCTTCTCTTACCCCCCGCTCTGTGTAACCCAGAAAAGATTTTGAAAGTCAAATATATATTTATTCCATTGAGGAAACTTTATCAGCCAGCACCAAAGTTTATTGGCACTAGCTGGTGATATAATGGGTAGTTTAAACCCTGCTAACTGCGAATAATTTTTCAGCGGTGTTTATGATTGCGGCAGACTCTTAACAGACCAGAAGTACAGATAACATAAATATTTCTACCAGAGATGATTGTACTGGAACTATAAATAAAATTAGACTTAACTTGTAAATAAGTTCAGTACGTGCCAGCCAACATTTATAATTCTTTGTTGCTGCATGTAATACAGTAATTTATATGGGAAGTGCACAGGAACACAAGCAGCCAAATTTTGCTTTTCAGCTACGCAGGTGCAACTTCCCCTGACATCGAGGAGAGTGGCTCCCGTGCAAATGAAAGTCGAATTTGACCCGTAGTCTCTCAGTGCTGGACCCTAATTAAAAGCCAGCGTCTGGTCCACATCAGATGCTTTTGACTGTGTTACTCAATTAGACATGAATGACACTAGACAGAGCACCAAACGCTACTAGTTATTGTAGGGGCTGAGAGTGAGAATTGCCAGAGCCGACGGGGCAGGTCCCTACGCAGTTACTACATTATGACTTTGCTGGTCTAGTACCAACGCTTGGCAACGCTGAAATGATCCTGTTTCAAAGGCCTGATGCTCTCTAGTGTGTGTAACTTCGCTTCTCGCCCGCCTGTGGACAGGTTTCTCCCAGGTGCTCGGTGCTCACCCTGCCCTCAGGAGCTCACTTCTGCTCCCGCTGTGAGCCTCTTGTTTCAGGGCTGTTTTTTCTGCTAGCACAATAATTCAAGAAGCAAAAGCCGCTTCCCGTGCAAGGGGAGGTTTTTAATTTGTCTTGTGAGTTACGTGCACTGTTGTTAGTGATGTGCGTCTCGCAGCGAGGCACGGAGAGAAGCTCCCGGCAGCACCGAGCCCTTCGCACGGGGTGCTCCAGCGGTGACCTGAACCGAGCTCCCCTTTCATACGGACACCGCAGCCCATGGCGCAGCACTGTGAAAAGTTGGTGATTTCTGTACTTCAGCCCCAAAGCGCGCTGTGCTCCGGCTGCCTTCTTTCGCCTGCCTTTGTCTGCGCAGCTTTTCCTACAACTCCCTCTTCTGCCGGCGCCGCAGAAGGGTTTGCTCGGTGCAGGGAGGCTTTGGCGAGCTTTGCCCTCTGCAATCCGCAGCCTCTCGAGCGCGGAGGGAAAGCTGAAATCTGGGCACCACATTTCCCCTCTCATTTTGTTACATTAGCATCAGCCTGAAGAAATTCGAGCGACTTTGGCTAACTCCAGGACAGACACTGATCTCATTTATTCCTTGGAGGAAGTCTAAAGTAATTACTTTGGATTTAACAGTTGTGTAAGAGAAATCAGAATCTGGCCTTCGGGGCCACCGCACGGGTGCTTTGGTCCCCCTTGCTCTCGTTGCGTGGTCCATGAGTGTGGTTTTCAGGGTTGGACCTTTTGAGTATGTTCAGGGCGGCTTTGGTTTTCTCATCCTTGTGTTTAGAGTCAAGTAATACGATATGCAAAATACCCATGCGTTTGAAGGCTAGTGTTTGTGAAAGTATTTTTCCTTGATAATTGAAGTAATGATTCAAAACTGTTTCAAGCGCCGTGTTTATCTCTACGCTTGCTTGTAATCTCTTTTGTTGAACAACCAAACTTTCTATTTGTAAACTGGTTTTTCTCTCCTCTGGTAGTTTTATGGTTTTTACCTAACTGGGAATTAATAGCTCTATTCTGTTTAGAATCTTATCTCATTTGATAAGGTCTGTCCAATGCTTTTCACAGTGGGGTCCCACCTGGGGCCCCCAGACTGTGTTACAATGCAAATAATAATAAATAATTGTCATTAGGTCCAGCTCCACGGAACACTTCTGTGAATAGGGAGTGGCACAAACCAGTTTCAGGTATGTTAACTGATAAAACGTTCAAGTAGAGTAATGTAGCTCTTGGCTAGAGTCCCGTCTGAGCCTGGAGATAGTAACCCAATCTCTGCACGTTTCTAAAGCTAAGGATCCTTTCCTGCTTCTCCTCTAGAGGACGTAAAAGTGACTCCCTCTGAGCCATGCCTACCTGTTGTGGGACTGTCAGGTGGCTCCCATTTAGCTCACCGCTGGCTCGATGCTCCTTTGGAAGCTAATAGTTTTCTTCTCTTAATTTTCTGCTTTTCCTGACCTCCTGTGTTCTAGACCCATGGGGATGTATTTTGTAATCAATGAGTCCCTGCCTGTAACAGTGTTTTTTCTTTAATACTCGTTCAAACAGAAATTCAGATAAAGGTGCCCCATTTGTATGCAACAGGAAATGCCTGCCTCCTTTTCCGATATCCCTGCAAATACTCCATGCTGATTTCCTCAGCGCTGAATAGAAATGCTAAGTCAAACAACTATAAACGCTCTCCGGGCTCTTTCAAGGATCTGATTCAGGGCTTTGTGGTACATTCAGGTCCACCCTCGTCTCACACAGGAAGAAGGGTCTAATTCACTGATCCTACTGTGCTCCCCCAAAGCCTTTGTTATTGTATGCTCACCAAAGGTTCGTGTCAGGCATGGTCAACAGTGGAACTCTTGGCATGTGATGGACTTCTATCAAACAGAGCCAGGTCTTTCCAATGTCTAGTCTTTGGGCCTAGGGGTCATCTTTCTCACCTTTGAGAAGTTGCAGGCACAAACCTGTGTGTATCTTCTCGTTGCGAAGAGCCACTTCCACATTTATCTCAGCTCTTACTTTACCCTGCTCAGAAGGCGATGGCATTAGAAACACTTCTGAAGTAGGCTCTCTGGATGCTTTTGCTTCCAGCCTACTTCTTTCATCCGGAGTTATCAGCCATCCAGCTCATGATTAAGTCACTGATGTCCACGTGCATGACTCCAAGTGCAGAGAACTGGATTTATGTGCTAGAGTGTTCATCAGTCAGTAGTCACTTTAGGAATGTATATCCTCAGGCACAAATTGCCTGAAGAAAGGAAGAATGGATGCACTTCTCTTTGTTAGGGGTGGCTTTGGGTCTGGAGATCTGGATGCAGACTTGATCCCTGGAGGACTTTGTATGAACTTTGAGTTGAAGACTGCCCTGAAACGCTGATATGTGTAACAGGCTAGCATGTCCCCTCGATGTGAGACGCCGCTGTGTGCCATTTCAGCTGCAGAAAGGCAGAGTTTCACTGACCGTGCGGCCCAGGGTGCTTTTGTTAACAACACGCCTCAGCCTCACTAGCAATTGCAGCCAGGGGAAGGGGGTTTGGGCTGCGTTCAGCAACCTCTGCCTCCCTCAGTCATTAGTGCCTCCTACCTAATTGCTTTTGGAGAGGAAGAGCGTGCTGAACTGCTAAGATACATCCGAATGGAAGGAAGTCCTCTCCTCCTCCCAGCCGTGCACAGAAGCCCTCTCGGTCTTGAAGTGACCCCAGGCCCCGGAGTTACGGCGGTAGCTTTGGCACGTTGCTCTCCTGTCTTCATCAGGCACATCCCCAGCACGCAGCCACGTGGACTCTTTCCTGCTGGCATGCAAGGTTGTGTCAAAAGTGCAAACGCAGGTGTCCACCCTGGTCTTTTAGTAGCAATTAACCTTTCCTCCTGGGTTTCCTTTGAAGCTTGCTCATATTTTTGTTGTAAAATAGCAGTGAAGAATTTTATGGAGGCTAATATCTAGAGCTTCCACATTACCTAATCTCATCTGTTCCCTTATCGGGGGCCTTGATTTTATTTCATGCCATTTCTAGCAGGGATAATTACTGGACTTTAAAGAAGCCATCTTGAATTTCAAAACTGCAGTGCTATCTGTGCGAATGATTCGCAGTTCACTGGGAAAACGATGCTTACCAGCGCAGTCCCTGGGTCTAATTCTAACCTCACGAAGGTTTTTCTATCGGTCAATATCCCATGGTTTTGCTAGAAGTCCCTCTATTCCACGTGGGTGTAAATTTTAAGGGGAATAGTCCCACACCCTTTGAAAATGAAGACCAGACCCTGTTTCACGTACGTTGATTTTAACTTAGCTCCTTCTATCATTAATTTCACAAATATGTCTTAATGGTCTTCCTGTCTCTTGGTCAGTCGTAATTCGGCTTCGCGTTTATTTTGAGGTTTTAAAATATATTTTTTGCTAGAATATGTTGCTATTTCAGGCAGAATAACATTTCAGTAATCCATTTTACCCGCACTGCTAGGGCTTTGGGGCATATCGGCGTATTATATTTTCCAGAGCTTTCAAGCTGAAAGCCCATGTTTAACGACGACATCGGGTGTGGCTGCTGGAAATCAAAGGAGGCACAATAGACCCAGCAAATGGACTTGTCTCCCTGCCAGCCTTCCAGAGGCCGATTTATCAGCTGCAGGTTTGACCCTATATGGCTAAAAATGAGTTTAGCCAGAATGACTGAGATAAGTATAACTGAGGCCTTTGAGTCTGCGAGAGAGGAATTAAACCGGACTGTCCCTGGGGGAGAAGAAACATCTGCAAAGCCGTGCTTGCTCAATGTTTAAAGCTCAGCTTGTGGACAGGCGGTGCTGGCAAGTGGGGCTGAGGAAGGTGGCCCTTTGGGGAAAGGCACAGAGCAGGTCGTTGCTTGCTGTGTCTTAAACAATTTGGCTGAGGCGCTTTGTTGTTTGGAGGAGAGTCGAACGCGGACGTGGGGCACAGGGAGAGCCTTGGTTTTATGGGGCACTGCTTCGTGGGATGGGACAACAGTGGTGAGATGGGCTTTTTAAGGAGTTTGAGTGTCAATTGCCCAGCTGTCGTGGTAAATCCGCAGGATTTAGATGCCTGAAGTTTTTAAAAACCCCCTCCCAGTGAGCCATGTGCTTATCATCATCCTGATCACTTTCCTTGTGTGATTTCTCTTCCTGCACCCCATGTGTATACATGGGCTAGATTTCGTTGGGTTTTTTTCCACTTTCAAAACCGGCTGAAGTCTTTTAGGCAGGACTGCAAGCTAAACAGCTGGGGGAAGAAATCTGAATTGGGGGTGAGCCTGCCCTGGGTGGACGCAGCGTCGGAGTTTTGAGGATGCTCAGGAGGCGTGGACCAACCTCTCTTGCCCGTCCCACCGCGCTGGAGCAGAGCCATGTTTGGGGGCAGCAGCAATGCCATGGTGCAAGAGAGATGGCTGCTGATGTGGTTGTTTCAGTGCCTGGTGAAATGAACGGTGACATCCAGGTGGAGCTGTGTCTCTACCCTTTTCCTGTCTTCTTTCCTGTCCCTTGGCGTCCAGGTTGAGGTTTTTCTGTGTGCAGAAGAGTACGGGCATGGGCTCATAGGTGCTGCACACAGAGCAAGCTCTCTGCACCGGTGCTTTCACGGGCTCTTGAGCATCTTTGCTAAACTCAGCACCACCGAAGCTGTCACAGGCAGGATTTCTGAAGCACAAACGATGGAAAATCCCTCTCTCTGTCCTTCTCAGCTAAATGGTAGAGTCAGTCAAGATTTCCTACTTCTCATAGCGCCAGGTATTAGAAAAGTGACAAACTAATCAATATTGGGTTCAATCGCTAAAGTGCAGGGACAGCCTGCCAAACCAGAGGCCGAGGGAACGGGCAGCTGAACTTTCTTGTGACATGTATGAGGTCATAGCCAGTGCCACATAAAAGAAAGAAAAACAGTTCATGGCTGTGAATAAATTGCTCACAGATGAAGAATCCAGTTTGCCAGTCATGTGATGGGAGCAATCTATTCAAATGATTTGTTATGTCCCAGTGTTTGTCTTAGGCAGTACCAGAAGCATGAAAGTACAGATATAAAACTGTGAGATAATATGTAACAAAGATGTGAGAGATAATGGGCTATGACCAGTTTCCAGTGGAAAAGGCAGACGGTGCTAATCTACCATGGATAGTTTCTTAAATGAGCAAGAAATTGAAAGAACGTTTTAAAGTTTCCTGTTTCTTCACTGAAACGGAGACATTCTGAACGCCAAGCCCAGCGTAACGCTTTAATTTCTGGGCCAACCATATTATGCAAATTTCCTCACGCTCCAATCTTAAATACCTGATCTCTAAGCTTCATGCCTTGGAGAATAGTATTCTCGCCTCTTATTTAGGCTGGAAATAAGTGGAATGAATTCTGCTGTGTAGGAAAAGTACAGTGACATTAATAAAGTTAAATTAATGTAAATAAGAAGTTTTTTTGGTTTGTTTGTCTTTTTGCTCTTTTTGCACGTGTTACTGGGTTGAATACTGCATTGCTGGTGCAGCTGAAGCCCCTGCTGAAGTCACTCAGAGTTTTTTTGGCTAAAAGGAATTTACAATCAGCCTTACGTTTTGAGCTGTCAAAAATAGTGACTTTTTCTTTTTTCTTCTTTTTCTTTTTCTTTTTGTTTGCTGGCTAAGCCCCAGAGATGAAGCTGTTTGGTTTTTTTTTAATGTGCTTTGGATCTGCCCCAGGTTTTGTTTTTTTTTTTTTGTTAGGGTTTTTTTTTTTTTTTTTTTGCAACTGTAAGAGGAGAAGGTTCATGTTCTCTATAAGGTGCTGCTTGGATCCTGAACTTACTTTAGATCATTGCGTTTCTTGGAGGTCAATGGTAAGACACTGATTTACATCAGCTGAAGTTCTTGCCAAGAGTTCTGTGGTAGGCTGGATCCTTTCCTCCAAAGACTAATTGGAGGCCATCAAACTTAATTTTGGCTACTTTAGGTTCAATCTGTCTCTCTGAAAGACCAGTAAAGCTTTCCTGCTTTTCACTTCACTTAGATTTCAGTTGTAACGTATAATGCTGGCTTTCAATTGTAATTTCAAAGAGTATGCGATGCAAAGCGCTATATCCGGACCAGATTGGACAATAGGGTGTGCCTGCATATACATCTGTATGTAATTCCCTCGCTTGTGTTCCATGATGTAAACCACTTTTGATGTCAGGAATATTGAGAAACACTGTGTACCCCCAGGCCTACAACAGGGAAAAGGCTCAGCTCCTTCCAGGCTGAGGCTCTGCTGCAGGACTAGTGATTGATGAAGGTGCTGCCCGCCTACCAAACTGTCCTCTCCATTTTACGTGCGGGCTGAAAGGGTTTCATATGCAAAATCTGTCAGGATATTTCAAATCCTACTGTTTGGCTTTGTTTTCCAGGTGATGAATGTTTGTATGAAAGCTTTCCTGAACTTCCTTTGGAGGAAGTGCCAGAAGCTGATGGAGAAGCTGCAAACGCCCAGTGTCCAACAGCCGTCAGCATTCAAGAGCCGTCTTCTCCAGCAACCTCCAGCGAAGCTTTCACGCCAAAGGAGAGCTCTCCTTACAAGGCTCCGATATACATTCCCGATGACATTCCCATTCCTTCAGAGTTTGAGCTCCGAGAATCCAACATTCCTGGAGCAGGATTAGGGATATGGACCAAAAGGAAGATTGAAGCAGGGGAAAAGTTTGGCCCTTTTGTAGGAGAGCAGCGGCCACACCTTAAAGATCCCAGTTACGGTTGGGAGGTAAGGCACTTTACATTCTTTCGGTCTGTTGAACTCTCTTGTGTGTCTATAAACACAGAAATATTTGCAGAATTTGAGTCCTATCCTGCAGCAGCCAGGGGATATTTTTGTGCACTGAGACTGCTTCGTGGCCTGGCGGGGCTTTCTGGATAAAAAAAAAAAAAAAAGTGTAAATTAAAAAAGAGAAAAGAAAAGAAATAGGAAATTATTATTGCTCTTTGTGCGTGAAATCTGTCTGGGTGGATATCGGCAGGTGATGCCTCTCTTAGGGAAGGAAAGGAAGAAGTTGCAATGTTGGAACACTTCTGTACCGCTCTTAATTCCTTCTCGTGCAGCCCTGCGGCACGTCTGTGGGTGAAGGGTTTGCAAACCACACTGTGCTATCTATTTGAACAGAAGCTGGGTGCCGCTTTCAGGGTTGTGCATCGCCCCTTTCTGTCAACAATGGTTAGAACAGCCCTAAAATCTAGTCTTGGGTGGCTACAATTGCTATTGCAGAACCTTGTGCTGTTCAGGGACATCAAAAGCTGGGGGTCTGATCCCGCTTCCATTTAACTTAATGGGAATTTTGCCATTCATTTGGTGAAAGGCTGTTTGGATGCTGGTGTCAAACCTAGCACACATGGGAACGATGTGGCTCGTGTTGCTTCTGCAGATACTCTGAGAAATGCTGCTTTTCTTGAAGGAGGTCAAGGTCTCCTTTGGCGAGTACCGCAGCTGCCTCTTGCTTTCCTGGCCTTCGGGGGCAGCGTGTTTTCCTCGTGATATTGCCGTGGAACTGGCCGAGTTGCAGGTCCGCAGTCAGGTCAGGGTTTTAGACATCAAGTGGTGCACAATGCGAGTTGTGTTATGGCGTCACAAACGTTCTTGCACGGTTTTATTCATAGTTTTAACAATGTGCTGTAGAAGCAGAGCGCAATCTCAGCTTTCCATCTGTACGTTTCCTTTGGTTTCTGATAAGGGGAGAAGTGCAGCGCTTGCACGGCTCTCCAGGGGCACGACTGACCTCTGGAGAGTTGGGAGGTTCATTTTCCCAGGAAAAATGGAGTTTTGCTGGGGAGCGGAGCCTTGCCGGTATGGTGGAAAATAGAGGTTTGATTTGCTCTTAACTCTCCATAAATACTCTCTGAGTTCATTCCAAACTTTCTATCCTATTGTTTAAACTCTGGTGAGACCTGTGACAATATGACAGAACGGTGTCAGGAGAAATTATAGACTTGGCAGCACTCTATCCAATTAACAGACCCTGATGCAATATAATTGCTGGTGAGAAATCTTTATTATTTGAAAGAGGCACCAAAAAGCCACAAAATCTGACTTTTAACCACACAGATATTGATAACAGAAACTGGAGCAAAACTGCAGAGACATAGCCTTACTTGCGGGCTTAACGTGTACCAAAATTAGTGTATTTTAGACTGGATCCTCAGGTGGTCTAGCGCACGATAGCCCCACTAAAATCGAGGAAAACTTATCTTGACTTTCACACCCTTAGATGACGATAATGTTCCACGATATAAGGAACTAGTTTTCCTGGTTCGAATGCTTAGGATTTTGGAGTCTGCGAAATCCAGACAAGAAATGCCTATCTTGATAGTGCTGGAAGTCCAGCTGGCGGCTTGAATCCCTTTCAAGCTGCAGGACTCATGCCATTTGAATAGTGTTATGTATTTGGGACAGCTGGGGAGAAGCTATTGAAAAGTGTTGGAGCAAAATCACACAAAATCAACAGTTGAGTCCCTCTGCAGTTTGGCCACTCATCTAGAGAAGTGCTCTGCAGTGCTCAGGGGAGCCTGAAACCGACTATTTTTCCAACAAGTGGGTTAAGTACATTTATTGTAGTTGAAGGGAGACACAGAAATGCTGGTTACCAGAGTTTACACAATGAGTAAAATGGCATGTAGTGAAGGTTAAGGCTAAAGGACACGTGGGGGGGACCTGGTAGCGCTGGAGAGGACCTTCCCGGTGCCCAGCCCAGGTTCTCATCATCACACTGCTGTGGACACCACCACTACCTTGAGCCCGTGCTTTGGGATGAAAAAGGGAAAAAGACGCTGTTACTGTTATGTGGACTCAGACAGTGTCAAAGGTAGCATGGGAAGGTGAGGGAAAGGTGTCATTTATTGACGTTTAAAGGCAGTTTTGGGAATGTAAGCTTTTCTGGTGTCGGTATTTCTGCCTGAATGGGCACTTTCGTTAAACAGGGCATTTGTCCTGCCAGGTGCCAATAAGTCAGTTAACAAATGAGGAATTCAGTCTGCTGTTGCTGATATCAAGGTGAAATTTCATTATTATATTTTAAATGGAGGAAAGATGGAACCAAAGTTTCCGTATGGTACTGACTGTGGGTTTTAGTGACTTCGTAGCATGAGAGGCTTTAAAACCTTTTTTTCCACAACGATACTTGCTTGCTGTGTGAATTGCACTGATGTAGATACTGTTATGATATTCTCTTATGTTTGATTATAAGTAATTCCCGGTTCATGGTGCTGTAGAGGTCAGCTGTGTCTGGTGGCTTCAAAAGGTGAAATGTCTCAACCTGTTCAAAATACTTGCTGGTCCCACAGGCCGAGGAAAGCATTTTGCTGCGTCTTGGATTACTCATTCCTTCATCTCACATGTGCATTGCGCAGGGAAAGACATAGTGGGGTTGCGGTGTTGCTAATGCTTGTGTATTTATTTATTTCTCCTGAATAGACTCCCCTGTGGCTACAGAAAGGATGATTAAGTTATTGTAAAATTCAATCTTTCCATTTTATCTGCATTTTTCTGAGTTGAAGGTGAAACACTGAATGTACAATGGTGTTTGGCTTCCAAAGGTGACGAAGGAAGAATTTCTTTTCAGGAAAATAATTAGCATAAACATATTAAAATATTTTTGGAAGGAAAGCCGAGCATCTTCCTCAGCTGTTTTGTGTTGCTGGATAAATCACTGATTTTACTACGAAAGATTTGCAATTGTTTAGGATTGCTAGATAGCCGAGAGTCTTAAAGTAGAAAACTTCAAAAAAAAAAAAAAAAAAAAAACAACCCCGAGCCCCCTACTTGCACATTGCAGGGAAGAGTTTATAGCCACACGCAAATTTGGACTGTAACTACATTTCTGGAAAGGACATTTTTATTCCCTTGCAAAAGGTTGTCATAGTTTTGGCTGTTTACAGCTGTGGGTTACTTCTGACTTCCAGTTCTTGTGACTGATGTCCATCTGAGTTGATACCAGGATTAGCCTGTAGTGGTCGGGAGAGAAGTGGAAGCTGGAGGAACCGCTGCTGTTAAATTTTGCAGCCGGGCAGTTGATGATAAAGGAAAACTTGCTGCAGAAGGCTGAGGAATTTCACGGGGCCTGTTGCTACCTTCCCCTATAGCAAGACTCCCTATAGCATCGACGTAGAGTCTTGTCGGAGCAAGTACAACAGAACAAGGTCTATTGTGTCCATTTATATACCTCAGCCATAAAGCACACTCTGGGACAAAGAGAATTTGTTGTGATATAGCTGTGCTTGGCTCATGATTAGAGTGCTGCAGACCAGTTTAAATGAAAAGCCATAAATTTGTATTTTATCTCATTTTGTGGGTCTAGAGCGGAGCATTATCTAATCAGGTATTGGTTAGCTAAAGTACAAATCGAACAGGGGGTCGCCGGACAAGGGGAAAGGTCGAGCTTTTTTGCAGTTTGTCACCGAGGTTTTAGTATTTGCCGGCAGCCCGAATATCCGAGGGGGTCGGGAGGCTGTTGCTCCGTGGTTGTTTGAAAAGGGAAAATTGACTGCTGCTTAATCAACAAAGAAAACAAGCTTTTAAGGGATGGCAGTAATTTTTTTTTTTTTTTTTTAAAAAAAAAAACAAAAGCAAGGGAACACAAATTTAGTGACTTCATCGTGGTTCATGCCCTGCTATGAAAAACAACTGGGAGAGTATTTCAAAGAAAGCCTTTGACTAGGTCACCAAAGCACATGCGCCTATCTTCGACCAGCTTCTTCCGGACCACGTCGGATATTCAAATTCAGCCCTTTTACTGCTACAGCAAATTCGGTCTCATTCATAGGTGCAATTTCTGCACAGCTTTTTTTTTTTTTTTTTATCCTAAACTTTTATTTCTTTACTAGGAAGGTAAAAACAGGAGCAGTAAACTCTAACAAATCAAGCTTGTCACAGAAGTAAAAAATATTTTAAAGCTTTATAGAGGGGCATATAATCCGTTTATAGAGCAGAGTATATTTTCTTGTCATGACAGCCAGGCTGAAAAACATCTCAGATTTGGTAGAGTATGCTCGATACTATTACTTCTAAATGGAAATTAGGAGACTGCTTGCCTATTCGTTTACCTCTCCTCTGACCTTTTTGATGTGCATCTTTGAGGAAAGCTGGACAACTTCTTAAAAATAGTTTTGGAGTAACTGATCCGATCTTATAGGGACTGGAATAGTTGCAATTTTAAGTTTAAATTCTGCACTCTTTGGCTTTCTTTTGGCTTTTTAAAAATTTTAAATTTAGGTTTATTTGAGATTTTGGGTTCTAGGTGTACCACCTATCTTTATGAAAATTAAATAATAAGTTACAAAATGTAAAGGTGTACAGTCTTAGAGTTGGAATCTAATGTATCTTCTCCCAAATCAAGCTTGTAGTGCCTAAACCGCTGGCTTGGTTTTCTTGCTCTTAGCATCCAAAAACTTCCACTGTACCCAACGGGAGTCACAGGCTGATTCTGCTCTCTGTAGCAATGTTATTCCACATTTTTGGGTCCTCCTTTGGAAAATATTTGTCACAATGTTGAAAGCAGGATCTGCCTCTTTTTACAAAAACAGGACAAAAAGTGCAGCATCTTTTAAATAACTGGGCATGGGATTCACGCATCCTAAGACTTGTGTTAAGCTATTCTTAATAAACACCGCGGGTGCTGGGGGAGATAACTGCCCTGTAGTCAGCGGAACCGCACTGGGAGAGAGTGGTAGATCGTCCTTTGAAAAAAGGAAAAATTAAAGGAACAGCCTTCATCGCTTCTGAATATTTTTCTTTGGGATATGGAGTTTATCCTAGTGTTAAATAAAAAAAAAACTTTAATTTTATGCTGTTGTCTGACACTTTTCACACTGCGCTGGCTTACAGACCAAATCTTGACCTTTTCTTGAATCATCTTTAAAAACAGAAACATGCAAAGCAACTCCATGCTCAACCAGGTGGGTGGAAAGTGGAAAGATTCCCTGCCTACATTTTCTCCTTGCGTATGGATTTCAGCAGTATAAGGACTCCAAGAACCTTCGCAAAATTATTATTGAGGAAAAACCAGGAATAGGAATGCGGGTTATTCTGTTATTTGAAATGAAAAAGGAGTAACTTGTTTTATAGTGGGGGGGGTGGAGATGCTTTTTGATCAATACAAGACCGACCTAGTTTTGCATATAGCATGTTCTTCCCCAGGTTAAAAGATCATCCACTTCTGGCAGCTGCGGGTGGGGGTGACATCCTTACCTTTCCTTCAGTGCATAGGTGCTGTTTTATCCCGTTCGGAGCTCAGCTTTGCAAGGCATAGAGCGCTCTGGCTGAGATCCAATAAAGCACTTAGGCACGGGCTTATCATCAGCAGGATTACCCAGGTGTTTGAGTTAAGCATGTGCTTAGCCGCTGTGCTGAGCCCTCCGTTAGGGACATAGTGTTCGGTGCCACATAGGATGGAGTTCTTACCGTGTATCTTGCCTGGGGTGAGTATGCGCGAGGGTGCTTAAGACAGGCCCTTGAAAGTCGTGTACGAAAGACGTTACTTACGGTGCTGCTAGTGGTACCAGTTGAATTCTTCTGCTGTTTGCATCTGTGTCTTGTGGTGAGGCTGTGACCAAGTCAGATGCTACCGCAGCAATAGGAGTCCTGTAGCAAGGTAGGCAGATGCTTCATGAGCCAAAGCGTGGCTCTAAGAGGCGATGGCAGTTGTATACCCCGACCAGCTTACCTGGCTGTTAACACCAGTTTTCTCCCTGCTCAGAGGACAGGTAGTTTATAATTACAAATGAGCAAACACCAGGTCCTTGCATAGTAAGATAAGAGCAGGTGGACTTGTCATTCAGTTTGAATTAAATATATTCGACCACAAAAGGGAGCTGTTGGTCCTTTGGGCTGTTTCATGTGGATGGAAGAGGGTTAGGGCATGGAGACAACACACACAGAAGTCTACCGTTGTCTTTCTCTACTGTTCCTTACTTCCAGTCTTCAATTCTCTTAGTTCTTCATACACAAGATTAAGCAGAGTCTCACACCATGAGGTTGGTGGGACGTGATGCCCTGTATTTGGGACAAAGACCACAGCCTTCCCCCGCTCAGGCAAAGCTGCTGCTCACTGGAAGGGGAGCAGGAACAAGATCTGCAAAGCTCCCTCTTTGGCTCTGCAATGGAGCTATTCCCAGAAAACCTTCAAAGCTCTATCACACAAGGTAGCCGAGAGGCTTTAGCGGCTGCCAGAAGGGAGGTGCTGCTCTCCCCTGTCCTGAGCCGGCTCTGGCACCGGGGCTGCTGCTCACGGGGTCGCTGAGCCATCCCAAAGCCAATGCGGCAACAGCATTGGGAAGATGTAACAGCATCAGCCAGTGCAGCAGGCTGAGCGGGTACTGGTGCGGCACGGCTGTGAAATCTCACATAAAAAGGTGAGGCAGCACCTTTGTCTCAATTAAACCTGAAATGGTTTCTGTAGAACCGACCGTTTCTCCACCCATGGTGGATGCTCCACCCTGTCCTTGACCTTGGCAGCAGGAAATCGCCCATTTCATGGCACAGTCTAAAGCCACAGAAACCTCTCTGTAGGTCTGCATATGTATTCCCCACAAAGCCAACGAGGTTTTAATTTAGTCAGGAGCAGCATTAACTCCTGAGGGAAGCGGAGTGAAACCATAAGGGTCAAGTGGACTTAGAAGTAGGAGGGGGAGAAGGAAGTTTTGTTATCTTCTTCAGAGCAGAACTGGGGGGATACTTCAGGAGTTTGTATTCCCCTTCAAAATAAGGTGGTTATTATTTACTCAAATGTGACCCAGGTAGATTTTATTTGAGTTCAGTAGCACTTTTGTCCAAACAGGTAATTGCACTAAATAAACTGAGAGAAAAGCTGACTTTGGAGCGTAAGATTATCAAAATATGAAGAAAATTAATTGTGAGATACGCCAGATGTCCCTTTTGAAGACAAAAACTGTAAATTGAATTTAGCCGTTAAGAAAGACAACAGCAGAAAGGAAAATAAAAAAGATAATACTGAAGAGAATAATAATTGCATTTAATAGAAGTGACAAACGATCATAATTCTTCCCATTAAATAAATATGTTATAAAAAATTTATTACGAAATGCCACATTATGCAAGCCAGGATTCAAAGATGAGTTCTTTGCATTAAGTACAGTAGATGCCATTAAGGAAAACAGTCAATATGTCACTAAGCCACGGCCTGTAAAATTAAATTGATTTGGTAAATGTAAGTAAGATAGATCTGTTTGCTTTCATCATCAATTTTGAGTGGGTGAACAGGTGATGTCACCAACCTGGGAGCGATAAAGATGCAGGACCATCTGGAAAGCTTTGTGATGGATGGGCAACTGCTTTTGGATAGTGACAGTGCTGTGGTACTTTGTCACTTGGGATGCAGTACTTAATAACTTTTCAATACCATCATAATAAATTTCACTGCCTTATTAATATAGAAATGGTGAGTTATTACTGTGATGGCTATTGTAAATAACAAGAGATGCAGCTGTCAAAAGCTGATTGTTTGGGCATGTTTCTTTAAGCAACACAGTTGACTTGGGATAATCAACGTATGTCTATACCAGCAGAGTTTATTGCTCTTGTCAAAAGAAAAAGCTGCATTATTCAAAAATTATATGAAGTCCATAATAAACAAGTTTAATATATTATCAGACTTTTCCTATAAGTTTCCTAACACAGAACAATAAATCACTTTTAATAATGCGTTTCCGTGTACAATAATATCCTTATGCTGCAATAATGTCCTTTCCTAACTCTTCACCAAACAGAGAACTTCTGAAAAAACGGAAAGGTATCTCTCACTCATCAGAACACTTACAAAATTAAGTCTCCCTATTTCATTAAAAGGCTCCTTCTGATATAAAGCTGATGGGCTCTAGCTGTGTCTTTCCTTTTTTATTTTAATTGAATAGATGTAGTTAAAAGTAATCTATGACAAAGAAATACAGACAAAATTATAACCATGTGTCCCTAAATACTGGCAGGAAAGAGCATCTGTGGGTGTTTTATGAAAGCCCAGGACTGCTCCGTGACATTGCTGCTAATGTCATTGGGCTGAGGACTGGAGAGAAACAAAATGCATAGATAGTTGTTAGCAGAAGATGAATTACCAGATCAATCATTTAGCACCATTCAGAGTATTATACCATTGTTCCCTGGGAAGATAATTAAATCAATGATGTCTTTCTTATTTGTGTAAAGAGGCACAAACTTGTAAAGAATATCCAAAGCTCCTCAAACATATTATTTCTGAATATTTTTTTTGATTTTTTTTTTTTAAAAACCCTACTGACTTTGCCTTTCAGGCTCGAGCTTTGTCCCTCTTTTCAATTAAATGTCTCTCCACCATTTCTATGACTGCTGAAAAGAGAGCCAGCAGTCTATTAACAGGCAATAAAGTTCAGGAAGCCTAAGACTAGTTTCTTGGGTCAGAGGTGAAAATTGCACACTAAATGAAACAAAGGTGTGTCTTGATGGCTCAACAAGCAGCAGAGAGAGGAGCAGGCATGTGGGCAGGAGGAGACGGTCGTCATTAAACAGAAGCAAATGAAGACGGGAGCTAGCGTATGGCAAAACGCTTATTAACCCAAACGAACACAGGCACTTCAGAGGATACAGCGCTGAGGTTTGGCATTTAAACCACCGCGTGATTTAATGGTACCATTGAAATCTGGGCATTTGGTCTAATAAAGACATCGCTAAACTTTGAAAGCAAAACAAAAAAGGCAGCTCCCGCTTGCTGGAGCCTGCAGATTGCGATGTGTTCATCAGAACGGTACAAGAAATATACCTATTTGGAAGAAAAGAATAGAAAACAATAATTGGCTAATAGGGTATTTCCACCCCAGAGAGTATTAATATGGAGTTTTATTGACGCGACAGCCCTCACGTTTCCTGGCTGAACGGCAGATGGCATGCACAGGAGTGAAGACATAAGTTGTCATAATCCTGCCCGATTTTATGTGATCGCGTTAACTTTGGCGCATACAACAAGCATTAATTTGGAAAAAAAAACCCCAAATGTTAAGTAGCCTTTCCTTTTAAAGTGCAGTCCTAGCATTCAGCGTGGAAAGATGTAAAAGATCCCACAAAAGGCATAACATTTCATCAGGTGAAGCCTATGGTGTAAAGGGGCTCTTGTGTATAGTGGGTTTCCCAAAGTGTTGTTCTTAGTCTTAACTTGATGAAGTGTATTGGCAACACGCGCGGCGCGGGCTCGGGCTCGCTCTGTGAGTTTTCACACGCTGCGTTGGCGACCTGGTGCGTTTCTGTTCTGCGTTTCTGAGAGGAACTTCCAATGCCTTCCTACCTTCTTGAAACGGTCTCAAGTGGTAAATGGCCTTTCTAAAAGCATAACGGTGACTCATATATGTATTTCAGTCAAGACTAAGTCAGGATATTCGTGTTTTCTAAGAGACTTGCAGTCACAGAATTTCTGTTGCTTACAGCAGCGGGTAGTTCGAAACCGTGGCAGTAGTGTTGATTTCGTGTAAAAATGTAAATCTCTCCTGGATGGAAAAATGGAAATCTGGGTATGGGAAAGCCTTAGCATTATTATATTGCAGAAAATATTCTTTAAAGACAAATTTTAACCACTCACCTAGTGATAACCTCTGCAGAAGCCAAAATTTGCGTGTGAACATGGAAGAAGTAATTTTTCTTGTGAGTGTTAACTGGACATCTACCTATTTGGAATAACCCACATGGGTAGGCGCCTAAATGAGCAGTTAACAAGGAGGAGAGAAACCAGTTTTTCTGTCTTCCTGTAATGCTAAACCCAGAAATGACCCTACCAAACCCTCTGTGTCTGCAGAGGAAGGTGGTGCTGCAGTGCCTTGCCCTGCCTTTGCAAATAGGTCTCCTCTTTTGCACAGAGGACAGTAACTTACAATTTCCCCCCAGTTAACAGCATGAGAAGAAGCCTTTATTTCTTACTTGTCTAAAGATCTGCGGTCTCAAAGTGCGTTTCCCTTGACCAGCTGGCCTCAGGCAGTACACCTCTCTCTTCTTCCTTCATCGCTCTCTTCTTCCTCCCCCCATAGCAGTGCTGCTGCCCTCCACCTCGTCCCAAAACCTTGCAGCCAGCTGGGATCCCAGTTCAGCATTGTGTAAAACCCTGTCATTTCCTTCTGCCCAGCCTCTTCTGCATCCTTTGCCAGTCCTGCCCGTCTCTGCCCCTCGTATCTCACCCTCGTCTTCCTCACTTTATGTTTCAGCAGGTCACTGCTACGAGGGTCATCTTTACCTCCAGCGTTGACCGTGTACGCAGTCTGCCAACCAGGCTCTGATTGCCTTTTAGTGTCTGCATATATTTTAATTTTCTGCTTCATCCCATCCTGTCTCTGCTCGCCTCACGTCAGCCTCTCAGCGTCCCTCAGTCCATCCAGGCTCGGTGCATCACCGCTCTCAGGGACGCAATCTGCCCGTACCTGACTCCATACTCTTTCCTCTGCTTGAAATGTCACCACCGTTGCCCTTGGCAAAACAGCTCAAGCCCCACCGGTATGGGGCCTCCCCTCTTTCATTTCAAAAGTTGATTTTCTTAAATCATCTCCCAGATTCGATGGCTAGCATTGCTGTGAAAAAGGCAACACCCCAGCTTCTGTCCTCAAAGTCTGTTCCCTCCCACTCATGCAAGAAAAGCTGAATAAAACATGCGTTTTAGGCAGAAATAACGACGCTCTGTTTTTACACTAGTTTAAATAATTATTTGAAAATTACGACTTTAACAGAAGCTGCTGTGTGTGTAAAGAAACCCTCGTGGTAAGGATTTGACTCGGTATGTGTGACTTCTTTGGCATTTGCATTTAAATCCTTTTGTGCTTCTGGAGCATTTTTAAGACTCGGCTATCTGCTCCCGCCACCCGTGACAACAGTTGCACGAGTAGAAGATGAGAATTCTGGTTTTCAGCCCCAGCATCCCTGAATAAAATTCAGCTGATTGCAACAGTATCATTTCAGGTGTGATTTTTTTTTTAATGGGTTTGAGTTTGGATGGGTTTAGAATAGGTGCTGGGGCGGCTTTTGTCCCCATGCTAATTGCCCCCGCAGCAGTGGGAGTCGGGAGGAGTGAAACGATGACCTGAAATAGCAGACGGCTCCAAACAGAGCTGGATTAATGGGAAATGGGGCCTCATCCCGTCCAGCCAGGAAGCTTCCAGCTAGCCTGGGGGCACCGGTGCCGTACCCCGTCTGGGATTCCCCCCAAACCCTCCCCATCAAACCCACCGCCACCAGCCCCCGTTTCGTCCGCAGCAAAGAAATTCCCCAAAGTGGGTCTCGAACAGGACTCTGAGCTGGGTGTCGGGCCGAACGTTAAACAGCGGCACGACTCAAACCCAATTTTCTCGATTCTGATGGGCTTTGTATAATTTTTTTTTTTTATGCGCGACAGAAACATTTGATGTGTTTGGAAAATTTGGCAGTAGCGTTCCCCCTCCTGTGATATTGCCGGGCTCGCTCTGTAGTGCTGGAGAAGAAGAAGAAGAAGAACAAAAAAAAAAGCCTTAGTGTTGGGAATTATAAATAATTTGATGCAACAGGTTTAAGTTACCATTTTTGTGGTGAAAAGAAAAGCTTAGCATGATCCAGATTTTCCTTGGTTTCCTCCCATTCTGCCGAGAAGCAGAGGTATTCACATTTCTTTGTCTAACAGTTTTATAATGTCTTAAGAGATTAACAGTGAGCATGAATGAGGGGCTGAGGATTAGACGACAAAAAGCCCGGGCCGTCCACTACCTTGTTTGCACATTTTACATTTTTCAGCATTGCCGCGCGAGTATAGAAACTAAGGAAAGATAATAAGGACCAGAGTCCCAAAAGTGTTTAGTGATTCAAAAAAATTCAGATGCCATGTCAGAACTGACAGAATGATGGAGCATTATGTGGCAGGACCCACTTTTTTGTCTTAGGGTAAGCTCTCGCCCTGAGTGAATGCAGATGTTATCGCAGGATCCCAGACAGACAGTCAGTGAAATGTGACAAGCTGTCAGCAAAGTTACACTACGTTGAGTTTGCTAAAATATCCCAAAGCTTTATACGCGGCTTTTTATTTTTTTTATATATATAGAAAACTCTTTAGTTCAATCAATTGGGGGAAACAAAAAAAAAGGAAGGGGGGAAAAAAAAAATAGTTACAGTAACCTTTCCAGTCGGGAATCCTTTGAATGGTTGAGACGTGGCCGTAAAAGATTTTTTTATTTTTTTTTTAGGAGGGGGGGAAAATTATCATCTGAAATATTTGGAAGGTTGCGTTGGCATCGGTAAAATTTCTGTGAAAGCCAAGCGCGTGCATGGTAAGGCTGTTAACCACATGTCATAGCGTGTCAGTCATTCCCCGAATGATTTGGGTGTTTACCCCTGTGAAACGCGTAGTCAAATCGGTAATAGCAGCCGGCAGAAGTGAATCCTACCAGTACTCAGCTTTCTCTTTAGCGGGGTGTCAGCTTCAAAATTAAGGGGTTTATGAGCAATTGTAATTCCTTTAATGTTTTTTTTTTGGGGTGTTAGGGTTTTTTGGTTGTTTTGTTTTGTTTTGTTTTTTAACCTCAGAAATAGATGCATACAACTTGGTAAAATTACAAACTGAATAGTAAAAGGGATGTAAAGTGAACCGGTTAAAACATGCTCAGAAAATAAAAAGATACGTCTAGACAAACGGATGTAAACGAGATGAATTCAGATGCTCTGAAGTCATAGTGTGAGGCTCAGAAAATGACTTTTGATGTGAATTTTGGGTCCGCGAGAGATCTTTGCTTTGTAAGTGTTGTAACAAGATATAAGCGTTTAAAATTTTGAGTAGAAAAAGAAGGGCCTCGTTTTGCATAATCTTAAATTCTTAAGTTTCAAGGAATCTGCAGTGAAGTTACGTTATTTATATGCTGACACACTCCTAGGACTGTGCTCGGTATTTTCTTGTTTTAATACTTCATTACTTAAAAAATATATATATACACACTGGGAAACTTGAATATTTTTACACGTGCAACTGATTTTCACTTTTGAATTAAGACTGCGTCGTGTTCAAGTTTTTACATAATTAGAGAACAGGGAGCCTGAGATACTGATGTTTTCAATTTATTTCACAAGTTTATTTTAAAGGTATATTTCCTTATACAGGCAAGTAGATTTTGATTTGAAAATGCCAAAGTAAATTGCGTATCTGTTTTGTAAGTAGTTGTATATATCATTCACAGGAACCTCTTTAATAGCCTGTGTTCTTGTCTTGTTATTGTTAGCTTAAGCCTAAATTTAATGAGAAGGCTGCTTATAGTGGCACAAACGAATATATTTTGCTAGAATACGAGTTGCAGTACATTCATTCTCTTCTAAGCAGAGCAGAACAATGCATGTGATTTATAATCAATTTAGGTCCCCTTTTGAATAAGATGATCTTGCGTTATTTGTTTCCGTGTACTGAAAATATTAATTTACTTCTAGAAGCAGGGGAGGAAGGGAAACGTGCGCAGCCACAATTTAGTGCAATTTGTGTTATAACAAAATGGATTGCCAGACAACGCAACAACCTTCCCTGATTCTGAAAAATGGGATGCAAAGACGCTTAGGAGATAAGATCTCGCACGGTGTTTTTGCGCAAAAACTCCGAAGTAAACAATCCCACTAAATTATGCATATGGAGGAAATGATTGAGAATATGTTTAGCTGGTAATCGCACTCATGCTGAAGTTTTAAATTTCATCTGTCTGCTCAGATCTATTGTGATCCATTAAGTGGCTTCCTTTTTTTCCGACAAATTGAATGCTGCAACTGCAAGGAGCTCTTTTGTTCTTTTAATTCAGTCAGCATGGAAATGATTTTCTCATTTCAGGCCCTTTTCTGTCCTCTCTTCATTGTGTCAATAAAATAGAGTTGTGCAGAGCTGCTCTAATCAGCTTAGAGTGCTAATTCATTGCACTGGGATGCTATCTGGGTCCGGCTACAGGTGGGCGCTATAAGGGGTCAGTCTCCAGGGGAGTCTAATTGTGCCTCTCTTGGGTCTTGTTTGCAGAATAGCTGAAATCTCAAACCCCAGCTTAAGAAAGGAAGGGAAATGCACAAACACAGGCGTATGGGAGCCCTCGGGGTCTCTAGATGCACCACTCGGTCTCAAAGTTGTTTCCATTATGACACCGTTTGGGGAAGGGAACGCTTTAGTTTGGTGGCAAAAGATTAATAAGAAACTTTGCAGATTTTTTTTTTAAGTTAAAATAAGAATTTGGTCATTTTGAGGAATAGGCGTGCAAAAGGGAAACTAATGCCAAGGTGTTGGTGAGGGGTTTCGGGGAGGCTGGCCTTTAAATTTTTGAGGCTTTCAAAAGACTCAGAAAATCCAACAAACTGCATTATTTGGGTAAAAAGTCCCCTCCGCCTGTGCCAGTGGTGGTCTTTAGCAAGCTTTGCACCAGGGCACTAAGGTACGTTGAGGGTAAAAGAGTCTGCTGGGCGCTGAAGAGCCCAGGAAATGCTGGGGCAAGCGAGGCAGGGAGCCCAGGCGGCCCCAGTCCCACCCCAGTGCCTAACCCCGTGGCAGCCCTCCTCCCAGCACGTACCAATGCCGGGCGGTGGTGCTTTCTGCTGGAACTTTTGGGTGTTATCCTGGGCTATCTCAGAGAATTGCTCAAGAAAGATCAAAAGAAGGAGCGTTGTGAGGGGAATGGAAACCTCACGTTCACCTTCTGCCCCAATATCATAGAACGGAGTAGAGTAGAATCATAGAATCGTCTAGGTTGGAAGGGACCTTTCAGATCATCAAGTCCGACCATCAACCAAACACTGCCAAACCCACCACTAACCCATGTCCCTCAGCACCATGTCTGCCCGGCTTTATAATACCTCCAGGGATGGTGATTCCACCACTTCCCTGGGCAGCCTGTTCCAATGTTTGATAACGCTTTCGGTGAAGCAATTTTTCCTAATATCACATAGGTTGGCTCTAGAACTGTCCCTGACACGAGCAGACTGCAGGCTTTGCTGGTTTGTTTTGCTTTGGGTGTTTTTTTAATAGATTAACTTTTTTTTTTTTGTGGTTGGTGGCAAACATAAGAGATGGTGATGGGGAGGGGTAGGGGACTCCTGGTGATGTCTCTGGTCTCTTGCCACCTTGTCCCAGGGTGAGGGGTGTGGGAGCATCTGCCCTGGGGTGCATCCTGGCCTCTGCCAGCTCTTGACCCCTGGGGCAGCCCTGGCACCTCTTCCATCAGGGACTGAGCAGCAAGAGCCCAAATTTCCCAGACAGATGCTGCCAAATCGCTTCCTGACGTAACACCAGCAACCCCCGTGATGTAACAGCACCCACAAGTCTGCTCCCAGCACTCTCTGTGCAAGCCAGCAGAGATGGGGATAGGCGAAGTTGTAATTATGGGTCTCCTACCAAAAGTTTCTCAGCACCTTCGAGGTGGCAGAGCAGCCCTGGCACACCTCCCTGCCGGGGAGGAAAGGCATGGCTTGTTGCAGAGCAGCCAGGGACTCTGTGGAAAGAAAAATGCGGTGAAAGTGGTAAAGAAAATTGAGCAAATCGTAAATTTCCTTAACAATGGGGGAAAATGTGAAAGAAACTTTATTTGGGCAGCGTTTTTTTGTTTTTTTTTTTTTTTAATTAATGTGAAGGTTTTCCCCGAGAATGCATTTCTCATGCCCACAACTGCTCATGCAAAAATTAAGCGCTTTTTGGAATTACTTTTAAAATCTCAGACCTGAAGAAAAATGCTGGGTCCCTTCCAGCCTCTTTTACCCCCGAGTGACTGAGGTTCTCACTTGCTTGTGTGTAGGAAGAGCAGAGAGGATGTGGCTGTGGCACGTACGTGGCCCTGGGGCAGGGGCAGCTCCTCTCCTGGAGCACACACAGGGTTTGGGGATGCGACAAAGCCTCCCAAAAGCTGCTCCATTTTCCGCAGAGCAGCCAGTGCAGTCTCCGGACAGGATTTCAAGGCAACGTGGGCTCTGCCGGGCATCAAAGCCTCATCCTTAGCTACTCCATGGCTGCGTTCCTTCTTCACTCTGAAGTGAACCGGGCTGGAATTTGGGCAGGACTGTTCCCCATCGGTGGATTTTCTACAGGCGCTGTCAGTCTATTGTGGTTTTGTGGCAGAGCCGCCACCATGAAAATTAATTAACATACCTGAAGACACTCCTGAGCAGGAAATCGTAGTGCTGCTCTGTGATTCAGGGGTGAATAGGATCTCTCTATTATCAAAAACTCCATCAGGGAAGAGGAAATTAAGTTCCTAATTAGACAGTGTCCAAAGGAAGAAGTGAGGCATTGAAGAGATGAAGAAAATTGAGAGGTAGCTGATGCACGTATCAGGCTAATGATAGAAAAGGAAATAGTAGAGCTTGAAAGGTCACTGACCTTATTAGGCTAGGAGAAAAGTAGTAGATCTTCAAAAGCTTTCACCTATGATAGGTTGACAATGTGTGAAGTTCTCTAGATGGTCAGAGAGGAAAGACAGCCCAGAAAGAGCATGGGAACAAATTAGGTAGATTACAGTGACCCGCATAAATGCAGCATGAAAAGCGTGTTTAGAAAAGACAGGAATTCAGACTAGAAACGGCCAGAAATGTTTCGCTGTTTGACGAGATCTCTTTTCAGTACGAGCACAAGATTTTCTTTCCCACTTAGTGATTTTATTTTTTTTACTATCAATTAAACTCAGTAATGATCCCTCACTGGGTATAACATTTCCCTAATGAAGTATTAGCTTTCTGCTGAACCGAAATACTTTGGTGGTAGCCAATTCTGAATGTTCACTTCAGTGAGATGAAGATAGCGCTGCTAATAATAGCTTCAACGTTAGTTTTTGAATGTAAGAAACACACTCGGCATCACCTATTGAAAGCATTGCGGTTCCTTTGGTGGTAAGAGACTTTTACCTTGGAATACCAAACCTGGCCAGCTGCAAGACTTTTAAAGGCTGTTATAGGCTATTTTCTCAGTAGGTAAAAACTCCCTGGCTCTTTAAATGAGATATTACAAGAAACAAGTCTATAGCAAGTCAAATGAAATACCCCTAAAGCCTGCCTCCTCCCAGCCTCTCTTCCTGCAGCAGTTTTGTGCCGTACGTAGGTGATTTCTCAGAGCCAGCAAGGCCTGATTAAAATCCTCCCTGCTGGTTCATGTACAAGCACGGGTTTGAGTTTGGAGGCAGAGCCGTTTCCCTGTCTTTCTGGTAAATGCTCACGTTTTCTTCTGCTGACTGTTGGTAGGAAAGAGGGAGAAGGAATGCAAGGAAGAAAGAAGAGGAAATTAAAAATACAACAGCGCGTATTTTTCATGCAACAGGACCAGTCCATTTACAATATAACATAACAGCAGTTTTTCAATCAAAATAAACGAGGACAAATTCTTTCCTGGTAAAAAATGGCTGTAGCAGCGACTTTCCCTTAATGTAAGCAGAGCATGATCCACTCCAACAATACCATTATAAACCCAATGTAAAGACAGACCACAAAAAAAAGCCTAAATTTTTCCTTTTGCTATCAGAAAGTTTAATAATTTTGTGGGTTTTTTTTTAGTGCTATGAATAAAAAATAAATATCGTTGCATTCTGAAATTAAAAAACTCTTTGTGGACAAACACTACCATGTGGAATTTCACAAATAAGGCAAAAGATGCTTCTTGAATCTGCCTAGAAAAGCTAATGCTTTCCCACTCTCGGAAAGAAAACAAACACGATATGCTTAATATGGTTCGCTCGTGTCTTTGCAATCCCATCCTGAAGCAGAGCCGCGTTGTAGGGCTCAGAAGCGCTGCTGAGCCCGTCGGCAGAAGAGCAGCCCATGCCTCGGTCCCTAGGAGGGCTCCGCAGAAAGGCATTACGGGTGCTAAAGTTCCCGGAGACGGAGAAGGGCTGCCATCCCCGATTAGATGTGGTTTGTAATAGTATCGTCCTGTTTTCACTCACCACGGTAGAACGTTTCTACTAGGCTAACAAGGCATAGGGTAATGAGAAACATGCCAAGTTTAAGCGAAAGAGGAGTCGAACCTACGTACAGGAAACAAATGTGATCAATTACCCCAAGTGTAGAGCTCACAGATACCTTATCTTAAGGCTCCTTAAAATAAGAACTTGATTGTTTCCAAATGCGTCTAAGAAGCTAGTGATAGGAACGCATTAATACAAGAGACACGTGAAATTTTATTACCTCCAAAAATTGTCATTATTACTTGCTTCTAAAGATATGGAAGAATCAACACAACTGTCTAACACATGATCGTAGCAATAAATCTGCGCCTACCTATGCGTGTGCAGGCTGTGCATGTAGAAGCAGGGTTTCAGCGTTATATTATTGCAGTCATCTAAACAATATTTCAAAAAGCCACTACTATTTATCGCAATACAAAAATCCTCTTTTGCAGTTAGTTTTTATTTCGTTGGTTTTTTTTGTTAGCGTTGGACTAGTTTCCTTTCTTCAAAACAGATATTTTAAAGAAGTTTTCCTGGCGATTATTCTCCTTGTAGGTGCTACGCTGTCTGTAGACGGCTACTGAACTTAGATTGACACTGGAAATGGAGATCGTTAGCTGAAATTTCTGACAAATGGTGTGTTTTCTGAAGATACATTAGGAGCAGGGTGAAACGTGTAATGGCAAGCTCATACTAAAGTATGGCTTTGACCTAAAGTTATGTGAGAGTGATAGGTTTTTAACATAAATCTGTTATGTTTAGGACAGGAATATATTCCTTTTCATGAAATTGCTACTGTCTGTTGGAATGTCACCCATGGATGAATTAGCAGGAGAAGGGAAGCCACTGTGGGAAATCTAACACGCTCTTCCCATGCACGCAAGTCCCGTGGGCATCAGCAGGAGTCGTGCGCGAGGTCTGGAGGATGTATATGACCCAAAACCTCACGATTGCATTACAGTAATTCCCTGAGATGAACGTGGCACTTCTTATACCTCGTGGGTGGATTCAGACAGGCTGAGGAGCGAGGCAGAGTGTTGCCGCTGGTTTTAACAGGAGTAACACCAGCCTCTTGTCTGTAACCGTAATTGGTGTGTCAGTAACACCATGCCACCACCACATGCCTACACACGATGGCATTCCACAGGAAAGCAATTTAAAAGTTGGGCACGTGGGACTGATGTATAAGTAAAAGGAATCAAAATACCACGGTGGTGCTTTTCGTCAGCAGAGTCCAGACTAGATTTCAAAGGAGTCTATTCGCTTTGTAAACCCACACCTGATCCACCTTTGCATAATCCGCACTGAAATGAGGGCTAGAACATTTAAATTTTGCTAGACATCTCGCCATCGGTGTTGCTATGTGAAGGGGGTTGTTCCTTCCTTCTGCAGGAGCAGGCTTGTTTGCTTTGAGATGGGTTTGCCTCTCCCCGAATTCAGCAGCGTCTTCAACACGCTGTTCTATTTCGAATCACTGCTTCGCGTTTGAGATCACAACTAAGTTGTTTTAGCGTTCATGCGCATTTACTAATTCCAAAGAATAAGGTGCTCATTACAAATAGTTATTTAGGTGCAGCTTAAACTCTTCAGACATGTTTGTTGTAGTGATGCACGGGGTGGTCGTTTCAGGGGACAGTACAGCACTAAAATGTTAAAAAAAAAAAAGTTTCGGGCATTTAGCTGGAATTATATTCAATACTGACCTGTTATGGTTTATTAAAGTTCTGCACTTTAGCCTGGAGACATTTGCCGGTGCAAAAGTAATGGCTGCTTTAACATCCGTGTACAAAAGTGGAATTTAAGAGATTAACTTGCATTTGACCTACTTCAGCTCTCCTGGTAATGAGGGGTGCAGGGGCACAGAATTAATTTCTCTCAATTTGTGGCTCTCAGGGGTGCTGCTAAGTTGGAGAGTGCTTGAATTTTAAGAGTCGCCTGGTGTGCTGAGAAGGTTTTGTTACTGCCCGGAGTTCTGTGAGCGGCAGGGACTGAAGTGCCAGTTTTATCTATTTGATTAATAGCCTGATTGAGTTCTAGTGTATCTTTGAAAGAAAAAACCCATATTTTCTCTCCCACTCGAACAGCGCTTTTTCCCCACGTGTGCCGATCCTCCTCTCCCTCCCACCCAGTAACAGCAACTCCAAACAGCCAACGGACTGAGAAATGTCTGCTGGGCCAAACTTTTAGTCTGCAGCTCTCAAGCTGGGTTTTGCCTCCCAGATCTGTCTCACCCTCACAATAATCTGGGATTTATTCGGCATCTGCCGTGCGTTTGTTGTGTGTGATATTAATGGACTGCTTCTAGCAGGATATAGCTCAGGGTGGGTATTATTTGGACTGATGCGATTTTAAAAGCTAGCAAATGACTGTGCAATTATTACTCCAGCGCCGTGTCTTTACCGCAGTATTAATACATCTAAAGAGATTTTTGGCAAAGCAATTTATACTCTCGTGAAATTGGCTGTAACTACTGAATGTACAACATTTCATTTTCTCCCCGAGTTTAAAAGGTCTGGTTTAGCTGCTTATCGATACACTTCATTCCTCCTCTTCCTTTTAAAAGAACCGCCGTTCAGTGGAAGATTTCTTTGTGCAGAATCAGTACCGACATGACATGATTTATTCCCGGCTCACTGCAGTTTATCAAGGAAATAAACGGTGGAAGCAATAACGTATGTAGGTACCATACTGTGTCAGATATGCATACTGGGGATAGCATGATAAAGATAAAAGATTTCTAAAGTTTTATAAATAATTTTGTATTGATTTATCACGTTATCGCATAGGAAAATTGGCATTGAGAGTTTATCTTTACTAGAAATTTTTAAGTAAAAGCTACTTCTGCCTCTCTGAGATTTCCGGTTAAATCATAGCACAGAAGAGTCTGGAGACTGCGTGTGTATATGTTACTGTTTACCAATAAGCGCAATATTAAGCATCTTCCACCTAACAGCAAAAATGCGTATTAACCATGGCAAAATTAAACCCGTATCTTTGCGTTTCATAACGTGTATGAAGAAACTATTGTGCCAGAACCCGTATCGACGTGTGCAGTGCCCTTCTATAGGAATGCAGTTGTATTGTCTAACGTTTGCCTATCAATTTAATAGAGACTAATTGTCCTGAGATTCTTTTCTGGAAGTTCACAAAGCCTTTACCAGGTTTCGTTTTCAGATCCTCCTTCCAAAAACCTGTAATTAGGGGAAAACATAGCTTCTCTTTGGGTCTGTGATCTACCGACAAAATGGTACTAGCTGCTTTTTTGCAGCAAGCCTGGACTGACCAGTGCTTTTACCTTAAGGAAACAGCTGATGCTTCCATTTTCAGGTTAAGAAAATCATGACAGATCGTTAAAATAGGGAGATTTTATACACAGACCTCTTCCACAGGGTTTCTTGTCACGAGATGCACGCAGCCGTACCTCGATGCAGTTGTTTTTGACATGTAACTGCTGTCAGAAAGTCCAGGATTTTCCTGGGTGTTTTAGTAAAAAAAAAAAAAAAAAAAAAAAAGAGTAGAAGTTTCACTGTTAAAACATAAACCCATATTCCTATGATGAGGTCTTAAAAAAGAGTTTCAAGACCACCCATTTCAACTCCAGAGAAGCAAATCATGCTCTGATGTGCTCTCTTGATTTTGTGGATATTTTTAAAGATCGTGTATTAAGGTTTGCTAAAAAAACTGGAAAACTTTGGGTTTAAAATGTTTCTTTCTCTTCTTTCATCCGTTGGAAAGCTTTAGTCGTTGCCACGTATGCTTCAGTGAAAAGCAGCAGCACCGGTACCAGACCCACTGTACGCGGTTCGTGTCCTGCAGTCTTTGCCTGCTCCTGAGAGTCAGGAGGAGTTTCCAGCTCCACTTCTCCTAGCAGCTGCCAACGTTGTCAGCACTGATCTGTCAGAAAGGATTTTTCCTGGCAAAACTTTGAAGCTCCTTTCTGACATCCCCAACAAACTAATTGTTGTCTCCTGCCTCCGAGAGCCCTCTGAAGTCCCAACGAGTTAGTGTCTTCTCAAGAGATGAGAAAGGGGACTCACAAAATCAATTTATCAGGCTATTACGCATTGTCATCAGCCAAAACAAAAACCTGCTAAAGACAGGAGAAAAAGTAGAAGAAATGGGTCTCTGAGAAAAGGTTACAGAACATCCATCTTCTCTCCTCTTCTGATTGTTTCCTTTCTTTACCCATTTTCATACCCATTTCCCTCCACTAAAAGACACTTTATGACAAGCATTGTAATCTCTTTAGACCAGAGGGGAACCTCTTCTTTAGGACCGAATCTTTGCAAGGCGTGAGTGACAGCGGGAAGGGGTCCAATTGCCACCGAAGACACTAGGCAATAAATCATCCACCCTGGCATCAAGTGGCTGGACTAGTCCCCACTTCCTGATGGCCACCAGTGCCTGGCGGTGACAAAACAGCTATTGTCGGCGCCCAGCAGCCACATTCCCTCCTTCTCCCCGCCGAGGTTTTAAGTTTACCTAAGGCATAAGAAAGATTATAGCATCGGGAAAGGAAAAAAAAAGGGAAAGTCCACTGTGGGTAGGAGAAGGGACGCGGGAGAACGATGGTATCATCGCGTACTTTTGTAAGTCCAAACAATAGCAGCGACTGGAGAAGTGCCATCAGGTTTTTGTTGGTAGTTACTAAACTGTCTTTTGAAACCCTCCAGCCCAGACAGTGATTTTGTTTGTGTGTTTTTAAGACTTTCCATTTCCAGGTGACCCCTGGTGCTGTGGTTACTCTTTAACCGAGGCAAGGCAGTGCTAGGAGGCGTGCGCTGTTATAAGCACAACAGCTCTTCACCAAACGGAACAATCTTAAGGAGGAAATACTGGATGGAAAAATAAGTGCCCGTCACCCAGATACAAAGATTGGAGCGTGTTTGGGATTCTTTCAGGCCAAACCCAAAGATCTCTGCATTGTCAAGTTATCACACCAAATACCACCATGAATTTTTTTATCATTTACAACTAAGTTGCCGTAAAGGAAGGTAAAAAAAATGCGTCAGGTTTGCTCCACCAAGAGGCTTGTGCGCTGCTACTGCATAAAAGACGTTTATAGATAAGTTGTAATCAGCCAGGAGTTACATATTAACTGATGAATTATGGTAAAGAGAGGAATAAAAGACTGTAGTGGGATGAGTCTTTAAATCTGAAACCCCTCAGAAGGTCACCAAAGGATAAGAGTAGCAGAATATTTATCACTGCTGCAGTTTTATCCTCATTGATTTTCCCCTCGGTGTCATTAGGGTGTTTCCTTTAGACAAACGAGCTAGAGAACACTAACCATTTATTAATTATTGTTGATGCTGGGAAAAATGACCCGTTCCCTCCACAGTACCCCTCAAGTTTAGTGCACTTGCTAAATGTAATGCGAGAGAGGGATTTGACTCTGGAAATTTAAACAATGAATTAGTTAACGTGCCATCGACTCCTCTATTCTGTGGTGGTAAGTGGAAATCTATGTGCATTTGTTTCCCAATGTGCTGTCGTTCCGTACGTCCACTGCCCCAGTTCTCAATTATAAGAACCATTTTGGGGTATGAGAATGCGATAGATATTAAAAAAAAATGTCTGGAGCTCTGTAGTCAGGCAGACATGCCTTTCATTATCATAAGAAATATAGAGATTATATCATCCTTCCAAATATCGACTAGCCCGGGGGTGAATAGTTTTTGTTTGAGTGAGTGAGTAAAACATCATTAGTTTTTTCATGATCACCATGGGAAAAGCTGACAAGTAGATTTTTCTGTTGGCCTGGTGTATTTTCGTGACAATTTTGTAAGGCTATGTTATACGGTTCTGCATATAATGAAACTCCGTCGTAGTTTAGTAACAAGGAAAAATATTATTCCTTTTCTTTTTAACACTAAATTGATTGGGCTGCACGGAACTAGTAGGAATAACCAGGACTCTCTGTTTTAACATTTTGAATTATTTAATGAAAAGCCTTTAAGGTCTTTGGATTCACAGTCAAATTGCTACAGAGAGTAAATGAGATGAAGGTTTTTCTAGGCTCCATGACAGTTCTATCCCATTTCATCATCTTAACTAAAAAATAATCCTATCTAACTTGAAATCCACAGCAGCTGTAAGTAGAAAATAAATCCAAACCGCAGCTCAGACTTGTAACCTAACAGCTATCATAAATAATCAGAACCTATTTGAAGGTGGAAGATGGGACATTAGAAGCTATTTACACTACTAGAGTGATGCCATTGATCAGTAACAGCAACCCGTAGATAAGACTCATATGATGTCATGGTTATTTATGATGGGAATTGACAGTAAAGCTACTATAGAACTTTCTTCCCGACAGCTTCATTCATTTCTGTTTGTGATGCATTTTGCTGTTAAAGAAGCAATCAATAGCAAAATTGTGGTGATAAAAGTTATTACTGGTTAAATATATGAAAAATGTGCCGGTGTATGTATACATGTATAATGCCAACTATGAGAACATTAAAAAATTAGGTCAGCGGAATTTATTTAATATTTTTTATTACCAATGTACAGTAAAGCCGTTTTATGTTCTTTGATGGTGAACATATAGTACAGTCCGATTTGTCTTCTAATCTCATCAAACTTATTACGACCATGAGAAATGCAGTGTTGCAAAGATTTAATATAACGTTATAGGTTCTCTGCAGTAAGCCTTACGGCTCACAGTGCATTGGCGCAGGTCAAGGAAGAAGAGAAAAAAAGCCCTTTTAGACCAGTCATTGGGCTTGGGAATCTGTTGTGCCAGGCACATGTGCGTCCAGCGTTAGGTGCTTGCATCCAGCAATTAAGAGGGTTTTAGCAGCAAGCGAAGACTGCTGAAATAGAGAAATACTCCTGCACTGGGTCCAGTGTGCATACATGCAAATGCCAATTTTGTGGACTGTATAACAACAAAAAAAAGGCAAGAAACCCTTCTTTTCTCATCTATGCTCTTGGTCCTCTTGATGGGAGACGTACAGTAAAATGAAGGTGAGATGATGGCCAGCCTCAGAGCAATGGGTCTTGTTGCTGCCTTTTCTGGTGTCGTGGTCTGTCTCCCCCGAGGCTGGTGCTTTTCTCCCCGCAGACATGCGAGAGGAGTCGGGTGAGGGGATGCGGGAGAGGTCTCCCAGAAGGTCAGGGACGACCCAACCAGGGTTGGGTGACACCACGCTGCCCGCGGTGTCGGGCTTGGCCCAGCTGCAAAGCACGTGTGGGAATTAAGGTGGTTGTTTCTATTACTTCCATGATACCATTAATTAACAGGTATTTTGGTTGCTGATTTTGTACGTGTTTTTTATAGCATGGTAAGACCATAAGTTGGTAAAAAGCTAGCAGAAAAAACCCACAAAAAAAATATGGATAGTTTCCACCTTATATGATGGATCACATTAGCTTATTGCTTCCTTAAGCTCTTCAATATTTTTTTTTTGCATTTTCATTAGGTAGGTTATACTCAAAATGAACGTTTCATTCAATTTTTGTAACACAAGACTTGTGCAAAACAAAATGTTGATCAGGTTGTCTTCATTAAATGGAAAAGATGCGAAGATGAGTACGTGTGTCGGAATGCAATATGCCCTGCAGTAGTCAGTCCGTTGGAATTACTAACCCCAGACGCTACAGAAAACAGCACTAGAGACTGCAAACTAAAACTGATAGTACACAGCAACTGTATGAAAAGTCAAGTGAACCACCAAAAACTAAAAAGCAGCATAAGGGGAGAGAGAATGACTGAAATCTTTTTTTTCCGTAGTGTCCACATAGGTCACAAACTGATTATTTCATTTATAAAACCAAGTAAAACATGGTGGTTTTAGGCCAATATTATCTGTTAGCAAAATCAGAGTGACGGGCAGGCTAATGCTGACTGCTATTTGTTTCTGAAGTTAATTTTCTCTACTGAAAAACTTAGAAAATGCATGTAGTATCATAACTGGCTAATTTATAAAATTCTTCAATTTCTGTATTTAATCTTCCATGATATGAATCCCCGTCCTCGGAGGAACTGGCTTATCTTTTAAACAATCCAAGCGCTATTTTGTATAGTTCCTTTATGCATATGATTGTGTGTACACAGCAGGTCAAAGGCGGTGCTTCCCAAGGCCATTGTTGGCCTGGAACAATAAATATTAGACTTAATTTAAATGGGTCAGAGTTCATTCTCATCCACTGCCTGTCTCTATGGCAAAACCGTCTGGTCAGTCATTCAGTCGAGACAGAAATAGTCAATGTCAACAAAGTGCTAATGGAAAAACGTATGTTTGATGGAGCTTCTTCGAAGTCACGAAAGATCGTGCGATGTTGTATGCATGTATATGTGTCCCTCTGCAGAGGTATTGAAAACAGTGGGGTTTTTTTTTGAGATTTACACTTTGTACCTAGGAATGTGGTTATCTAGATGAATAGTGACGTACCTCTTGGTGGGATTTCTTCTTTTTTTTTTTTAATGTGCTGAAGAAATATTGCTCTTATTAATATCTCACACATTTTATAGGTAATACTACCTCTATGACTTCACACTGTGTTCTTCCCAAACGGTGCCTAGGTTGTAGTCGGGGAAATTGTCGTATTTTGTGAAAGGATGGGTTCCTACGCCTGGCCGAGAGCAGGGGGGGGATTGCACTGGCATTTCAGCCGCCTTTCGAACAGCCGGCAGCACGGCTGCTCCCTTGAAGCTGCTAATTGTCATCCACAGGGTAACAGCAAACTGCTAAATAAGGTAGGACAACTACATGGATCACAGACGCTATGAAGGAATCACGGCAAGCCTTCTTTTTGTGGTAGCTTATGGTGGAGTTGCGTTAAAACCATCGCAGGGAAAACCGGTTCGGGATGGCACAAAATGTTTTCCGGTGACAGTTTGCCTAATACGTTGTGACTGGGCAAATTGCCTACGATTTGGAATTTTCTCCGTGGGAGACGAGGGTAGGGTTTTGCTCTCTCCCAGCATCTTCAGGCTGATGTTTCCAATGCACTTTACAGACATTACATTTCTCAATATCAAAATGTCATGCGTTATCACTCGCTGTATTTAACCGTATAGCTCAGTTGGTCTTTTACAGGGAGAGAAAAAGAAGCGTGGGGAGATTAAATTGACCATTTTCAAACTCACTACCTAAGGGTTAGGCTTATAAACTCTATTTTTCTGTGCCTAAGCAGGCAGCCCAATTCTCAGTGCTGCTCAGCAGCCTCCATTGACTGCAGAAATTATGGGGTGGATAAGTTTGCCTCTTTTGTCTTCACTGTTTCAGAATATGCTCGACTCCAGCTGTGTTAGGTATTTTTTGGGTTATTTATGCCCACAACAGTCATATGTTAATGACCCATCTGTGCTTTGAAGCTGACGTGTCTCTGAGGTGAACGGGATGAATAAAGAGGCTGCTCGTTGGTATTTAAGATTTTATAATATTAATTGTGTCGGAAAGAAACCCAGGGATACACCTTCAGCCAGAGGCTGTTGTCGCTCTCATGGACCGCGGTCCCTCTGGGGAGCATCCGCAGAGCACTCTTCTGCAAGGACGTGGACAAACCTTCAATACCGAAGGGTCCCGGTCCCAGAGACCTTACTTTTACCTCCGAGATGTACTAATTATTACTGAATGATTACTTGGATATTCTGTAGTCACTAACAAGGCAGTCCTGTTGAACGCAACCAAAGTTGGTAGAAAATGGCTCTAGTTATGTTATTTCCAGTGGATTGGAGTAAAGAGGAATTACCTGAATGTTAAGGGGAAAAAAAAAAATATAAAAATCCCCCCCAAAAATATAAAAATCCCAAAAGCTTATTTGGATTTGTATCAAAATTGAGTATAGCATATGCAAGCTCATCCTTATTAGCTGAACACTGAAATCCTCCATTGGCCTGGATAATCACCTCCAAATGAACTTCTCCTGCGAGGTTATAAATGGATTTTACAACACTTTTCAAGAGTGAAAGACCCTGTCTCCCGGCTTTTTTGCATGCTATAGCACAAGTCCCTTGAGCTCAAGTTTTCAGAAGTTGCCACCAAGTTTTTCCACGTGATCTGTTTTCTAGCGGAGCCAAGCATCCTACTCCTGCCGGGACTGTAACCGAGAGCTGCTGGGGTCAGGTCACTGGCAAAGGCAGCTCACGCTGGCTAGAGGCAGAAAGCCCACAGAAGGAAGGTACTTCTGGAAATGTGGCTCTTGTACATATGTTTTCTCATCTGCAATCAAGGGGTGCATTGGGTGCTTGGGGTGTTTGTGGGATTGACTGAATTAATAATGTAGAAATTGATTGAAACTGAAATTCTTAGAGAGAACACGCGTGTAAGAGCAGGGCCTATTCTTCCCTTTGAAGGCAAATGTCTTGGAGATCGCTTCAGTTTAAATGAACGCCTTTTTCGTCATTTGGCGTGCTCCAAATTCCCAGTGAAGGTGAGTTTAGCGCGCGAGGGCTGAGCTCGGGAGCTGCTGCTGGCGCAAGCCCTGCTGAGCGCAGGACGCATCTTGCACAGCATCGACAGGCGCTGGATCCGGGCACGTGGAAACTGCTCCGCTCCACTCACTGAGCAGCACAGCCTTTAAAAGACAGCAAAGCCCTGAAACTCCCAACACAGAAAAAAAAAAAATTTGCCTTTGTCAGCGTTTATTAGTAGACCACATTGTCTGTGTTATTGTAGCATACGGGTTGTAGCCTCTGTTGAGCTCACATCCATCTTTGTTCTTGGGTAGGATCTCTCTAAATTAAAATCTCCCTAAAATACTTACCCCCAAACTGAGTAAGGGGCTCCATGAGACCCTCTCTTCCTCTTTTTTTCAGTTTACTTTGCACTCAGGTTTCTTTTGTTCTCTTGCTTCCTTCACTACATGTATCTTTGATTAGGAGGAAACCCAATAGGACACAGACAAACTGAGAACAAAGATTTCTGCAGCTCGGGGTATTTGATCCAGAAGCTCATCTATCTGTGGATGTGTCCATTCCTATCTGCTGCTCCTACAGTCAGGAATTTGCCCCAGCAAATTGGTGCTAACAAATGCAGTTGCCCGGGGTGCCCCTTTCGCGCACACATATGCATTTATCCAGATGTTTGAAACGTTATTTCTTTTAACAGTGTGTCAGTGAATTGTTATGATGCGTTTTGACATACCGGGAAAGGGGAATAGTTTCATATGTTGAAACAATTGGGGGGGGGGGAAAACCCCACAAACCTGCTGCCTTCAGGATATTTGCCATCAGCCAGCTACTGCTAAACTTGAGCTTGGGATCGTTCCACTGATTTCCCGGGAGTCACTGCAGAACTGGTTTTGTGAATTTTCTCTCTGTTTCTGGATGTAGTGTCAGTGCAGCCCAGGTGGAGATTCAGCCCCTCCTTTGTGCTGGGATTCTCCTGCCCTCAAAAGATCCTGCAATATTCTCCCAACAGCAGAGCTCAGCCCACATCGCACTGAAAGGATGCTGGCTGCGTAAGCAGGGCAGGAAGAAGTTAGGCATGCAACTGAGGACAAAAACCAGATTCTTTGGACTTCTGTTTTCCATGTGAGAAAGGGGAAAAGAAATTACAATGAACGGAATGGCACCTGCTGAGAATGCTGACAGTTGATCACCTACCAATGCTATAATAGGTAAATGCTGGAAAAAATAGTTGGAGAAGCCTGGTTTGGAGCTGGTCCTTGCTTGGAAAATGGGAAGGTGTTGAAGACAGAAGGAGCTGGCTCATGGGATACTCCTCCTAGAGGCTGCAGGAGCCTTTGCACCAGCCATCTCCTCTGGAGACCATCACAGCACCTTCCTTCTGTGGGAGCTGCTGCAGCTGCCTGGAAAAACCCCCGACTTAGGGCCAGTAAAGGTGATAATTAATATAAAGGGTTTGGTTGATGCAATATACCCCTCTACGTTGCCTTAGTCTCTCTACAAGCCTTGGATGCAAGTGGTGGCCAGTCAAGCAAGTGCAGGATTGCCAAACACTGCTTCCGTGTCCCACTTCCGCAAAACAACGGCACTTAAAGGAACTTGGAGTGATTTCTAGTTCTGCTTGTTCTGTTTTTGGAGACTAGTCAGTAATATTCCTCCCATACACAGTTTCCCTCACCTTTTCTCCCCTGCCTCAGACTGCAGTAACCTCTTCATATTTAGGGAGTTTCTAACTTCCAACGCTGATTTTTTTTCTAATCCTCCCTTCCTCATTTGTCCCAAATTGCAGAAATTCAGAGATTAGGAAGAATGCAAAAATTTTCCTATAGGAGATACAACCCTAATAAAAATACGGGTTAAGTTGGAGTCCTACCAACCTTGATTGTGTCCTTTTTAGATGCATTTTAAGCCATCTCTACAGTTTGTGTAAATTACACGCACAATATGGGTGCACGAATACATTAAATATGCTTTCATAGGTTTGCCTGTCATATCATAAAAGCAGCAATAAAATACTGAGAGTATATTATACTTATTAATGTACATTTGTAATATACAATCATTAATCACAAAGTACTAATAACGGACTTTTTTATCGTGTTGAGGCAAAACTTGCCAGCTCTGACTGTTATGGCTGACTTTACAACTACCTGCCTGTCAGCTTTAAACACGGTGGAGGGAATATTTCAAAGGGAAAATGCAAGGTCCCTAAAACATCTGGTTGTAAACCTGCAGTAGGGTCTGAAGCAATAATAAAGCTTGTGATGGATGAGTCAC
Source organism: Chroicocephalus ridibundus (assembly GCF_963924245.1). Lineage (NCBI taxonomy): Eukaryota > Metazoa > Chordata > Aves > Charadriiformes > Laridae > Chroicocephalus > Chroicocephalus ridibundus. Next base: position 70,724,526 of record NC_086289.1, on the reverse strand, counting down.
GTGAAGCTTCCTTCACCAAAAAAAGCTGTTGCATTTCAGGCTTATTCTTCTCTAATAATAGACTTTCAGGACCTGGACAATAGCCGGAGCTTTCCCCTTATTCTTGGGGGGTGAATGGCAGCGCTGGGCACGGCGCAGCTCTGCGATGGGGGACAGGAGACGTCCTGCTTCCCCAGCCCTGTGGGATGAGAGCTGTCTTTGGCTCCATGCTCAGTGCGTGGCTCTTCTCATGGCGCTGGGTGAGACTGAGACTTGTGCAGGAGCAGAAAGTCCTCCTCCAGCTCCTTCCCTACCTACCTGCCCTTTGCATCTGTTAGAGGTGTAAGAGGACCCAGACCTGCCCTACAACTTGGTGGTTGCTGCACATACAACGTATTTTGCCTCCTTTTTGTCCTGAGGGATGACCACGGTGCTGGAAGGTGGATGAGGATTTTCCCTTGGGTGCCACCAAGCCACTGGTGGGATCAGTCCCTAGAGCTGCAGGCTTTGGATTTGCTTTTGGGATGGCGTAGCCAAGCTCCTGATGGGCTGCCCTATTAACTCACGTACCATTTCCCTCCAGTTGGCCTTTGATTCACAGGATTTTTGATCCATTTGACGAACAGATTCTGTGAAAACACCTCAAGGAACCCATTTACAGCCAAGTGGAGAGTTTTCCCATAGCCATATGTTTCCTATGTAAATGTATGTGGTGACCTTGGAGCCATCTAAATCCCTGTGCGCATCTCACTTGCTCACTGGTGCTTTTTTTTTGGTGAATCAGAAGTAAAATCAAAAGCCTCTTTGAGGATTACTGAAAAGGAATTCCACATGTGTTAGTGTGTGTGCACACAGGCCATTTATTTTAGAGCGCAATCTCACTAAAATCAAATGGATATAATCTGAACATGCTTTTAAAAGATTAAAACCCAAAAAGATGAAACTGGAAAGCCTTTTGAGTTTTTATAGGAGACAAACAATTTATGTGGTCCATCATGTGTGTTTTCAGACCAGCCTTGTTAGAGCCAACTTTCAGCACAACAGGGGAGAACTGGAGTTTCATCATGGACCGTAGATCTCAACGGGCTATTGCTTTTCTGGGAAGGTGCGCAGCACCCTTGAGCTCCTGGAGGCTCAGTTCCACCAGTCTTGACTCAAAAGAGGTGTTTTGGCCTCAAAACCCCTTAGGAACTCCAGAAACGATCTCGTAGATACAAATTCTGCCCGGGTCTTCTGTACAACATTAGAGCAGCTGGAAAGACACTCTCACTTCTTTTATTAGGGGGCAAAAACCCTACCTCTCATCATGTTCCCTGCCCTTATCTTAACAACTTCCCAGTAAATTTAGAAACTGAGGGAAGTGCTCTAGTGACAGACTTAAAGACTGAATCCTCTGTCCTCAGAACAGATACAAATCAAGGTCATGGCCTTTCTCTTGTGCTCTCCCAAAGGTGCTTAAAATTTTGTTTCCTCTTGATGCTTTAAATTACGTCTTCTCTAAGAAGGAGTAGCCTTCCTTCAGTGCAGATATGCCACTGAGGTGGACTGAATGGGACTGGCAGAGAAAGTTAGCAAAGTTTCACCAAAAGACAATATCCATCGTTTCCCATATAGAAGAGAGTAAATTAAATTTGCGGACATTTAAGTCCACAGTTTCAGAATATACTATGTATAACGCATAAATTAATCATCTTGCCTCTACAACAAGGGAAACATTAATATTCTGCATCTGTCTCTCTTTTTTGTGTATTTCGGAAAGTATAGTGATTTTTACATCCCAAGATCAGTAATACGACAGGCAAAACAGTTAAAAAAAAATGTTGTAAACCATCGCAGAGCAGATACAAGCATCCTCTGCATCCCAAAGGCTGTAGCTATTTCTTCCTTCGTGTCTGTTTTTTATACGTGCGTGCATACTTAAATACATGGGTAGTATATACTCCCCAAACCCCTTTGTGCGTGGCTGGGAGCGCTGTCGTTCATGCGTGTGGATTCCCCCGATTCCCCGTGGCGAATGAGTGAATCAGGGTCCATGCTCCGCAGAGGGACAGGCTGTGGCAGCATCCTACCAGACTAACCTGGGGTCTTTTTGTGAAGATGACTTTAGGACCGTTTTCAGGCTCCGTACTTTTGTTCTGCAGGCTCGTTAGCTTTCATGGCTTGATTTCAGTGGTGTGTCTACATGACATTTATTTGCTTTATGAATTGAGGTTTTAATTCACTTATTTTGCTTTTAGCGAGTGAGTGGATCCATGCTGTAAAGTTTTAAGACTCACTCTTGAAACACTATCTTCTTGGCTAATAAACCGAGATGATGACAAGATCTGTAGTGAATATTCAAATAAATGTGATTACTTCATTTCATGTCAACAGAGGAGGTGAAAAGTGCAGGCTCAACTGGCTCGGTAAGATTGGAAGGAGGGGCTGGGAAAAAGCAAGAGACAACAAAGAGATAGTTTGTAAGATTTAGTGGCTTTTTTCAGCAGGGGTGTTGAGAAGTCAGTGTTGCGAAGTTCAGCAGGGTCAAAGAAAGTGCAGAAACTTTCTTATATTCATTGAGAAAAGCTCGATACGTGCTTCCAAAATTCAAATGGCAGGGGAAAAAGCAGATGGACAGGTGATATTCTACTTTTGCCTAGTCTAGACAGGCTGAAGTTTGCTCTGAGCGTATATTATCCCTTTCATATCAGAAGGTAGAAAGTCCGCTGTCTTTCACAAACTATAACTGCGATAAGACGGTCTTCCAGGAAATCGTAAAAGACCATTACGCCAGTGATGGTGTTTCCTGGCTTGAAGATTGGACTGACCTAGAAAGGCATACTTATCTAAACGAACTTTTCGACCCGCATATATGTTAATAATAGAATAATAATTTTCAAAGGCAGTTTGGACAAAACTTTTCTGGGATTATTTGTGTGCCGGCAATCAGCTGTGCAGCTTGCAGACGAAATTTGCTCTTCTGGCACAGAAATGCAGAGTCACCTCCAGGAAGGTGATGTTCCTGGGAAAGGTAGGTCATTATTTGGTTTATCTGTAGACGGTACACAGTGTTTTCCAACTAAAGTGGCGATGCTGTTGATGTGGAGCAATAAGATACTGTTTACACAGATAAAACCTTTGTCTCAGATGAAAATGGCAATGTGGGTCTGTTCCATTAACCTTTGCTTTGACTCCAGGGTGTCCTTGGGAGCGTCTCTATGCAGACTTCCATATGCTGACTCATCCTGGGTTATAATCTTGCTTCAAAACTTAGAAAAATATATTCTCTGCAAGTAACAGTGTTTGTGGTGTTGCTACGTATGTGAGACCATCCCAACCGCATGGAGTTTTCTGTGTGTAGTAATTTCACAGCATGTTTAGAGAGATGGGTACCCTACTCTGTGAAACAACGGGGTTGTCACCACCCATATCTGCCCTTGAAAATCTGCCGTTGGACATCAAGGTAGAGGTGGTTAAAGTGCATTAGACGTTTTCTACCAACAAAGGTGTCTTGCTTCTAATGCAGGCAGTAGGGATATTCTCAGTGATATCAAAAAGACAGAAAGGTACATCTAGCTGTGGAAAGAAAAAACATCCATCATCAGAAAAGAGCATTTTATCTATAGAAAATACTGCAGCCAGTTCAATAGATCAATACTGATAATGAAATTGCATACTTTTCCCTGGTAATTTTGCATAGAGAGGTGTAGCTAAAGAGGGAGACGCTCCTGGAGTTGTAGAACATTATAATGCATAAAACCATTTCAAAATACACTTACAATTTTATCGAACCCATTTTTTTTCCCGATTTTGGGCATTTCCTGTATTGATTCCTTGGGCTGTATAGGTGGTCTATCTGGATGGGTCCTTGCAACGTCACTCATGCTGGACCTTATGCTGCAGGTGTTCCCGCAGCACGTGGAGAGGGTGTGCAGTGGGACGCTGGGTTTACACGCTCCTGGCTGCTTTTTCCTTCATGATTTTGGAGAATCAGAAAAGCACTAAGGACGTTGAGTGTGAGCTGACTGACAGCGTTCATGGTGGTGAAGTGAAACCAGAGATGCAGCAGATAGGAAATTTTGGAAAGGCTAAAGCCCAGTAGCAGATATTCTGTCCCTTCCTTGGAAAAATCCCCCTGGCTGACACGTAGCCCCAGGTGAGGCTTTACTAGTGAGAAGCCAACAGGAATAAGAGTTATTGGCTTTGGTCTGTCCCACTAAGCTGTCTGCAGTTTAAAATTAGTAGGGGCTCAGAGGGAAGAGGTAACAGTGTGGGTTGTTCCATGGAGACCCTACACATATCCATTTGTGCAAGGTTAAGTTTTAGGAATTGCTGGAAAAACTTAGCGTTTCTCCAGCCTGTCCCCTTGATTTCTTTTTGGAAGGATTCATCGTTGTGGACTTGCAGGAGGTTTTGAGGCTGGAAAAAGAGGCTGTGACTCAAGGGACTCCTTCTTGCAGGTTCCCGTACTCACTGGGCTTTCTGTGCATACGTGTGCTCCAGCGTCTCCCAGTCCAAACAAGGATTATAATTCTCCAAACAAGGATTATAATTCTTACCTCTTTTACTGCATGCTGCATTGCTAAAATCATTAGTATCTCTACAGAGCTCTGAAATCTTCATGATCGCTGTCCCACTTGTGCAAAACCATAATTTCTCTGATCTCCCGCTGTAGGAATATACGCAACCTCACCTTCCAAACCTTAAGCTTAGATCATTTCTTCCAGACACATGATGTAAAGGGTTTTTAAAATACTCGTCCAACCAGCAAATCAGTTGATGAGATCTGTTATCAAATTTATTTGGAAAAATATTTCTCTGGCTTCAGGCTACACACGGAAGGTGTTATTCTGGAAAGAGGCATTGTCAGAAAGTCATAAGCAAAAGAATATAGAAGGCTACTGTTAATAAAAGCTGTCACGAAAGGCTGGCTATGGTGGTTGATGACCAACATAATAAACTCCTCTCTTCTTCCTCACCCAGGGAAAAGCTAATTTGTGATATCAGAGCTCCTGCGTTGTACTGTTGCTCTCTCAGGAGCTGTGGTGGCCCTGGAGAGGGGCACAGCACAGAGGCAGTTAGGCAGCATTTAGGCATTAAACAGAATACAGTCTGGTCTGAGGGCAGGTGATAGAGGACTTACCCTTCAAAGTATTTTTATACCACGGCGATTCTGCTTCGGACTTGCCAAGTGGATTTAGAGATGGGATAGTACTAAGTGGATTGAGAAAAGATTGTGAGAAAATGTTATACTCCAGGAACCGGATGGCTGCCTTGAGCAGAAGAAAGGCTTTTGGAATATCAAATGAGCGCTTCACATGGAAATAAGACTGGAGTTTGGTACATAAAATCTTCTAAACAACACTGAAGATTCAGGATATCCAATTTTTCCCCAGTCTGTTAATTCCGCTTACCAAAAAGGCACTAAACACCAAAGAGAGGGGTTTGCATTGCTTTATCTTTTCTTCTTTTCTCTTGCGAAACAAATTTTATTTCAACACATATTAAGATGAGAAGCAGATAGTCTATCGGTTAATATATAACTTATGACGGGACTATACAACAGTTTTTATTTTTGTTTATGCTCAAGAAATTTAATCTTTGATTTTTATTATCATTTTACCTATAAGAATAAGATTTGCTCAGGATCCTTGTGGTTTGATCAGAGTGCATCTTGTTCCTTCACATTCCCATTTCTGAAGCCTCTCATGGGACTTTTAGGACCAGGAACTTGTGTAGGTGATGAATAAGCTTCAAAGATTCAGTTTGGGTTCTCTTCTGGCAGACCACTGAGAGTATGATGGTCTACTCTGAAATAACTTACCGAATCTGCAAAATTGCATTGCTAATTGAATAATTTAGAGAAAGAATTTAATAAATTAATTTGCAACTGAGTCTATTTAAAGGAACAAGAGAATTCTCTCTTAGTTAAATGCCTTCCTTTGATTTTCCCAGTATTTCAAGATTTCTTGGTGGCTGTATGTTAGGTCCCGGTTCAGCACTGTCATATTGAAGCTTAATACGATGACAAGCAACAGGCTTTCTCATGAGATTTTGGGACTTCCTGGCCCTGTCAGAAATGCTTATAAAACTTTTGTATAGCTTTATGGCACTTTCTGTCCAAATCCAGGCGGGAGCTGGAGGTGCAAAGCCACTTACTCCAATGGCTGGAATGGAACCACAGTTCAACAGATCAAAAAGCTGCTGAAGGTTGATGGTCGTAGCAGAGCATTTCTCATTTGAGGCAGCCTCTCTGGGACCTGGCACAGCCTGGTCAGGATGATTTTTTTCTGTAGTTCTGCAGAACATCGCCGAAGCTGGATTCTGAGTAGATGCCCTCTGGAGTGTCCACACTGCTTCCAGCATCCAGCCAGAAAGAATGTAAAGAGTTTAAATTCATAATATCACATGATTTCACCAAGATGTCCATGAGAGATCTATAGATCTTAGAGTAGCTGCAGAAAATGGCTGTGAGAAAATAATAACAGAGATGACTGAGAAGGTTTCAGCCTTCTTTAGAAGGCTTTAAAGAAGAGGGTGTGGGTCGGACTCCATCATCTGCTGGGACCAGTCATCTTTGCAGGTTGTTCCCAAGCTGTTCCTAAAAATGGTTACGTGAGGGTTGTTTTTGCCCAATATAAAGTTTAGTTGAATAGTTAATACTGTGGTACTGCAATACAATAGTAATATTGATAGTCCAATAATAGTAGTGAGAAGCCAGTTGAGCGGGCTGCTCCATTTTCCTCTGACGGTTAACAGCTACTATAGGAACAACTCTAAAATTCCACTTTTCACTTGCAATTACCACCCTGCCTGGGCTTTTTTTTATGAGCCCAGCGCAGTGATCAAATCGTGGAGCTCTCCTGTCTAAACCTGAACGTTTAGGCTGCTTTAACATAATCCCTTTTGCTCTTGAATTTGAAAAATCAAAAGGGAAGTTTTAAAATGCTGTGCCTTGCTCTAAGACAAGCAATTCAGAGGAATTTTTGTTCTGGCTAACGTACAGAATAAATGCTTTCAAAGCATGGTCTTGTTCTTCCCATTTACAAACAAGCAAAAGGAATGATCGTTTTAACAGTATTGAGTAACTCTAAACACAAGGTGATTATTTCTGCAGTTTATTTTTTCACCATGCGGATGTTAAGGGTTAACAGTTCCCCAGCATATAACTGACAGTGGTAATATTCTCTTTAGTCCAAAGCGGAAGAAGAGGGGAGTTGCTTGTTGTTATAAAAGCAGGGAATTTCTGGATCTTAGTAAAATAAACCAGGACTTTGTTTCTTGAAGTAATTATTCTCTGGAGAGAGAATAGGAAAGATGGAGGCAATTAGGACTGACCTTGCATCACTGAATTGTTGAGAACTTCTGGATCAGTGGCTGATATTTTCATAACTCCATTTAAGCAAAGATTTTTTAAGCTGTTCTTCACGCTGCTAGAGAAAACAGAGCGTTTAATGGCTGGTCCAGAGCCCGCTGATGTTAAGGATGTCACCATGTGCTTGGGTGGGATGAAGTGGGGAGGAGCACGAGGAGGCTGGGATGAGCACAGGAATGGCCCCCAGGGCACGGGGGACACAGTTGCCCCATGGAGATGGGGAGACTGAGCTTCTGCATGCTCCTCGCCTGCATGGGGAGCATGCTTTTGGAGGTTTATCCCACCCCAGGCTCTGCTAAGGCGAAGCCATACAGGTCATTACGTCCCTCGGGTGGCCAGGGTCACCACGTTTACTGGAACGGTGAGGAGAAACAAACCTGGGAACGCTTTTAGGTAACCTCCATCTAACCCCTTTTAAGTAGAGATTTGCATTCTGGTGTTTTTTTTTTTTTTTTTTTCTTCTGAAAACTGTCTTTTGAGTGTTATCATTTAAAAAGCGTGTTTAACTTTTATGTGTGAAGTTGGCAATGAATTACTATAAAGCAAATAAAACTGTCCTAGCAGCCTGAAAGTAGTGATATAGCAGATAGCATTCACACCCTCATCTTTGTATTCCCCTCCTGCAAGGATATCAGTAGGCAAACAAGGCTGAGTCTCTAATATGTTTAATAAAGGAGCAATTTCTTGAGTTTCCTGACCCAACTGTGGGAAAGGTAATGCACTCGTCCCATTGCTCTGCCCCAGACTGATCGCGTCCCCTGGGCACGGCGGGAGGCAACCGCTCTCGGCCCGAGTTCCTTGGGAGCCAGGTTTTGGCTCAGATCTTCTCCCTCAACCACTAATTTGGGAGTTCTTTCCTTTCTCTGGGGACTGATGAATAAATAGTTTCCAAAATAAGCAAGCCGTAGCCCCGTGGTATGAGCAGCTTCAGCAACACAGACGTACTTTTCTCCAACGTGTTTCTCAACTCCTGTCACTTTTGTAATCCGATATTAAAGCAGAGTCACATGAAAATTGTTTCCCTGGATGGCAGATGCGTGTAAGGACCTATCTCCATGTCGCATACCGCTGCGGAGGAGGTTACTGTGAAAAAAGGCACGCAAATTTTTTTCATAGCTTTCTCGTTGTTTTGTTTGTTTGATGTTCTAGCTCTGACAGACTGCAGAAAATTGGTTTTTTTTTTCATCGAGGCCATCACCTTTTGAATGATATAAAGGAGTCGCTCTGTTCTTCTGAGTTGTTTTTCTGCTATATATTTACTTAACAATTTCATTTTCTGAGTAGTTGTTGAAAGAACAGGAGTTTGTAAATTATACAACACTAAGCAGTGGATACTGTCCATGGCTTTAAGCCCAGACACTGTCAAAGGCTTCTCCAGATTCTGGCTGGTTTGAGAAAATCATTGCGAATTACAGAAGTATCAACAATTTTTTTTTTATTTAAATATTTTATTTCTTTGTTTTTGCTTAGTATATTCTTACTTGCCTCCTTAGCTGGCAACCAGTTTTCCGAAGGGGTTGGGATTGGGTTGTTGCACATATGGAACTGAACATCTGTGGTCTCAATTATTGAAAAATTAGATAGTTCAAAAATAAAAACAAAATGAATGTTAGATCTTCAAACCTTACTCTCTTGCTATTTGTTTTCTTTGTGCATTAGAAGTAAAAATGCCTTCTGTCGTAATAATAATAATTCTCCGCACTATTATTCCGGGATCTCAAATTACTGGATACCCATTAAAGTGTTATGTTTTCTGACACACTCGCGAAGTTAAATCTTATCCCCCCCCCCCTTCCCATTTTCCAGATGGGAAACTGCGCTACAGAAACGAACTTACTTAATGCCATGCAGACACTTCCAGTGAAACTGGAAAGAAAAACCACCGCCGCCCTCCACTCCTCCCAGTTAACTGCGGGACGTGGTTTCTCCCCTCCCAGCCTCTGGTGTGAGCAGAATTGCACATCTGGGCTGCTGTGCCCTGGGGAGCACCGGGTCACGGATGCGCGGCTCCGGTGTGGGGCTGGGGGACAGGATCCGTCCCCGCCGCAGGGTGAGCTGGCACGGGGACACGTCTGGGGTTGCGTGTGTCATGTTTCCCTCCTGCGGTTCTCCCCGCTTGGACAGCCCCGCGGTCCCGGCCCCAGCGCGTGCCATCTGAAGCATCTTCTAAAATCGCTTTGGACATCTCGTTATGAATCATAACTATATCCCATTACTGCGAACGGAAATCACAAACGTGGAAATTGGTCTGTGTTTCAGTAGTTATAGCTGGGCTCGGGGAGAGCAGGAGCCGGCCCAAGCTGCTTGCTCGGGGCCGCGTGAGCCGCGTTCAGGGCACAAGGACTGTGCGGGGATGTGCTTTTGACCTCACCCGGCAGATCTGAGTTGCATTATCAGTCTGGGCATCTTTGCGTTGTCATTTATGAGAATTAATGGTGTTTCTTTCTGTTTAGGTAAACAGTTTATCCATCTAAGACGGAAGGTTTCTCAGCTTTCCGTTTGGTTTACATATATGTAACTTAAAAGTTCCATTATTGAGCTTGTTGCTGCAGACTCTTTTGAACTGAAGCCATTGTATACATATCCTGAGCTCTTCTTTCATTGTATAATGTTATAAGCATTCATCATTTGCTTGACAAATATATATATATTTTATTTTTTTTTTTTTCACTTTCCTGGGGCAAAGTTGGGAAATTTACTTGCACTAACTGGCTTAACTAACTGTAATGTCCCTCTGCCACCGCTTGCTGATGCACTGAGCGCACATCCCTGCCCTGTCTATAGCCATTTAATCACAAAACGATCCTTTTCACTGAACCACTGCAAGCGAAGAGCAGTAGAGATACACACAGCAGTGGCAATGACAGTTGTCATTGATAAAGAGATGATTTTATTTTTTTAGAATAAATTACTTGTGTTTGTAGCTTTTAGATCATAACTTAGTTCACGTTAGCAGAAAAAAAAATCCTTACTTACTCCTCAGATGCTTATAAATATGCTTCCCGACACTAACTGCTAAAAGTACCCTGTTTCAGTAAAACTTTTAAGCACGCGGCTAAACAACCTGCTCCAGTCACCGAGTTCAGCGCTGAGCCCAGGCTCACCCTCAATGCTCCCATTGACTTGCACTGCCACAGGCACAGTTTCCCTCCAGGTTACCAGTTTTCCCTCCAGAAAAATAAATATTAATAAAATCCCTTCCTTTAGGACTGCGCTGGGTACTGAGCTGGCCTGATGGTGCCAGCTCTGGGACAGTGCCCGTGAGTTGCTGGTGATACCGGTGTCACCTCCCTCCTCCGTAGCAGCGCGGCCCATTTGCCTGCAAACTGTTGTCTGGGGAAAAAAACCTGCATTTTCCTCCCCGAAACTATCCACCGACAGGCACTGGTTCGCTGGACACACGATGGGGACCTGGTGCCAGTTAATATTTTCTGGGTGTGACAGTGAGGAGGAGCCCCTGGTCCAGGGTTGGGGACAAGTGCAGAGCTCTGATTAACACCCAGGGCTGGGACCTGATTAATCTGCCCCTGATTAGGGACATCCTGTGCACGCCTGAGTCACGCAGCCCCGCCGTGCCCCAACTCCTGGCTTGTGGCGCTGAGGACAAACACCTGCCCCATTGAGCAACCCTGTAATCACCGAGGCTCGGAGAAATGGCTGGGAGAATCCTCAGGAGGAAGTAACCTCACAGATATGAAGTGTCTTTACTGGTAACAATCAAACCGTTTTATCGTTTCCTCGTGCCGAGTTTGAAACAGGCAGAGCACAAAGCCCGCGCTGGTATTTTTCTAATGACTAGGTGGTGCAATTTATAATAACCTCATAAAGATAGTCTTCCTCGTCCACGCTAAAGTATTTTGCAGAGTAATCATAACGATACTTGCGATCGATCCCGCTTCACTATCGGGTGGTGGCATTGTAGCCTTCAATCCTCTTTCTGTGTTTTAATGAGATTACAGGTAGCGACACAGGGGTTAAACTCGGGTTTCAATGCGTTTTCCAGCTCACACCTACAATTCTTCAGATCTAAAATCCTCTTTTCTTTGCCCAAACCAGCCTTGGTCCTGTATTTGGTGTGCAGTGAGGAGATGGTATGATTTGATTAAAATCCTATTTGGAATTTTGTTTAGTTAATCAAATTTTGTCTCGAATACTTGCAGACCGGTGTTTCAAGGGGATTGCTTTTGTACCTGCTGTTATGAAAGTCAGCAGAAAAATATTGTTCTTGGCTACTGTCCTGATTAACCCAGACATTTTAATGTGTGTTATGATAGGTCATTTGATGGATAGTCACCTGTACCCTGTGATCAACTCTGACTTGGCCACTGGGGCTGAACTTTAGCAGCTAGGTGTCATAATTTCCCATTTTTTGCTTGATTAATGTTTCCTTTGGTGATCTAAAGGGAAAGTGTCTGGAGAGATCCTTCTCCATCTACCAGCCAGCCTGGATTAGTGGGAAGGAACTGCAGGGCCTTTTTGGTGAAGAGATCCTGTGAAAAATATAACGCGGACGTTCTGTGTGCGTTGGTACCTTTCCTCTCGGGTTGTAGAAAGCTAAGCCTGGCGTAGCTCGTGCTCGCGGTAGCTCTAGAACGTACCTCGGCTTTCTGTGTACATTCAGATAAAAACCCCTGTGATTTAAATACCACACGGTGACGCCACGATACTGAAGGTTCCGAAAGGGGCTTTGAGTGATCCTCTGGGATTTAATTGGGACCAACATAATAGCTACAGGAGAGTTTAAAAATTAATAGAAAGGATACTTGTCATCTTTTATGTTCTTCCATATTATTTTCTATAATTTTAGGGGATCCAAACATTTTTCGTGGATCTCTGCTACGTAATTCCTTCTTCCTGATTTCACTGCTATTGAAGTATAGGGAACTTTTCCACTCTCCCAGCTTAGCCCCTGGGGAAGGAGTACAGTGGCCTCGGAGCACTTTGGATTAGACCAGTGGATACACCTTCAGCAGTGTATTCGGACACCCCTTAATATTCCCTTAATTTGCACATTGTAATGAAAACTTTTCATATTTACAGGCTCTCACTGATCACCATTTAACAGCACGGTACTGGCCACCTCTGCAAATAAAATTATTCTTCAGTCACATGCAGAGGTCAGAGCCTTTTGGAGTTGCTCCTGCTGATATTAGCAGGTGTTTGGCCATCCATATAAAAGGCAAACACTCAAATGCAGCTCTTTGCAGACCTCAGGTTAGCTGTTGAGGTTTTCATTCGCGTTCACCAGTGATGAAATAAGCGGGATAACATGGACAGGGAACATCAGAGGTATAAAAAAATGCCAGCTGTAGCTTAAAATATGTATGCAAGCCCATTGAGCTTGAAACAATTTGGCTGGAGGCTTTGAATTCAGATGCCTGAGACAGAGTTAAAATCCAGAGTCTAAAGTGTTGGGTCATTAAAATGTGGGGGGAAAAAAAAGGCCTCTTGTAACAGGTGAGTTGAAACAAGAACAAAGGGTCTATAAAAGGAGCCAGGTGAGCACTGAAGAGATAAGGAATGATCTTCCTGTGCACTTACTGCCATAACTGAAAGGATAACTTTTTTTTTTTTTTTAAAATAGGTAGGTCAAGAAATTATACTAAACCCTCTTCCACAAGTGCAGTGCTAATTATTTCTTCCTGACCCTGGGAGAATCATCTCCTGCCGTTCGGTAGGTTTGGCTTGAGACTTGAATTACTCTTGTAAATCCTTTTAATTTGTTCATGAGTTTATAGCTCCGCCATAAACAGTGCTCCCAAGCTGCTGTTCACCCAGCAAGGTCCTTTACAATATTCCTTAGAAAAGCTGCTGGTATTTTCTTCCTTTGTAAGGATTTGAGGTTTTTCACCTGTTTGCATGGTGGACGCACAGAGCTGGAGCGTTTGCCCTGCTCTCCGCACGGGGACGCGATGGCTTAAGCCCTGATTGCACAACGCCAGGTTGGTTTTCCAGATCCGAGGTGTTCGGTGCTGAAGGTAAGAAAGTGCCCGGTTTTAATTAAAAAATACACCCTTTTGGGCAGAAATACTTGCAAGCGTGTGGAAAAAGGCCCTTCCTAAGAGCGTTTTCATAGACTGCATTAAGAACTGCTCTGTAGTGGTTTGGTCTCTGGGAGAGCTTTTATCTCCCATTAGTTCCCACCTTGGAGAATCAGGTCCCGCCAGCGGCACGTGGCTGATGGCGAGGGTCTTGCAACCACATGGCAGCGCCGGGTCTCAGCGCAGCAGCCAGGAGGAAGCAGGGAAGAAATTCAGGGAGGCGGTTGCTGGAAGGAGAGGCAGGACCGAAAAACAGTTGAAACTTTATTGGTAGTGAAGCAGCGTTGTTCAGGAAGGGGGATGAAAAGATTCCTGTGAATCATAGGACTTAAACACAGCTGTCTATTCATCTGCTTGTATTATCTGCGCCTTCATCTGGCCGTGGGAAGAGGTGTGCTGCAGAGCGAGGGGGCAGGCTGTGTGCCACCGTCCTTGAGCTATCTCATATCCCTTTCTGCGAGATCCTGTGACAGTTCGTGTTACCGTGAGTCATTGTTTCTTTAAAGCTCATTACTGGCAAGGGCTTGTAGCGAGACACCAAAGTGGCATTGTGTTATTTATGCTTAACGGGGCTGTTAGCGTGTGTCACCACTGAAGTGTCATCCAGCAGAAAGGTAATTCTGGATTTCAGGTGCTGAGTCGCAGAGGTATGTTCATCCTTTGTGTCCAGCCAGGCTGAAACTCAGCGCTCTCAAGCGGTGTCTCAGCTTACCACGTCGGCATTAAAAGGTTTTGGTTTCACTCTAATTTATGTGTATAATCGTGTCATGGAGGAGGGCAGGGGAAGAAAGGATGGAGGAATGTTCTTCAGAAATCAGTTCTCAGGTCACATGAGCACCAAATCTTTTCTTACCTAAATCCACCATTGCCACCTCCATTCTCCTCTTCTTTGTTTGAAGTTTTATTTCACAGTTCTGGCTTACTGGAAAAATAAGATGAATGTCACGAGGCCTGGGACTTCACAAGCCTGCCTCCCTTCATGGGTACAATGGGAGAAGTCGTCTGTCAATGTGGCATCGTCAAACGGACATGGTGAAAACTGCTCCTCAGTGCTTACAGGAACATGGCTTGTCTTTTAGTCCATTGATAACTTTTGCTTCATTCTCTCCTCCCAGCACCTCCTGGCACCCAGTCACTATATAACAAATTACTCATGGGTTGTTGTGTTACAATTCCCCACCTGAATTGGGATTTTCTTAGGCTCCATCCATCAAGCATTTGATTCCTCTAGAGTACAGACAGGATAAAATCAGTCTGCCATTGCAGAAGAGGGAGTGACTTGCACATGTCTCCTCCAAACGCAGTAGTTTTAATAGATCCACACACCTCCGTCCCTCCCGCCCGAGAGCCCCCCAGGGGAGACTTGAGGGGAACTACCTTCCCAGAATGACCTGGGCAGAAGATCTTGCTCAAAGCGAGCGCAGAGCTGGGCAGCTGCAGCCTGGGAAAGTTGCTGCGTTCTTGCCTCTTTTAAATGAACTGTAAACTATTTTCACACCTCTGCCTAGACTTCTTTCACACTTCTGCCTGCATATTTTTCTGCCTTTTCCATCGTTTCTGACACATGCCTCTGAAAACCTCTTGGACTTGTTGTAATTCTAGAACATTGATACTTATCACCATAACATTTATTTTTCTGCAATCTTTGCATCCAGAGCCAGTTTTCTTTTTTTTTTTTTAATGTATATATAATGGTCTGGTGTATGGCTAAAGACAATAAACTTCCTCAAATATTTGCTGTCAGAAAAGATACTTCTGGCATTGGCTGCCGTTTTTCATGTTTGTAAAACAGCGTTAAAAAAAGTTAGAGAGTGGATAACACACGTTAATACAGTAGTAACCTTTGCATTTACCCTCAACTCGTTTTTTCTTTTTTTCTCTTTTTCATGCATAGGTATTTTGCCTTCTAAAGCAATTAAAGGCGGGAAAACACGATAAGGCTTTTTGTCTTGTGGTATGTGATATTTTTCTAGCAGAAACTTGGGGCCTTTTGCTAAGCCTTTTAGGCGATTGCTCTGGTGGATTTAGAGGTTTTCTTGGTTTCATGTATGGTTAGGGTGTCGAAGCGCTGTCTACAAAAACTTCCTTGTTCTTCTGTAATTTTCCTTTGGCATGTGTTTGATACCAGCAGGCTTGTCCATTCCCATCTGCCCTGTATTGGTTTTATGCAAATTCTCTCTCATCCCTCTGCAAGTCCTTTCAAGTTAAGATGTTGCTTCCTCATGCCCGCTTATATTACTTGTAACTGCTGCACAGTGACCTGCTCGGCACCCATATATTGGGCACAAAAGACATAATCTTTGTGAATCAGATATCTCTTATCTCATCCCTGTTTGCGTTATACTTTCCCCTCACAATACTTTTCCACAATGCTCATCCGTTTAATGCCCAAATACCTGAGGTCTCTTATTTCTGTCCAACGTGCTCGTTGCATTACTCACGGCGAACTGATGAGCAGGGAGATAAAGAGACTTGCTGGAGGTGGTGCATGGATCTACGGCGTGGCCAGAAGAGAAGAGAGACCGTTTGAGTGCCATCTCTGTGATTTAACCGTGGTTTAACAGTCTAACTCTTCCTTTCAATGAAGTTAGAAAAAGACAATCGTTTGTTTCGTGTCCATAAATTTGCAGTGGTTTAAGATGAACCAACTTTTTACTGTGTGTGAAACTGTCCCACCAGGCATGAGGATGGCTGGAGCCCATGCAGGGGGTTTTCATACCGGTGCTACACTTGTATGCGGGTACAAAACCAAGGTCAGGCAAGCTGTACAAAACTAATAGAGGTACACCTGTACACTGGGGGGTCACTGTCACCAAACTGAAGGAGGAGATGGCAGGGAGAAGCAGTAGCTCTGTAATATCTGTGCTATTGAAGGTATCTCCTCACCCTTTAAAAAGCTGATGTCTCTTGCACTGGTAGAGAAGACTCATTCCGCAGAAGACGCACAGGAGCCTTCCTGCAGCAGCTCTGTCTTGAATACAAACCCAGCCCCTCACTGGCAGTGGGAGCTGGTGAACATTTTTCTGTATGAAGTTCTACTTTTTATCTCATCTAGGAATTCCTAAAGCAGATTTTTTTTTTTTTTTCTGATAAGAATATCTCCTGAGACTTGCTTTAGTTTTCAGTAGTATAATGCTGTTTTGCCTTGAAAAAGTTGAGATGGCCTTGAAAGATTGTGTTAAAAGTTGTGGTATTCTGGTCTGCACAGTAGTCTAGTAAACCGCGGAGGCACCAAGGGGAGCGGGGTTTGCTGTCGGATTAATTTACTGAACGTTGGTGTTGGTCTCAGTTCTGCAAAATCTATTCTCTTACTGGGCTCGATGAGCAAGGTTGAATACCAAAGGTAGAAATAGCTTATTTTTAATGTGAAAATGTTGTTAATTTTATCACTTGATTGTATTAGTTACAGGTTATGAAAAAGAATTTAATCAGTGGCATAAAGCATGAATCATGTAAATGCTTGTAGCATATTAAATCAGTATTTTTTTTTTCTACTCACTTTTCAGAGAAATATACTTGTCATGTTTTGTTACATTCTTTTTTTGCTGGATGGTTTTATAAATGTGATTCCTTCTAAGATCATTACTGTTGACGTCAAAAGAAAAACCATAGGCAGTCCAGATTGGGTATCAACACTACTAATGCTTAAATTACCAGAAAAAGGAAAAGATAGGAATTTATTCAACCACTGTGGTGCACAACAAAAGGCAGTCTGCTGCTGCGTCAAATACGCTGCGTACTCTTCAGTGCTCTGGCTGATAATCATAAATGCAGTTTTAGGCTTCAAAGAGGGGCCACCATATCTGAGAACTGAAGACTTACCAATCTATCATAGGGCCAGTTTCAGAGTTCCGCTTTTGCCAAACTTCCACTTTTGCCAAGTATCAAGAGATACGGACGTACACAGGAGCTAATTCCAAACTTCCTTCATGGGCATAGTGCTTCTAAAGTGAACGGCTCTGATTCTTTCTCTCATGATGGTGTAAATTTGAAGCACTGTCACTGAGCAAAAATGGAAAATTTGTATGATATTAAGCAGAATATGAGATGAAATTATTATAATGGTCCCTTCTCGCCTTACTTGTGTCTGTATTTAAGAGTTCCAGATGAGTCTGATTTAATATTTTTTCCCCTGTCTCAATTCTGTAGCAAGGTTGTAGAGCTGCCCTCACTTCTCAGCTATTTCCATGTACGTGGAGCGTTCAGTAAATATGCTCAAGATATATGGACTGCAATTAAAACAGCCTGTAAGAATGTAAGAGCCTAGTGGTCTAATTTTTCAATTATGTCAATGTCTGTGGGGATTGAGGTTGTACTTATTATCTTCCAGAAGGCACCTTTCAGACAGCGTGGCCCGAGTCAGACAGGAGCCTGGGTGTGCAAGAAGCACAGGCTCGAGTCCAGAGCCACAGTCAGAGACCAGCACTTTAATGTGAGCGCTTCAGTGGCGGTGTGCTGTGTCCCACAGCGAAGGGTGGCACAGATCATGCTCAGGGCACATGCAAAATTCAGCCTCTTCTGCAAGAAGGAAGAATGCACTGATGCATGCCAGCAGTCAGCCCTTGGGTTACAAGCTTTTGGCCCTTTGTCCCAGCAGGAAGTAGCATCTGTATTAACCGGCCTAAATTTGTGAGACTCTGTGTATGATGCCAGCCCACAGCAGAAGGCATGGGTAAACTGGCCATAAGCCATGTTCAAGAGGTTCTCCACAGCTTTGCTCCCCACCAGACCCGAGCTGCTGGTCAGCTGCAGGGTCCTCCTCCATCCCAGCTCTTTGTATCTCCTCCAAGGGCTTCAGCTTCCCTGCAAACCTTCCTCCACATCCTAGAGGGCGTTAGCTCCGGGGCAGCACCAACAACATGGAAACCAGTCCAAATGCGTGTTTTGGACAGTGGACAAAGCACTTTGTGCTGGTTTGCACCCGTGGTTGTTGTACATGTCGGAGGGGCAGAATAGCATGGAGAGAGAAACATTTGTCTTGTCCTCATATAGCCTGGCTTTTCCAAGACTGAGCGTTCCCACTAAGGCTGGTCATACAGGATTAATGTCAAAGGGGTGTTCAGATGTTCAGGGCTGATAAAAAGTGGTTTGCCAGCATTCAGAGCCCTCGAGCCCATGTTCAAATTAAAAAAAAATATAAAAAACAGAGACCAGCAAGATTAAAATAGTTGAGGTACAAAAAGAAAAAGGAAAAACCTCCTCAGTTATCTATGATAACACTATTGTTTTCATTTTTTATTATCTTGCTTGTTACACGCCAATGAGAAACAACCACAGATCGTCAATAAGGTTTTTAATTGCAAAGATTTCCTGTGACGTGAGTGTTAATGAATGTCAAGGCAATAACACAAAAGACATTACTTGTTTAATGATTGATAGAACAAGAAAAGCACGAGGTCTTTTGCAGGATAAATGACTACTGTTCTGTGTTCCTTTACATTAGCAGTATCAACACTTAGATCACATGGCAGGAGATAATGGTCCAGGAGATAAAGTACAGAATCAGTCTGTTATACAATAACAGACATAGTAATGATAATTAATGTGCATTTCTTTGGCCATTCTCATACTTGTCAGCGCTGAGCCATGGGGACCAGTGCTTTGCTGTTGACTTAAATGAGGGCAGGACAGGGCACTTGGTTGGTCCGAGAGTTTTTGACTTTTGCTCTGCTGCAAAGATGTCGGACCTTAAAAGCTTTTCTTGTCCGATGGTTGAAGTCGACATTCGCGTATGTAGATTTTGTGTGTCGTAGTAGATACCTCAATTGCTCAGAGTAATATGACCAGAAAAAAGGGCATTTAAACATGTAGCGTGATGGTACGCTTCAAAACAAACCCTTGGGCTTTGGCCAGGAAGAGTCAACATCATGATACCCACTAAAGGCTCATCACCTTTCTCTTAACGTGTAATAGCTGGGGGCTTTCTACAAAAAAAAAAAAGGAACATCCTGGCCAAGGCCCCCTTCACACACAAAAGGTAACACAGAAGGTTGGTCAAAATCTGCAGTCTGTAAAGACC
Organism: Chroicocephalus ridibundus; assembly: GCF_963924245.1. Classification (NCBI taxonomy): domain Eukaryota; kingdom Metazoa; phylum Chordata; class Aves; order Charadriiformes; family Laridae; genus Chroicocephalus; species Chroicocephalus ridibundus. Next base: position 70,705,133 of record NC_086289.1, on the reverse strand, counting down.
CCCTGTAGCTGCAAACTGGCTGAGGAACGCTTCGTGGTGTGGGCCATTGGCCCAAACCGCACCCTCGCGTGGCTTTGGGTATGAACTTCATGGAAAAAGTTGTACAGCTTTGGTTTGGTTTGTATGGTTTCTGACACACCAGGTTTCATTGGACAATATGCACTTGGCAACTTTTAACTGGTTTGCACCGCGAGGTTTCAAGTGCCCCTGGAGCTCTGCCGAGTGAGCAACTGTCTCCAAAAATGTGCTAAATACGAGAAAGCCTTCGTGGTGAAAATTAGTTCATGGTTTGGCAAAATGTTTGGGGAGTCAGAAAAAACATTTGCATGGAACCTGGATGGTTTAATTATTGGCCTTGAACCACAAATTAATGGAGCTGCACATGGCCTTTGGTTCCAAAATGTAGCCCTGGATAATGTTTCCTCGTTTTTGAAAGTTGCGTTGGTTTGCAGCTATCTGTGCTGGCATGGGAGTTGCTGCCTGAAAGCTGTACTGGTAAAATTGTACATGTTTCCTCTAAAATAAGAATCTTATTCAAATGAATAATACGGTTTAAAATCTCCAAGAACATTTTCTTTAACTGGAGCATCTTAGCTTACTCCAGGCTGAAAATTCCAGAAGTTTTAAAAAACCCTTTGTAGCTGTTGCAAGCTGCCTGATAGGATCACGTTTGTCAGCTTTGAATTAAATTGTTCAATGGATTTTTGTCCTCCAGAAGCACATCAAAGCTGTGTTTGAGCTTTACTCCAGTGAAGTACGCGCGGCCTTGTGCCATTTGTCTTCCTTTGGAAAAAGCAGCTTCCAAAGGGTCTGTCAATAAGCAGTTTGACCTATGAATGTGCGGACCGGCCGGCGTGGCATGGACGTAGAGAGGTGTCAGAGACTCTTGGACAACCTGAAGGAGACATGGGGAGTCCTGAATGGGCTGGTTTCAGATTTTGGTCCTGGGGGGTGGGAGTGCATGGGGTACAAGACCTACCATGCCTTCCCCATCCTCCTGCTAAGCTGGTTTTGGGCACTGCACGTGTGCTCCTGTGTTACACTATTAAAGCTTTCCCAGTCCTGGCAGTGCATCCTCCTCCCCATCCCCTGTGAGTTTTGAATTTTCAGAGCTCAGCCCCACTTCGGAGGTGACTGAACTGTGGCAGGAGCTGCCTGTGTTGAAGGCAGGAAGCAGAATAACAACTTAAAGAGGTTTGGGGTGTTTTTTTAACGTTAAACTCCTTTAACTGCGATGCCAGGGAGGGCAGCGCAGCATGGAAAGTGTGAGTTGGGTGTCTACCAGGGGCCGGGGCCAGGCTCTGCCCTGCTGCCGTTGCGCTCAGCCAGGCATCCCCCTCCCTGTGCTGACCCTCGAAAGCCGCTGAGAGGCTTCTTGCGTCAAATGAGAGTCATTTAAACAAGTTAGTAGCCACCTAAAAATTTCTGCTAGCCTCTTTGGGCTGGTCTGCAGAGTCTAGACATGTGCAACAGCAAGTGCTTACCTGGATGTATGTGTTCAGCAAAAAATGGGAAAAAGGGGAATGTAGAAGAAAGGACTAGGAAATAAAGTTGGCTTTGAAGTATTCCATGTGAAATACTTAGATTTAGACTTTGTTTTGGCTGTTCTGTTATGAAATACTGTAGAGGTAACTCCTTCAAAACACGGGGGTAAACAAAAATAGTTCAGCTGAACTATAAGAGATGGTATACCGCTATATAAAGCTCTGCACGAGATATTCTGAATTTCAGTTTTCCAAATTGCCTCATGTCCAATTTAAGCCCCACGTGCTTTGATCTCCATTCTGCAGACCAAGTCGTTTTACGTCTCTGTTTCACTCGCAGCCTGAGGACGGGTGATCGAGGGGTGAGGGAACTTCTGCTTGTCGCTTCCAATTTTAGGATCAGGACCCAGATCTGGGAAATCACTTAAGCATGTGCCTGACTTGAAGCCAAGGTTTCCTTGTGCTGTGGTGCCTTTCCCAAAAGAGATGTTCTCCTCAAGTACCCAATGCTTGAAATTGGGCCGACCTAGGGAAGTTGCGTCTTCCCTGGCATCGTGAAGGACTGGACCCCTGGGAGCCCAAAGACTGGATCCCATTGACCTCCCCACTGCCCTTCCCGAGGAAAAAAGGCTGGGAGAGCGGGAGCAGCCTCCTGGCATTTCTGTTCCCTCCCTTGCCGGAACAGCGCCCGCCGCTCTCCTTGTGGGAGCATGTTACGGCATTAATGAAATGCACAAAGCAAAGAGGCTCATCCATATAAATGGGTGATTTAAATAATGAGGAAGGAGAAAGGATGTAGTTCAGTGTCAGTACTGATTAATTAGGGCATAAAATAAATAACCCTCCTAACAACATTGGCTGCTTCCACTATAACTTACTCTATTAGTGGGTGCTGGAGTTAATAGAAGTGACAGTGTAATTACAGGTTAGTTAACCGGCCCGTTATGACGTTTGCATAATTTCGGGGATGGACCTATTTACACACACACATTTTCCTATTGTAAAGAAAGTCAACGGCAAAGGGCTGATAAATGTTGGTCGTTAATCCCGCAGTTTCACCACTCATCAGGCACAGTTTTCTGTTCCCCCCTTTGTGAAAGTCAACCGCGCTGATGCCAAAAGCGTGGAATAATTCCCCCGTGTGCTTGTTTGATGTCACAGCTGAGGTCACGGTTAGGTATTGTGCTCTTATGAGTAAGCACGTTTATCTAACGTGTGGCCGCACAATGAAATGATGAACAGATGTTAACAGTGAGTTTTTAACATCTTAGCTCTTTTGTATGGAAGTTTTATTGAAATGTTTTGCCCGTTAACTCTATGAGTGTCAGGCAAAAAGCAAGAAAATATATACCGGGATTTATAGGGGTTTTGAGTGGCTTTTCAGAAACAGCATTGCTGCACAGCGAATAACGGCCGATGTAACAAGCCATTTACATTTAATTCTTTTATGGCTGCTGGCCAATAGCTTCCGCAGCTTTGCGGTATGGATCACAAGTTTCTCCTAGAAAGAGAACAAATGCAAAATTAGGTCTCCTAAATTATAACGGATTACAACCCAAACTTCGCATTAACATAGGCCTTCGAACATAACGTCGAATCCTTAGTTTGTTTAATGGCTCCGTGGAAATCCTGAAGCCATTCTGAAATATTTTTAGCGGTTGGTCAGTGCTTCTTATTTTTTCCCTGTAGGATGGGAGGAAGGAGGGGAGGAGGAAATCAGGCAATTTTCCTGTACTGTGACTATGTGACAGTGATATTGGTACAATATTCTTAAGGTCTCTTTAGGTCAAGCCAGCTGAAAATAGGATCTGTAAATGGGAGTTTATACAACCTTTGCTACAGATGCTGCTGCCGATGCTGTATACAATATATTATTGTATAGGGCTTGCTTAAGGTCTTGCACTGATTCTCCCTTCCCAGGGTTACTGTAGTTTTTTTTCTAAGTCATCTGAAACACGTCGCAGCCTCACAGTGCCTCGGTTTCTCTGCTTCTTATGCATGGGAGGTGAGTTGGACTTTGAATTATTTAATGCCTCCAAAAAATCTTAGGATTTTTGGTGAAACATCCAAATGCTATACGTTGCCATTAAAAGAGCAACAAAGCTTGATTCTTCAGAATTCAGGGCAAATATCCGTATTTCTATTTCAGTGCAAGTTATAACATTGTCCTTTTTTGTAGTAAGTCACTTTTCTATATGCTATAGAAAGTCACTTTGAATTCAAATATAAAATGAGGCCATCCATCATGTTAGCAATTTAATTACCTCGGTATACATTTTTTCAAAAAAAAAAAAAAAAAAGAAAAAACACACCCCAAACACAACAAACCACCTCTATTATTTGTTGTGTGTATATATCTTATTACAGATTCATTGCCCGAGGACAGGCAGGGCTGTCAGCGGGGCAGTCCTTGTGGTTAGAAATGCCGAGATGGGGAGCAGATAAGACATGAAGTCCTTGTGCCTCCTGTTCGGGTCCGCTCCGCGCCGTGTTTGCTTGGGGCCTTACCTGTTAGATTCCCTGTAATCTTTGTTGCAACAGTGAAATGGTGCCTTGTAAAGCAATGAAGCGTGACAGGGATATTGAAAGGGTCGAATGAGGTAGAAATGTGATATTTTCTATCTTCTGCGGGCCCACAAAATAGGAGTCCGGCTGCTGAACTGGGATTTGACGTTCACCGTCGACATTCGCGGCAAGGAAGTTGTGAGATTTATTGTTTAGCACTTGCAGAAGAGACAAAGTAAGCAGTGCCCGCGATTTATCTAATTGTTTAACCATCTGGTTTCACAGCAACTGAAGATTAAGCATTGAGGAAACTGGGAAACTACAAATGGCGAGGCAGGGTAGGGAAAGAAGGGCTTTTATTTATTAAAGTTTTGCTAGTAAAATTGCTACAATACCTAGGTGTCCTTCAGAGATTCAGATGAATTTCATGGTTTGCTTTTTTTTTTTTTTTAAAGGGTTGGATAATTTCATGGCCAATAAAACGTGTAGCAATAAAAGTTGAGATAATGAGAAGTGTAACGAAATGACTTGTTTTAGGGCACGAGTGGATTCAAGAGTTGGGGTGGAAAAGGAGATCTCATTGCCATGCCCACGTCTCATGGCACACAAGCTTTTTCTAAATCATTAGGTATTAGCTAGGCCAGATATGGGACGCCAGGTTTAATGATATATGTGATATTCAGAAGGACTCTGGTCCCACTTAGGCAGCCCCGTGATGTGCTATTTTCAGCACTCAGCTGGTTTTCTCATTTTAACACATTTTCCACAACAAAAACTGGTGGCTGCTTGTCACTGAAGAGAAATCATGCTTTTCCCTTAGGTGCTTGAGCGGGAGCTGAGCTTGTCTACGCAGACACACAGATGGGTGTATAGGTGGGACTTGGCTGAGTTAGCCAAGCATCAAAGGTAGACCTTTAAAGCTAGCTAACAATAACTGTTTTGGTGTAAGAAGAGGGACTAATTCACTGATTTCCCGGTATTGATCTTGACGCAAACAAGGAAAAGCCTCTTTTGTGGGGCTTGAAAGACGCAGGAAAAAGCACATGGGTGAGATGACAGAAGTGGAAGACACAGAAACATAATATTTAAAAAGGACACACACTTCAGTCATTTTTATTCTCTTGGGTAGAAATCTACCCTGTGGAATAGATAATGCTTAATAGGTAATACTCTTTCATTCCCTCTGTTGTCCTACATCCATCATCTTCTTTGCCCTACCAGGGTCTAAGGATCTCAGAGTTTTGATTAGTTTCAGCTGGACCTCAGTATCAAACGTAAAACCCGGTTATTTTGTCTGCACATGTTGCTTTTCCATACGCAAAGGCACATCCTACAAATAAAGTCTTTGGGGAGGTTTAAAATTGGCCTGCAACAGCAAGAAGAGAGAAACAAGCTGGCTTGCTTTATTTAAAAGAATATGCAGGTATAGACCCCAGAAAATTTGTCAAGTCAACACCTAATGATGGCTTAGCTGCTGGGCTTGGCCATGCAATATTTAAATCAGGCTCTGTTTTTTTTACGCCTTGGTTTTTAACATATGGGGCCCGAATGAGTGAGGAGAAACAGAAGCGCTGTGTGAGCATTTCTGCCCGGGAGCTGGAGTAGCTCGGCTGAAGTTTGGCCATAAACTCTTTTAACTCCCACGTCCCTGGGGAAGACTCGGGCAAGTGTCTCCACACCTGCCATCGGCCGGGTTTAAAGCCAATCCTCCAGGAGCTTGTAAAGCACCACGGGTGACGGGAGAAGACTTTTTCCAGAGGCGGGATGCTCGTCACACACAGCAGGCGAGGTGCAGAGCCCGGGGAGTGTGGGCAGAGCGGTCCCAGCGGTGGGATGGCCAGCCCAGGGCTCTGGGGGCGGCTGATAAATAGCTGGTTTGTAAGCCAGAGGATCTACACAAAACCAGTGTCCTGCCTGGAGCTGTTGGCAATTCTCCTACTCGAAAAAAGGAAATGGTTTTCTGTCAGAAAATCTGGATTCATTAAAACCAAGAGGTTTTCATGAGAGCCTTCTCCCTGCATTGAGGCTCCCTTTTGGAAATATTTCTCAAGGTTGGGAGCGGTGGATAGGGGCACAGACGATGTGTCCACACCGAGTTGGTGAGCGTGTCTGCAGTGTGCCAGAGCCCAGCCAAGCCGGTGATAAAAGAAATGAGCCAACTTCAGCTTGGTCAGGTATTTGATCCAAAGCAGGGAGTTAAACCCAGCTCTTGCGCATCCCAAGACACATCCTGACCAGCACCATCTGAAGACACTGAGCCTCTCCTTGCTGTTCTGGTCACGTCTGGAAGAGAAATCAGGAATAATAGGAAATTTTAAAAATTGATAGCCAAAAACCTGGCAGCTTTCCCTTCGCAACATGTGGCTTCACAGTCACCTGAGTCATGAAAGAAACGAAAAAACAAGGTGGTTTCACCCACCTTGCAGGCCGTTCAGTTCATGAGAAACAAAATACACAGTAGTGCCCTATTTATCAGTCGTCTGCTAAAAAAAAGGGGAATATGCGGATACCAAGGAACATCTGGCATCTTCATCCACACGGCACCCGATAATTATATTGTTTGGCTGTCGGGAAAATCATTGAGAGTTCTTCCACCACAGCATCGGTCTTTTGGGGGAGAGTGTCAATATTTATGTACTTTTTATGAGAAAAGTTGAAGGGGCTTTCTTAAAATTTATCGTTTGTTTTTGGCTTTCCCATTTTGTTTCTCTAGTGTCAGCATGTTTCTTCTTTTGAGATATATATATATGTGTATATATAATATATATTTCAATCATCTGTTTATATTATGCAGCTTAGTAATGCAGATATAAATGCAACTTAGTAATACAGCACGTTTTCTCTTAACACTTTTCAGGCTTTAAAACGCAAATTAAAAATGAATTGAATTAACCCAAGCAAGTTTAAATATTAAATGAAATATTGCCTTATGCGTTTAAGTGGCTCTGAATCCAAGATTTTTTTCCTGAGTATTTGTTTCAAGCCTAGCATTGGCCTTTTAGCTTTCAGTTGTGATTTAATTGTTTTTTTTTTTCCCCCCCAGCGTTATTTCATAATTCCCTGAAAATTGAAATTTCCCATTTCTAGACCGCTCTGGCAATTCTGTAAACCAGGATTTCCAAGGTATGAAAGGGTCACGTAGGCAGCTGAGACGCACAGAAATATTGCGGTATAGTTAAGAACCAAATCTAAGTTTATCTTGACCTGAGTCCGGTGACTTAAACAGAGTGATTTTTTAACATTTCTTCTCTTCGCGATCAAAGATAGTGCCAAGAGCTGGATGAAAGCTTTTACTGAGTGTAAGAATAGATGCTCATGCATGCTGAAAAGTGTTACTGATGTTGCTTTAATAAAACATAAATTCTGAGCCGTGCTCCCTGCCAGCCTGACGCGGGTGGACTCGATTAAGCATTTTTCGGCCGCGCTCGCAGGCTGGGAGGTTGCGATGGGAAACCCGCGCTCGCTGGATGCGGTCCAGGGAGGAACTCCGCACAGAGTACAGCCAAAACCCAGGACCTCTTCCAGGTCCTTTAAAAGTTGGAGCCGGCGAGAGCTCAAACGCTCCACTGAGCTAACGGGGAAACGTGAAGGCGCCACGGGGCAGATTTTGGGGAGGGTTCCCCAGTTGCTTGGTGGGCATCTGGGGGGCGCCGGGTGTGGAGAGCTGTCTGCAGAGGCTCATGGTAAATGAAGGTGATGAACCACTGCGGCAAACTTGCAGGGTAATGGGCACATCCCTCTGGATCTGTGTGCTTTTTGGGTGCGTTTAGGCCAAACCCAGGCTTTTCAGTGGCTATCAAGGGTGTCTGGGTAAAATGTGAAAAGCTGAGTTATGCAGTTGAAGGGGATAACTGCTTCTTGCCCTTTTGTCTGGTGAATGGAATAATAAATCTGATTTAGTGTAAGCAGTTATTTCAGTTACATGTTTGTGTATCCAAGTAGTAGTTTTTAAGCTGGGCTCGTTGTCAGCATTTCTGCCTGATGGGAATGCCCCAGTATTAAAACTGGGCAATTTTGGTACTTGGGCGAAATGTGTGGGTGCGGTTGAAAACGCTGTCATTTTTTTAAGCGATAGCCCTTTTAAATGTAACGGGGAGGGAGTGTCTATCATTTGTTTGTCTTTTGGATAATGGCAAAGAGAAAGAAATATACCACTGCTTTAAACTGACCACTCGCAGGTTTAGCATTTGAATCAGGTAAATTTGTAAGACGTTTTTTAAACCAAGGAGGTGTTAATCTTAACCCATTTATGGAGTGATCCAGAAACAAATACAGCTTTTCTAGCCAAAAATCAAGGCAGGCTTTTCCAACTCTGAGTTATCCCTCTGTTTCAGATCTAGTATTAGACAAACATCCCATCCCGTTATCTTGTACAGATTACAAAAAATAGGAAAGAAAAAAAAAAAAGAGGAGGAAAACAAGTAGTGAATGGGAATGAGAATGTAGCATGCCCCCTGGTTTCCTTTCTCTTGCAGGCAGCAGAGACACGCACCGTCTGTCTCAACACGGGGCTGAGAGCTCATCAGAAAGAATGCCTGGTATCCCGTTGCCAGCAAAACGAAGCGTATTTGATATTTAAGTTTAATAAAAACCGCTTTAAAAAAGAGTTTGGGTTCAAAGCGGGAAGCTCGCTAATAGGTTTGAAGCAAACGTGTTCCTGATTACACCCCATTAAGAAAGTGGAATGCAGCGAGCGCCGCTTCCCCCGAGGAAGCCCCAGCGCGCACGGGATTTGAAGTCTGCAGCCAGCCCAGCAGAGGATGCCAGACCTGCTGACCCTGTGAATTTTGCAGTATATTTTCAAAGATAATGTGTCTTTTGGGGTTCAGTGGGAAGGAGGGGAAGAGATACTTCACTGCACAGATTTCGAAAGGGTCTGGAGTAAGATCAGCTCGTTGTGCATTTTGTTCTCGTACGTGTTTGCTCATCTCTAATAACATAGTAAAAACTCAAAAGTGTCTTAAGTTTTGCTGTATTTTGGCGTGCTCATTTGTTCCACGACTGGCTGTGTGCGTCCAAAGCAACGACGCCTGTTCCAAGTGGTTTCTGGTGAGGCAGAGCTGTACGATTCGTTTGAATCACAACATGAGTCTGGTATGAGTCTTGTCGTGATGTGTCCCTGTCTGTGCAACATGAGAAATTTCTTCATTGTTTTTCATCAGACAATCCCATGGAAAATAAAGTTCACGTGGTGAAACTGCAGAGGCAGAGCGATACGATATTCCAGGGAGCATTGTGCATGCAGTGCCTGCCGGATCGGTCCGTATGCCCAGGGACAGAAATGCTTCACTGGTTTTTCTTTAATTAACCATCACTGAAGGTGGCTGGGAAACCTGCACGTGCTGGTTCAGAGGTAGGACGAAGGGAAGGAAGGCTCGGGGATCTTGTCGGAAATGGCACCACTAATGTCATCAGCGGTTCCTGGGAGGGCCACGTTATAACTCAACTTTATAACTGGGAATTTGTGCGTACGCCAGCTGTCCCAGGGGGTGCAGATTTTAAATGCACCCACATTTCATTCTTCGTGACAACACCTTGAAAACGCAGGTTAGTTAAGACAAACCGCCGTCAATTAAGTTTATTGGATGATGTCAGTGATGTAGGTGATATATATATATATAATCATGGATTTAGAAAAAGGCCCACTCTTCTCTGGGTCTGCAAACAGTTTGTCAATAACCGGAGAAAATTTACAGTGACAGTCGGTGTGATTTTGCAATATGCAAAATGGACTTAATTATCAGCACGGGAAATCACTGCGTCAAGCGTGAGGACTTTGATTTGTGGTTTTGTTCTTTGTTTTCAAAAAATACCATCTGCAAATGGCAGAATTATTTTCATAGCCCATTCCTGTGGATTTACTAGGAAGAGACCCACCTATTGCCCTTCAGCTGGAGCTGGAGGTGGTCCTGAGCAAGGTGCACGCAGACGCCGCCATGTCTGGTCTGATAGACTTTTGCTGTTATCAGAGACCAGTTGGTTTAGTTTTCCCTGGTCCTCTTTCTGCCGCTGGTAGGTGGTGTCGGTAACAGCTGACACCAAATTTTCATGGCCTCTAATTTTATTTAATCGGAAGCTGTGAGCAGTGGCAACTAATAGAAAAGGAATGAAGTCTTCAGAAACCATCCCCAAATTATGTGGATGTGCTGGTTTTGGTAACTTCAGTTTTGTATTTTAGGAGGAAATCATTAATGCGTTCTTGTGATTTACATTAGCATCAAAAACGGGTGAAGTACCCTGCAAAAGTTCCAGGAGACTGAAATTTGTGTCAGATTTCTTTTTGAATTCTGAAATTCTTTCCTCTTAGGTCACACGTGTGTCATTTCTTCTACTCCAGACTATGAACATACTCTGACTTTGTCACGTTAGGTGCCTTCAGGACCGGAAGCATTCATTCAGCTCAAATCAAAGCCAAAAAGATCGTGCTGCCACTCTTGTCTTCCCCAGCCTGTCGGTGGGACCAACGAGTTTTGGGGACCAAAGCACAGCTCTGGCTCTCAAAAGGAATTTGATCCAAACTCCTTCCAAACTCCCTCGGAGTTGAATAGATTTGAACGTGGCCAAAAGGTGTATTAAATATTATAAGGGGTGTATAAGAATTTTAATTAATAATTTTGTAATTGACAGAATGTTTGTTATGATTATTACTAGTAATTAAGTTATTAAAAGCGAGAGCAATGAATTTAGTCCCAATATGGGATTACCAGTGCAAGCCATTGAGTATGCTGAAAGGTATCCCATCACACTTAGAAATTAGGTATCTGGTTTGCTGAGTCAATTGGCATGTTTAGAGCGTAGGATCTGGCCCTTTAGGTTTCTCTTCTTCACTATTTCATCTCTTCTTCCCCCTGAGGGGGGGAAAAGGCATCCTCAACGTTGTTAGGGATTAGCTAAGAGTTCAGGCACTGTACTCGAGTGTACTCTCTGGGGCTGATTTCACATTTGATCAGTCTCTCAAGATGGGTTTCAAATCCAATGTTGATGCATTTATTTTTTTTTTTTCTCAGGACCGTAAGTTGTTTGATGATTCCTAGGAGCTGCTCTTGTAAAAGCTTAACTCACTATTTGCTTATACAAAGTAAACAATTACAATAACAACCGCAGTAATTTCCAAATCCCTTCTTCTTAGTTTATTAAGTTAATACAAGCTGAGCACTGCCCCATTCTCCTGCAGGCCGGTACCACTGTCCTTATTGAACACTGCAGCAAGTTGCGCGTTGCGTTTCGAACCGGTGTCCATGTTTCTAGGAAGCCTGACCACCTCCTCTTCAGTGTGTTACAATTCCTTTACTATTTGTTTTAACGTCTTCTCCCTCACCTCGATTTACTCAAGTCTGTGCTTGGGATTGGCTGAAGGTAAATTGATCCAAATGAAATTAAATGGGACAAAACCATTGCTTATGAAGAAGCAGCTGTGTAAATTCGACTGGACTGGTGGGTTCTCAAATCCTTGCTTTTTCTTACAACCACTTCTTTTATAATATCATTCCAATTTACCAAACCAGATCTGAAATTATCTCCTCTCCTTCTGACTCAGTGACTTTTTGAGTTTATTTTTGGGTTTTTTTCCACTTGTTTTGCTTTTTGCCTAGTAGTTATGTTCCAGCTATAGCCTTGCTTCACGGGACAAAGGTGGTTAATATTACGTGTACTACACACTTCTTCCATTGGGGCAACTATAATCTGTACTGATAACGCTTATTTTTGCACAAAGTAATTTTTATTCTTGTGTCGACTTATTTATTTTTTTTCAATACTGGTGAAGAAAGGAGCTTCAGCATCTCAGATGTGTGTTTTGACATATGTTTTCTTATGAAGTGATCTGTGTTTCAGAAATAGGTTATACTCGTGGGTCAAGAGCTGTTGCTTTAACTAGTGCTCATGCCTTGTATTCATGAAAGGCTGTAATTGATTCCCATCTCTTTTATGGAATAGTCCTATTTTCTCGCTGAATAGATGCTTCTGGTTCTTTTAAAGGCAGCATTCATCTCAATCATCTCACTGTTGCTTTTTCACTACTGTCACCCAAGAAGGAGACCCATCAGCCTCTTCTCCCCTTCAAATCATAGCATTCAAAATTACTAATTTTTCTGTCTGGTTAGATCTCTAGTCTCATTGAAGAGCTTCTCCTCAACAGCAAGCAGAATACCGAATGTTTTGAGATTTAAGATAAAATACTAGAAGTTGGTAACTCAGTGTTCAAGTGTCTTGTTATAGGTGTAATTTTGGGGGAGGAAGCTGAAGATGAACCGAGTAGAGGGATTTCCAGGGGCTGTACCTAATAGCATGGGCTTCTGTTGCAACCTCAGAGCTCGATGTTGTAAAGCTGCAGAATCAAAGGGCTAATAAAAAAAAGTTAAGTGCAAATTGGGTAAAATAAGAGAAGATCAATGTTTATAACCTGCCGTGAAGAGGGTATTCAGTCTCCCTGTTCTCCTGTTGCATTTTGGAAATCTACAGTTACCTGGGCTTCGTGCCTGCAGGATCCGGAGGTGAATAAAGCTGGGTGTCGGGAATAAAAATACCCAATTCACGCCCAGGAGGTATGGATTGTCCCTCGCTGCAGCATGTCTAAGTACTGCAAAAAATAAATAGCTTGGTGTTGCTTATTTTTATGCATAATGTGTTTCAGTTTTGACTGTTTCCTACCAAAGAAGAAATTAAATGTTCCTTGGCCACCTCCCTCCACAGTCTTCTGTTTTGCAGGCACCTTCTTGGAAGCTCATGGGACAATTTCCTGCATAAAGTTTTACCCAGCGAGAGTAGATATGGCACAATCTGGCATTAAAATAGGCCTTTTTGTTGATATTTGAAAGAGACAGAGGATGTCTCAAGGTTTCTCATTTGTCTCATCGTGACACGTAACTCCAGAACGGAGAAGGCCAGGAGCAAACAGAATGAGAAACCAGAGACCTGTGAAATATTTGCCAGGAAATCTGAAGCCACGTGGAAAGTGCTGCCCCTTGAAGGCAGCTGGCTAGGTTGAGGTTTGCAAACTTTTTGCACAAATCTAGGCTCAATTTCCGGTAAAACCTGGCCCGATTTATCGTTTTAAATCAAAGCCAGTTTGGGAGTTCATGTGATTCCAGGTGAGACCCAGCGGCCTCTCAAGGGTTTCGCTCCTTGAGCTGAGGCAATCAAACCCTCTGTGATACAATGCTGAAAGTTTTTTTCCATGGGCTCCTGCAAATCGACACCGGTATGGTTTATGCAAGGACAAGCTTTTGGAGTGGCTGGAGGGCAAATTTCGCTAGAGCAATGTTGTGTGACGAGGGACTTGATGTTATCCCATGCTGTGGGACCTCAACCTCAAAGCCGGTGTGATATCCAGGGCTTGTGTTATATCCTAGGATGATATAATCTGCAAAAGGGCCGTACATCTGCTATAACTGCTGTTAAATACTAACACAGTGTTTATGCCATAATGCTATTGTAATTGCCAGCACTGTTTTAATAGCACTATTTACATGGCATATATACAGGAAAATAAATTCTCCAATGGATTTTTCGTTTTTCCCTTCATGTTGACCTGATAGGGGAATGCGCGCTTCCAAGTATATAGAATAGAAGACTATAGAACGTGTTGGGTTGGAAGGGACCTTCAAAGGCCATCTAGTCCAACCCCCCTGCAGTCAGAAGGGACATCTTCAACTAGATCAGGTTGCTCAGAGCCTCATCCGGCCCGGCCTTGAATGTCTCCAGGGTTGGGGCCTCCACCCCCTCTCTGGGCAACCTGGGCCAGTGTCTCACCACCCTCAGTGTAAAGAACTTCTTCCTAATGTCTAACCTAAACCTGCCCTGCTCTAGTTTAAACCATTGCCCCTCGTCCTATCCCTACATGCCCTTGCAAACAGCCCCTCCCCATCTCTCCTGGAGCCCCTTTAGGGACTGGAAGGGGCTCTAAGGTCTCCCCGGAGCCTTCTCTTCTCCAGGCTGAATACCCCCAACTCTCCCAGCCTGTCTTCATAGGAGAGGTGCTCCAGCCCTCGCAGCATCTTTGTGGCCTCCTCTGGACCCGCTCCAACAGGTCCAAGTAGTTGGAAATTTTTTTGGAATTCACCAGTTAATTAAGATACTCCTATAGAATAGCTGCAGCCCACGCGCAGACACACTAAATCCTCAGGCTCTCACCTGCCTCCCTTCCCGGGCTCCTCCGTTTCTTTGGAGTTGGACTGAAAGTTGGGATGTAGGTGGCCCCAAGTTATGCCTTTGAGACAGTTTTCAAAGGTTTTACAGTGCTTTAGTGCAGAGCTAAAAAGTGAGTCATATACTTCTGTGTTAAAACAAATTGATGTCCTGTATCATGCTATTTACTTTACCGTCGGGGCGGAAGGGTGGAGAGGTGGAAATGGTTTTTATCTGGTTAGGGAGCAGGGGAGGGAACAGAGAGAGGTGTTGAAGATACAGGCGAGTTGAATTTCCGAAGGGTGAAAATACTTCTCTGGCTTGATGGCACAATTTCATCTTCAGAATAGATTAATTCATGAAGGACCCAATTCCACCTTCATTTTGCTTACAACTCTCACTGATGTCATTAAAACATACGTTCAAAGGGACAGCTAGGATATATGGGCCAGGCTTCAAAAATCTATAAGGATCATTAAAGAGCAGACTTAAAATATTCATTTGCCCATGAATGGCAGGCAAAGACATTAAGCCTTTGATGGCTTTAGGCTTCTCAACAGAGAAACAGGGATTAAAATAGATTTCATAAATAAACAAATAAATAATCTCAGTAACGTCTCCACACTAACGTGTCTAGACTCAATTAAACGGTTCTCCATTAGAAATACATATCCTGAAAGAGGTTGATGCTCCAGCAGAAGCTGACTGGAGGTGAACACTTTTTTCAAAGTTTAAGTTTTGTGTAACGAAGAACTGTAAGAAATAAATGCCAGACTAAAGCAGAACGGCTTTATCTTTCCCAAGGTGGGCCAGCTACTGTGGATTTTTAACCGCCCTGGCTCTCGGCAGTGGGAAGCAGCCCGTGCCGGCGTGTTTGCCCACGGTTTTACGGGGTTGGTTGTCGCAAACCTTCCAAACACTTCAAAAGATATGGCTTTACCTTGGTACTGTTTGTCCCAGAGGAGGATTGCAAGCTAACTTTAGAAAGCTCACGCTATTTCTGATATGCTGTCTTAGAGTTCCTCACACATAATTCAGAGCTAGGTAATTGTTTTATGGGTTACTTAGCAAATCCAGATATATTTATTCAGCATAAATGCGCCGATAAGTGAGTACTACTGAGAAGGTACCAGCGTTCTGTGCATGTCCTCAGTTGGGTGCTTTACTATGTAATCTTTGGTATAATAAGAAGAATCTTTGACATCATACTGCTTGTTTAAACTAGCACCCTATGTCAGCCATTGAATTTCTTAAAAGAATTAGCTGGGTTCAATTGAGTATTTTAATAAATGTTCTGGAAATGCCAATTAATCAGTAAACAGCACCAACTGATGTGCTAGAAAATGTAGCTGCCCCGTTGAGGGGGGATGTGTGTCTGCTCTCGACGCTGGCTTGGTGTAGGTAGTGCTGGGAAATTGGATGCACCTTTTCTAGACTTTGATAATTCATAAACCGATTGAGCAAGGTAAGTTCTATCATTAACCTTTAATCTTTTAGAAGCAAGTTGGCTGGAATCTATTTACTTTAACTAGCTCGTTCACTGATAATGCACGATTTTTAAATTTCCTTTTGTGCATTCCTTAGCTAAAGAAAAACACAGCTGTGTGTGAGACAAATTCTATTTATTTTCTAGTTAAGAAAAGTACAAGAAGATAGTATCATTGGAAAGCTAATAATAAAGAACTACTAAAGAACGCCCTTCATCTGTTTGCTCTGCCACTTTACGAAGGCTTTCCAAACAGTCTTTTGAGATGTATTAGTAAGGAAAGATATCTTAAAAGTCAAGGGAAGACAAAGTTAATGCATTTATAGAAGTACCATTTCAGATAACATTTTACCTGAGTGTTTAGATTAGTTAAATATTAGAAAGGTAGAGATAATGGTGTTGTTTGTATTCATAAATGTGGAAAGTTGCATTTTCAGGGCAGTGAAGTGTAAGGCATATCAAAGGTTTATCATCCTGGAATGTGCGGGAGCTGCAAGGTGCTCCCTCACCGCAGCCCAGCGAAGAACATGGAGGCTTTGGCTTATGTTTTTAAATCTCTTTCTCCCCAGTTTTCTATCCATAGTTAAGTAGCGGGAATTAGGAAAATTAGTTGGTGTCAGTTAGCTAACTGCCTGGACCCAGAGAAACTGGTGGTGTTCTTGGCTGAGGGAGATTCACTGGTGCATCGGGGCAAATGAGACTAGGCAAAAGTTTGGTCATTTTTAGGGCCTTCTGCAAACCCCACTCATAGCATAACAACTTCTCTCCTGTAAAGAAGATATAAAATCAACATTCCCAAAGCACCCTAGAGCCTGGAAACAGCTCTGCGCTCTCTCCTCTAGATTCAGGCAGTCGCGTACTTGTCCAGGCACGATGCTGACAGTCCAGCCGCAAAGAGAGAGGTACAAACGGGAGCAGGAGACGGAGAAGGCATGGCCAGCACCCGCCTGCCTCCACATGTGCACGGGGATAAAACTGTGCGTTCCCACCCCTTCTGTGCTCACCCAAACGTGAGGACGAGCCCGCAGCCTTGCGGAGCTTGCCAGAGGAGACAGCCTATACGCAAACTTCTTACAGATGGGTGCAGCAACCCTGCCAGCAATCCCAGCCAGTCTTTTTAGTCTCGTTACCATCCTCGCAGTCAAATCTTCAAATATATGTGTTGAAATGAGCTGACAATAATGGCCCTGGCTAAAATATTATGTTGTTTTGACTGAATGTGGTTTAAACTGCCATCTGCTGGCTTGTACTTTTCAGGGCCAATATTAAAAACAATGTTCCCTCTTACAGTATTCCTCATTCATATGAAAATAAAGCAGCCTGAGTAATACCTTCCCTCCTGCAATGTAGAGCTGAAAATTGCGCCGAGGAATACAAATGTGACCGAGTGCAAAGGTAAATCCTGGTGCTTATAGGTAGATTCCTCAGGGATGTTTTTGTTCAATTTATACCTAGAAGAGAAGTTTAGTTGCAAATGCACGCGTGCAACTTCCCCCGAAGTCAATGAGAGACGCACATACGCATGGCGAGCTGGGAGAGTTGCTTACGGGTTTTTTTTGCTTATAAAGGCAGATTCCTGGAATATTACCTGGGATTTTTGCCAGGGCAAGGACCAAAGATGGCCTAGATCATTCTATTCAAAGTTACTTAAAAATAATTAAGCTTTCCTTTTTTTTTTTTTTTTTCCTTTCCCAAACTGCGAGAGGAAACTACAACTATTTGGCTTGAAATTTGGCAGTTACTTGAGAAGGAGGAGATTAATACCAATAGCTGCTTCGAATTATTTTCCTATTAGTCGTCTTTTAAAGCTTTTGAAATATCAGGGCATCACTGTCACTTGTTGTTCAGAGGCATTGGCAGGTTCTCTGGAGGACATGACTAGCGATGAGGCGACGTGCAGGACCGCAAGATGAGCTCCGGCTGCGTGTCCTTACCGGGAAAGGAACAGGATGCTCGGCTGGAGGCTGGAAGCACTCAGCGACAGGGAATGTTACCGCCTTGTGTCTCTCTGCTCTCCAGAAATGGAAAAACAAATCCCTAAGCAGAGAAAGCAAAGGGAAAAATCTAGTATTTCTCGTGCTAAAACCAACAGAACTTTCTTCTGCAGTTTTAGGGAAAACTATGTGCTTTTGAGAGAAATAGCCAGGGGAGGAATGAGCGTTGGGCTCAGAGGCAGGCTGGGCCAGATCTGCAAACGCCACCAAGGACCTCATTTGCAGAGGCCTCCACCAGGCCCACGAGTCTCTGGTAGACCTTGCCATGTTTATTCATGGTCGCAAAGGGAACTCGCAGCGCGATGGACCAGTGAAGGTGCACCAGCATCCTGCAGCCCGGTTAATGTTTGACCCTGGCTCCCATCAGCAAGTGCAGGGTTGTCCCACACCCCTGACATGCCAACACGTGCTACACGGGCACCTCCAAGGAGCTCAGGCCATGAGAAACCCTCTCCAGGTCCAGCGCTGCTGGCTTCTTGCACCTCTTGGTTGACACAGGCTGGGCAAGCCAAGAGGGGATTATAAAACACCTTTCATCTGGGGGATCTCAAGGTGCTTTGCAAACACTGAGTCATTAATTCCCCCGAGTGCCCCTTTGAAGTTGGCAGGTATTATTGGGGGAGCAGAAGAGAGCGCAACAGCGTCTGCGCAGCGGCTGTGGCAGAGGAATGCAGTGACGACATTGATGACATGACTAATTTATTTAGCAAACTGAGTTTAGCATGGTAATGAGGATGTATTTGCCATCATCCCATCATTCATCAGATTTATGAGGCTCTTTAGGCAATGAGCGCTGCTGTGCCTAAGTTTAGTTTGATTTGTTCAATTAATTCCTCTAATTCATTTGGACTGAAGAAAACCCCGTAAGATTGTTTTGCAGCTTAGAGGGACCCCAGTGTTACCAATGTGTGTGTGCGCCTGCCTATACGCATCTATTTATCGACAGAGAGACACGTGGCTAGGCTTGTCTATGACTGTAAAGTGCATTACGGTTTATTTTAAATCAATTTACTATTTTTATTTCTTGCTTTTGACTCCATAAATTTTAGTGTACGTGGTCTAATCTAGATCACTTCAAGCCAAGGTAGAGGGGGTTTTTTTTTGGTTTTTTTTTTTTTTTTGGCATAAACAGGCATTACGGCAAGACTTTGGTAGCACTCCTGTTCTTTCTTTGGGTACAATTCACCACCCAGGGATGCTCAGCAAAGTAATATCTAAACACTCAGGCTTTTACATCCCATGAAGAACAAATGCTCTCACTGCTCCCAGTACCAGAAACACCATGTGGCAGAGTCATGGCATCATCTTCTAGCTGAGGCCAAAGGGACTTCTGGAGCCTTTTGGGCCAACCCTCACTCAACGCGGGTGCAACAGAGATTGGGTTGCTCAGGGCCTTGTCCAGCTGAGGTTGGAGCGTCACCAAGGATTGGAGATTGCCCTAGGGGTCTGACCACCCTTGTTTTGAAAACGTTTCTCCAAATATCTACTTGCTGGTGAGGCAGCCTGTATCTGTGGCCTCTTGCCCATTACTGGGCAGCTCAGAGGAGCATCCTGGTCCCCTGTGGACCCTCCCAGGAGGTAGCTGGAGGCCATGATGTTCCTCTTGCCTTGCTGGGCACCGAGGACATGACACATTATAACCATAGGAAACAACAAAAGCAGTGGAGGGTGGATGATGTGGACAATGCCCTTCCGGCTGAACCCTTCACGCTGGTGCCTTTTTTTGTCCTTTCTCTGCTTGTTGATCTCTGGGACCACTGATGCATTAGGGAGCATTGATCTCCCAGCGTGACTACAGCTCCCAGCAGCCTTTTCCTTCAGCTTTGAGTAGTTAATTGGGTGTAAGATGATATTGAAACAAATGGATTTTGGTATTCAAAGGCTGAATGCACACCTGTAGTTGCTATTTAGCCAATAGGAAGTTGCTTTTCCAATTTGTGTTCAGGATTGATTTTTCTCTGTTTTTCCCCCCTTTCTTTCTTTTTTTGCCCTTCGCCTTCATTTTTCAGCTCAGGCATTACCCTAAATACAAAATCTGGTGCTCAGGAGCAGCATCACGCGAACTTATAACAAGCCTCCGATGTTGCGGAATCCAGAACCAATGAGTAGATTATGCCGATCCATAAATGTCATTTCATTTCAGCTGTGACTAATATTCCTGATATTGGTCCTTTGTCTCTGGAGCTTTAGGATACTGCCTGGGAGAGAGCAGGGCTTGGTTGTGGCGAGTCCCAGCGCCAGCACCAGCAGCCTGGGTTGTGTCACTGCTGGTCACTGCTTGTGCAGTGGAAGTATCTGCACATCCCAGGCCCAGCTTGTTGGTTACTGCACAAAATCCAGTGCCATTAGAGTTTACTGATTCTGCCATGCTTCTTTTTGAAGTTTAAAAGATTTGTGTACAGAATATTATTGACTTCATCCCTCGGAAAGGCATACCATGGGAAAAGAAAATGAAGCCGTGGTGAAAAAGCGCCGCCTCGACTTTCCTTTGATGCCAAATTTTCAACTGAGACAAGAAGAAAAATTCCCAGTCCTGCTCCCAGTCTCTTGTGCTGGTTTAAATCAATGTTGGGCTTTTATACCTCTTGGGTTTGTCGTCTCATGCACCAGCCTCCATCTGCAGCGCGGAACGTTTCACCTGTTCCAAATCAGCCAGACATGACTGGGGAAACGATAGCCAAAAAAGCGTGCCAAGACCTGTCCGTGGCCGTGGATTCACCCAGCCGCTGCCTGTGGCAGCAGCACAGATACAGGGCACTGGTTTTATAGGCAAATCTGTTCAGGGAGATTCAGGGGAACTTGCAAAGCAGATTCTAGTCGGGGTTCTCTCACCTCTGTAGCTCAGCGTGGATAGCCGGCTGCTCCTTAAACGGCGGATTTCTGCCCTGCTTATAGCCTTTAGCTAAGGAAGCATATGGAGCCTGATAAAGAAATCAGTCTCTAAGCCATGCGGGATGCTCTAGCAGGCAGCCAGCAGTGAGGAGTGGAGGTATAATTTTCTCAGATTTAACCAAGAACAATGACACTATTTGCAACGGCGGGGCACAGCCAAAAATTATTTGCTGGAGTGCCAATGCGTGTTCCCTAGTGGGTAATTGGAAAATGAGAACAACCTGTCAAAGATTAGTCCAATTTCTAAAGCAAGCACAGGACAGTCTGATTTTGTTTACGAAAAAGGGGCGTCTGATTAAAACTCAGATTTGGGTTTCAAAGTTAGTTATTTAGAGCTTTTGGCTTGTATGTACACACTCACTGTTGGTGCGGGGTTACAAAGCGCGGCTGAATTCCAGCCAAGGTGGGTTAACCCTGAAAAAGCTGAGCACAGCATCTCCCAGGCCGATGTCTATCTCCCCCTAATATCAACACCGGCTTTACAGAAAGCAGCTGCTAATGCTCACAGGTTTGAGGGCTACGGTAAAAACGGTTTTCATTACCATGTTTATTTTATGAGATACATAGTATATTCTGATGAGGGCTTCTGGTAGTAAATCTTAAGGTTTTGGCTTGGCTTGTTTCTTTGCATGCTGTGATAAGACTCGAGGAGAAAGCGTGCCCCTGGATCTCGTGGAGGGATGGGGAAAGAGGAGACAGCGAGGGGAGGGGAGCAGAGCAGGTCTTGGCCCTTAGTGGCATTTGCTACCCACATCTGACCCCTCCCAGAGATGTTAGCATGGATTTACATCCATAAACTCACGTTGGCAGCGGAGTCGTGTGGTTAGGAGCCAAAGGAAAATACGATCTTGCCCTGGCAAGCCCCTTGTCGCCTGCTGCTGAACGTTGCACGTGTCCATGGGCGGCGTGAGCCTGCTGTGCCGAGCATCGCTTGCCATCACATTGATTTTGGTGGCTGACAGCAGCACATCACTTCCTACAGTGGGGGATGATGCTTTTAAGCCCCAGAGAATGAAAACACATTATTTTTGTGCCAGCGGATACTCTCCTGTGCATTTAGGATGATGTAGAGTGAAGGGTGAGTGTCCCTTGTGTATCTGAAGGGGAACGCTCCCATTCCCTGATATATTTTTTTTTTTTTTTACCTGGTGCCTGTCAGCATGTAGCTACATGGAGCATTCCTACACCTGCTGACAGGTGCCTCTTTACTAAGTCACTTTTTTTGTTTTCTTCATAAACCCTTGTGGAAAGTGAGAAAGGGATAATGAAATGGAATCATAGAATCATTTAGGTTGGAAGAGATCTTAAAGACCATCCAGTCCCACCCCCTGCCCTGGGCAGGGACACCTCCCACCAACCCAGGTTGCTCCAAGCCCCGTCCAGCCTGGCCTTGAACCCCTCCAGGGATGGGGCAGCCACAGCTTCTCTGGGCAACCTGGGCCAGGGGCTCACCACCCTCACAGTCAAGAATTTCTTCCTGATATCTCATCTAAATCTACCGTCTTCCAGTTTGAAGCCATCGCCCCTGATCCTATGACTACATGCCCTTTGTGAAAAGTCCCTCTCCAGCTCTCTTGTAGCCACCCTTCAGACACTGGAAGGCCACTCTAAGGTCTCCCCAGAGCCTTCTCTTCTCCAGACTTCTCCAGAAATGTCCATGGGCAACATCTCCCTTGCCCTGGATGCGTTTCTCAGCAGGGTGATGGCAGCAATAGTCCCTAATGGTCCAATCCTCCTAGGGTCCCAAAATTTTGAGTGAAAAAGAGCATTTTTCTGCAGAACGCTTTGCCTTCATTGGCATTTGGTACGGGGCAGCTCACAAACCCTCAGCTGGGGGTGCCAAGTAGGTGCTGCCTCTTGCCAGCAATAGGAGAGTTAGTAAATCATATCATATGTTTAAAAAATGTTGTGAACAGAAAATGGGGTGACCCTAGGTTGGCAGAAGAACTTAGAAATGTGTCTTACTTCCATTGAAATAGGAGAACCCCTTAAAAAAAAATAATTGATAGAGATATCTGCTTTCCCTGTCTAAATCTCAGGTGCCTCCTTATCTTCATGCATGGTCCAAAAGACTTAAAATGACTGTAAATGCAGGGGACTGTCCTGGGCAGCAATTTCTGAGGGAATGAAAGCCTTCCCTGGCAGTTACCGCTCCGGGAGGGCAGCACTGCCAAAACTCCAGGAAGGGGATAACTTGCAGATGCAGGATGGTTGCCCCCGTTGCTAGAAGTGGCCATGGCTTTGGCTGGAGCTGGCCATGTCGAAGCAGTCTCTGTCTGGAAAGAAGAAACGTTAGAGAGAAAGAGCTAAATACAAACTTCTGGCTCTTATCTTACTTATTTTGTTATTATTATTAAAGGCACCCAAGGCAGAACATAATTTTGCCTCCTCAAAGGCTAGTCCAGTGCTGGGAATGTCATGCCCTCCACACGGTGCCCTTTGAATCACGTCAAAGTCCAGTGCAAAGCAAGGCAAGATTCCACCTTTACAGGACAGGCGACCTCCGCAAATTTTGCAGTGTGACAGCAAGAGAGAGATTTGCTTTTACTTGCATGTTCCGCTTCAGTCGCGGCATTTGTGCGTGAGCTGTGATGCCCTCAACTTGCCAACGGGGGGGTTGCTCTGATCCCACGCGTGCGGGAGGAGAACGGACGGCCCAGTCCCTCCGTCTGCGGGTGGGTGGGAGATGCCTCCGCCAGCATCCCCGTGCTGTGCTGAGACGGCGCTGCAGCGGGGCTGCTCTCTGCAAAGCTAAACCTATCGTCTCGATGAAACATCTCCTCCTGCCAAAGCCAGCCCCGGCACTTTGAATCTACGCACTTGTCACCGGAGCTTTTGCACATAACGATACGATGCATTGCAACTGCGTTATAAGAATCATAAAAAACCCTGGCACGCACAGCACATTCACTTCATATAAACATTTCCAAAAAATTCGGCGATTGAAGACTCAAATCATATTGCCGTGCAGTCTTGTTTATTTCACAACATTATTTTTGTTGCAGGATGACTTATACGTAACCTTGAATTTCAAGTTCAGTAGAACAGACAAAGTATTTGTTTAGAGGGCAGGACGATTAAAACCATTTTTTTTCCCTGTTTGAATTGGATAAAATTGTAATATATCCTTTACGTCACAGTAGCACCCTAGTGGTTATCATATTGCATTTAGTTACATGAGTTTCCAGTGAACGTTATACGGTATATACTACTTTCAGTAAATAGACCAGTCATGCTTATAGTTACATGGAGAACTCCAGGAAATTTGCGATGACATTCCCTGCAGGTTAGTAATTCTACCCATTATTTATATTGGTTTGATTTGAGCTTTAAAATAATCTGGTGAAACTAGATAAGGCTCAACATTCTGCAAAAAACTTTATTTCATGCAACTCTAGAAATAATTTAGGCTAAAGATAACGTATTTACGGAATTCTACCATTAAGAATTTTCTCCTTTATACCTTAGACATAACAGATAAAAAAAAAAATCCTGAAAAAACTCTTTGAGTAACAAAATTGCTGATTGCTTTTTACATCCTTGTGCATCGTTAAAAATATCATGACCTTAAGTTTAGAGCAAAATTTGTTTTCCAAGTGGGTTGGCAGGCGCAGCTCCTGTCTGGTACCAAATCCTGCACCGTAAACTCTCTGCATCCGCATCGCCAGCATTAACGTACAGCAACGTTTCTGCTACGGCCCATCTTTAGTAAGCCACCACCTGCCCCCTGTAACCATTACAAATGGTATTAAATAACCACCTCTCCAGCATGGCCAGAGACCACCCAGCGTTTGGGCAGCAACTTCTCAGCATCAGATTTTATGGCCCGCGCGGCGTGTGCGTGTGCTCCCAGGGGACCCACCTGCGCGCACCCACGGGTATCGGCCAAAATCTGCCCCGGGCAGAGTCTGTGCACAGGATGCGGGCATTTTCCATTATTTAGCATATTCTCCAGAGATTTTACAGGAGGCAACAGTTAAATAACACTGTGCACTTAACACATGTCTGAGCATGTCCATCCTGATTTCGCAGAGCTCTTAAGTATCTGCTTAAATTGATGCATATGCTTAAGCTTATCCCTATAGAGTTAAGCATGAAAAGTATGTATTTAACCTTAAACATATGCTTAAACGCTTTGCTGAATAGAGACCATAAGGCCTAATCCAGTGATCATTTAAACCAATATCACATTATTTCGGTGGCTGCTGTGTGTGTCCATTCACTGTATGAATACCGTAGATAGATGAAAAAGAGGAGCAGATGTATCAGTGTTTTGTTGACATGGAGCCCTTTATATGCAAAACCCTTTTAATTTTAAGTATTGTGCTCAAGCCATTTTTTAATGGACAGACAGAGCCAATCTTTTTTTCTATAGTGGCAATATCCTAGTGTCTTTTTTCAGTTTTCCTGGTCTATCTTACTCTGCGTGGCCTCTGAGTTCCTACACACAGCCCCTGAGCTCCCGCTCCGCTCTGTTTAATAAAAAACCTGTCTCGCTGTGGAAGAAACTATTTGTTAGCCCTGCGGATGTCTTATGGTGTGTGGTTTACTGACAACTCTAGCTGAAGCAGGTGACTCTCCAACTGGAAAAGAGAAAGAAAAAAGCCCTATGGCCACCTCTGCCTCCATGCAAGGCTGAGCCCCTCCGCCTGCCTGGGGCTGCAGTGGGCACGTGGTGGGACTTCAGTTTGCCAGGGCAGTTCTTGAGTCTTATTTTTTGTGACCTGTGGATTTTTTTTGGAGAGATATATGTAGCTTTTCCTTCCCGGTGGCTGCCTTTGTCTCCCCCACCCTTGCTGCCGTGTCCCTTAGCGCTGCCAGCAGCCCTGAGCCTGGGGACCAATCCTGTGCACCGAGTGCCTCTGCATCTCCCCGCCGGCTCCTTGTGCAACCCTGGGCAGCCGTGGAGCCCTGCCCGTGCGTAAAGACATAAGAAAAGCATAAAGACATAAGAAAAGGCTCAAATCACGTCTAGCTAAAAAGCCGTTCATTCCCGTATCTCAGATAACACCAGTAACAGATGCTGAGGAAAAGGTCTTAGGTATCAGGTGAGGATGGAGCAACCCTTCCCTTGAGATACTGTTTTGGTTTCCAGTGATCCAAGACGGAGGTGATATCTTTCATTTTAGCCCTGGGTGGACTTTGTGTTTGCTAGCTTGTCTAATTGTGCCTCTTTACTGATTCCTACTGAAACTTCACATTGTGAAGCTATAGGGTACAGTTCACTATAGAGCAGCCTCAAGGGACCTCGGCCTTCTTAGAATCACAGAATCGTACAATAGAATCATAGAACGTGTTGGGTTGGAAGGGACCTTCAAAGGCCATCTAGTCCAACCCCCCTGCAGTCAGAAGGGACATCTTCAACTAGATCAGGTTGCTCAGAGCCTCATCCAGCCCGGCCTTGAATGTCTCCAGGGTTGGGGCCTCCACCCCCTCTCTGGGCAACCTGGGCCAGTGTCTCACCATCCTCAGTGTAAAGAACTTCTTCCTAATGTCTTATCTAAACCTGCCCTGCTCTAGTTTAAACCATTGCCCCTCGACCTATCCCTACATTCTTGTAAAATAAAGTTACTTGTAGATGTGCCCTTTCTCAAGTGCTTTGGGACTTACAGTTGAAAGGAAGCTACTCTGTGTTATTGTTTGTTTATTGAACCAATCACTCAATATTTGGCTACCAACACGCTGGGATTCACAGAATCCGGCTGAAACAGGTAGACTATAAAAGAAAAAAAAAAAAAGGCTTTTTCCCATCCCCGTAACCATCACCAACAGCTGAGTCCCTGCTGGAAGGTTGAACAAAATTTCCCTGGTTCATCAAAAACAGCCAAGAGAGGCATCGCGTTTGTGTGTGTTTATAATTTAAATTAAAAAAAAAATACTTCATCAGCAGTTTATAACTTGTATGGTAAGGCTACAGAAAACACGACAAGAACGTACAGCTCCATATCAGTAGAAGCTCCTGCTCATTTTGCAAACTTCCCAGGCTCTTCTCTTTGCTAGAACACAAAGGGAGATAACTCACGCCTTGGTTAGTTTGACAAAGTCGCTCGCTCCCAGATTGGGAAGCCATACGCCAGCTTGGGGTGTGAAGTGGCTTTTTTGTGGCTGAGTTATAAACCCTTTAAAAAGGTTTGTAATGGAAATGCTGACAAACAGCGCGAAAAGTGGCACTAAATGAGCTGCGTTATAATATTTTGTAACTTTCCAGGAAGTTTATAGATAGCGGGTAGTGAGTTAGGCTGGCTGAAAATAGACTTTTGGCAATCCCAGTTCTCATATCCCTTTGGTGCCGGTGTATACTTTCACGTTCAGAGGCAGGAGCAGGAGCCGTGGTCCTGCCCCGCGCGGAGGCTGGCCCCGTCCCCAGCCTGGTGCGATCACCGCTGGGGTGACTCTGCTGGTGGCTGGAACCAGCATCTCCGAGACACGCCACTGCTCCGGCTCGCTCCCCTGACCTGTAAAATCAGGCGAATATTTCTGACTCTCACCGGGTTACGGTAAAGCTGAATAGGGCTACCGTAGTATCCTAGCTTTTATACTAGATACCTAAAACTTTCTGATGATGTTGTTTAATACATTGTTTTCTGTCATGAGGTTTCCTTCCATGGCAAGAAGCATCTCCATGCTCTTTATTTTCCTTGATTGAATACTTTCTTTTACGTTGGGTATATTTTAGCCCGTGTTATTTATTTTGTATATGGATGACCACCGAGCACAGCGTTTTATAAACCAAAAAGAGCCCCTAGGTGAGTAATGGTGCTAATCTACCTACGCACGTAACTAAACATTTAGAGGGGGAGGATACTGGGTTGTACAACGTGGACGTTGCTGGTTAGGACATGCGCAGCGGGATGCTTGTGCTCCCACTAAAATCAATAGCAGGTCTCACGGGTTTCATTGGGAAGAGAGATGAATTTTTAAAATG
Organism: Chroicocephalus ridibundus; assembly: GCF_963924245.1. Classification (NCBI taxonomy): domain Eukaryota; kingdom Metazoa; phylum Chordata; class Aves; order Charadriiformes; family Laridae; genus Chroicocephalus; species Chroicocephalus ridibundus. The sequence goes on along the minus strand of NC_086289.1, from coordinate 70,677,722 downwards.
CCCCATTAAGAGCCTGATCCTGCCACCCCTGCTCACATGAGAAATCCCGGTGATATCAGGGGCTCTATTTGCCTGATTAAGGACTAATTCTGTGAATAAGGATTTGCAGGAAATGGCCTTATCTCTTCTGCATACCACAGATCCTGCTCTCTAAATGTGTTTGCTGTAAGCGCTTATCGTTTATGTAAGTGCCCTTCAATGGACATTTATATAATGGGGTAAATATTTAAAAAGTTGTGCAGCGCTTTAGCTATGCAGGGCTAAAGGACTTGAATGCTGCTGGCTGGGGCGTCGGGCACCTTCTCCCCAGGTGCCAGGGGTTATAAAAGGGGACACCGTGTGACTGCAGCAAGGTTTGGGCGACACGGTGCCATGCAAGAGAGATCTAGGTATTAGCGTTTTTTTAAAGCGGTATTTATTAGGGTAGAAAAGCCACCTCTGCTGAAAATGGGAGTAAAGCCCAGCTCGGAAATAACGTAGCTTCTTAAGAATAAAAGGTTTGTTGTAACTTTGCTTTCTGCTGAGCTGTCAAGGGAAACTTCAGCATTATAAATAATGGTGTTTCAAAAGGAAATCAAGAGGGCAAAATGTTTTGAGGAGATGGCGAAACCCTGAATAGCGTGTCTTTCCCCGGAATATAGATATGCCATTATTTATGAACATTACTGGAAAAACACGTGCAGTGACTAAGAAGGGTTGTATTTTTTTTTTTTTTTTAATTTGGGTAAACTCTTTCCATTGTTTGTTAGCGAGCGGCAGAAACTACAGTTAACAAATTAATGAAAACCAAGTGATGCCTTTGAAGAATTTTCAAATGAACCTTAACCGCTGCCTACGGCGACTTGCTCAAAGTGAAAAAAAAAATAAAAAAAAAAATAAAATTAAGGTGAACTAGCCACTGTTACTAAGAGTCAATTGACAGAAGGCATGGGTCATTAATTTTGTGTCCTTTGTTTTGTCAGTTTGTTTTCGTGAGGCCTGGTAGAGAAAGTAAAACCAGTCAAGCTGAAAATTGTCTGCTCTGTAGCTTATTTCCCCTCCCAGCACGCCCTGACCCAGGGGAGCGGGCTGCGGGGCTGCGGCCCTCCTGTCCCTCCGGACCCGCGCCCCCCACCGCGGGGAGGGCTCTCTTAGGGGAACGGTTCATTCTGCCCCGGCGCAGCTTTAATCGTCTGCAGGTTGCATATGGTCTGGAGGAACGAAATGTCTTCCCGCCTGCAATAATCTTAGCGAGGGAAAAAGATCCCGCGGTGCTTTTGGCCTTAAAGTAAACTCTGACCGAAAGTCAGAAGAAGAAAAGAAAAAAAAAAAAAAAAGCTGTGAAAAAAGGGAAAAATAAATATATTATTAGTTTTCAAACATCCTCACAATTATTCCTTGGCCTTTTTTTCCTTCACCTGTGCATCCTTCCCCCCAGCCTCCCCGGGGTAGGATGCTGCAGGGTAAGGACCCCGGTCCCCGTGCCCCAGCACCGGGATGGGATTGCTTCTCCCACCGACACCCCACACAACCCCCGTGAGGCTGAACTCTTTTATGTTTAGGTAAATCTTGAATATCTCCACTGAGATAATCGTGGTTGATCCAGTTTTATGCAGATGGGAGTGGTTTAGGCCTCTGATCGTGGTGGGATCGGACGTCCAACAGCTGGCACAGACCATGTCCCTGAGTGGTCCCCGCACAGAGGAACGTATCCCTCTGCAGATAGTTTTCTCCTTAAAACACACAAACGGTGGGGTTCAAAGAAAGCAAATATTACACACTTGCAACCAAATCCCATAAAATTAGCAATGAAAATACTTTTCTTTCTGTACTAGAGATACGCTAGGTGGTAGGTGGTCATCGGATACGCCAGGCAGATGCTCGTTGTTTTACTTCTCCATACCAAGTGCACCCACGTGAGACCCGGCAGCCCTCCAACGTGACCAGTCATTTCCGTGGCCGCCGAGCTGAACCCACGTAATCTCTCCCTAAGATTTAGAAGATAAACGCGAACCCTTGGTACATCATTATACCAAATTAACTTGTTCCTCCGTGCCTGTAAGGTTTAGGTGGATAATTGAATTCCTCTTCGTTTTTGGTTCGAAACAATCTTTTTCATCATTAGGCTGGTTGCCAGAAGTGGGTGTTTGTGGCCGGGTGTTATTGCTGGGGCTGAGGGCCAGTGTGCTCATAAACAGAGAAGTGACATAATGTCTTTGGTATAATGAGACGGCTTAATGCAAAGCTCCGCAGGAATTAGGGGACACGCTTCAAGAATGGAAATAAAGCGTATGAAAAATGTGCGTTTAGTGCTCTCTCAAAAAGACACTGGGAAAAAAAGCCCACCTATTTGATTAAATACTCTTGGAATGTAATGTCGGATGTATTACGAAACATGATTACTTTAGCTCCATTATCTTAACGTCCATTGGAAATAAATTGCAATTAATCGAGCCGCCTTTAAACCAACAGTTAAAATTGATTTTGACACATGTCAAAACCTCGCAGTTTTGGCATTATCTTCTGGATTCTGGATGCTGGTGGGAATGCGCTAAAAAGGTCTTCCTGTTGAGAGATCGCTAACATTTTTTTGTTGTATAATTTAGTATTGATGTTGCTTAATATTTGTTTTTAAGAGACCAAAACAGTTTGCTGAATCACTTTCATGGTTCATTAAAGCAAGAGCTGCAGCTTCTGTTCTGACTGCCTAGATAACATTTTCAGATAAACACAATTTCCTGGAGTTTGTGCTTTTTTTTTTGTGGGGGTTTTTTTGGTGTTTTGTTTTCTCCTAGGTCAAGCCCAGAACCTTTACCTTATGAAACAGATTAGGCTTTCAAAATATTGTATGTTAAGTGTGTGTTGTTGCTTGTTATCTATAAATCAGACGCAGAGTCTTAATGCCCAAGAATGTTCCGTTAACTCTAAAGAGAAACGTTCACTTTTATATAGGAAAAAACTCTTGGCAGAGAAGTTGGAAGTACCAGATGGAATAGGTTGTGCCACACGGATTATAAGATTTCCCCCCCACCTCCCTTCTTATTGATGTCTTAAATTGAACATGTTCCATCTGTCTGCTCTCAATAATGAATAGTTACTTTTTTTTTTTTTATTGTAAAGGTAACAAATTCCATATAGAATAAATTAATTCAAGCATGTAATGAAATGTGCTAGGAGTGTATGTGTGTGTGCTGGAATTATGTGTAGAAATCTAATATAGCTCGTGAAGTGCGGCAGGTAAGGCTGGTGGCAGGATTGACAGCTACTCGGGGAAGGGCAGCTAAAAATCGCCGTTAAAAACGACGGTGGGAGAAGTTTGCAGCAAGAACCCCGGGATCTCCTAGGAAGAGAAACTCAGTCATGCCACAAGTGTTTATTCTATTTAATAGTACTCGGATGTAGGGCTTTCAGTCGTGTCAGGTCCCCCTCCAGCCTGAAGGGGCTGTAAGTAGGCAGAAATGCGGTTTTAACCCACGCCGAGGCCTCTTGGTGCTGCTGGAAGGAAACGGACCATAATGTCCATTAGGCTCCGGTTCCCTCTGCGTCTTCTGAAGAGGATGAACGTTGCGCTGTTAGACCAAAAGCATTTTTAATTCCTCCTGGCTGGAGTAAGTCCAAAGGATATAAACTTAAAGCAAACTCGAGTGCTTCGTACGCTGAAGCGAAAACAATGCAACCTTTTAATGCGGTGATGAGCTGTTGGGTTTCCGAGGCTGATATGTTTGGTTTTGAGATAATTCCCTGCTCCTGCTTGAGAGTGCATTTTACTTTCTCTTCTTTCCTCTGTAGCGGCCGGAGATAAAGGCAGTGTGCCTTTTTTGCACATGTTGCTATAAATAGAGAATTAAACGCAGAGCTTTAAATGCCAAAACAGGCACGCTTTGCTGTTAAAGTTGATTTTATTTTCATATGAACACACAAATATATGTATTTTTGTTCTCATATCGATGAATTTTAAGAGGCTGGCTCTTTAAACTTTTGGGAACAGTTGGTTTTGATTTTGGATGTAATAATCTTTTCTTTCTGTGACAAGGGTTTTTATCTGGAATTGGAAATTACTCTTTCTTTACTTACAGATAATTGATGCAGACCGAACTTGTTAAAGTCAAAACAAACAACTCGGCTCTTTATTACATGCTTATGTGCTTAGTCACCGACTTTATATTAGATTCTGCAAATGGTACAATTTATGCAGTGACATGTCGGAGACTTAATGTTGTAATTTTCCTGTTCCTAATGGAGAATTAAGAACCTAGAGAAGCTCGGAGGTTCACATGCGCGGAATCCCTACTGCTTGGGTGCAGAGGTCTCGCAAAAATTTAGTAAGTGAGAAGGAGAACAAAGATCCTTAGTTGGGGGGTGGGGGAGAAATAAAAATTGGCTCGCCTGTGGCTGAGAAGCTGATTGGGACAGGTAGGCACAGTGGGGCGCGGGATAATGAGGCACATGGCAAATGTGATGCACAGATGTGAAGCCAACTGTAGCTTTGGTTCCAGGAGCCGCGCATGCCACAGCGCTGCGCCTCGGGGCTATGTCTACACCAGAACATTTGGAGCAGTAAACGACGGGCAACATTAGGTTCAAATTAATCTATTACTCCAGAGCTGTGAAATGTTGGTTGCTTGTTGCGGAATTACATTGCCTCCGGGTGAAATGTTTTAGGGAGATTTTAATGCATGCTCATGGCTCGCAGAGCAGATTAGGAGGAGAAAGGGAAATTAGAAGGGTTAGGAGGGCTGTTGAGGTGCACATTTCTGGTTAAAGTATATGAAAAGAGTATTACATATTTCGCAAACAGGCCTGCTCTCCTGTTGGCCACCTGCTGGGACTGAAATATCCTCCGCTGTAATGAAGGCAGGTTTGCAGAAGCCTTGTAAATAGTTTAGAAAGCAGATAGAGGTGACGTTGGCCTGTCCGGAAAATTTGGGAACATTTCTTCTATCCCGCTCCGGGCTCCCTAAAGCCCCGACTGAGACAAAGCCAAACTTTGACTCTCAGCTATTTACCACTTCAATTTTGACCGCGCCGCTAAATGACAGGTAGCCTCCTAAAGTTTCACAACACGTTATTAGGATTAAGTAATCAGATCCAAGCTGTTTTCCCCTGGTACCTAAGTGGTCCTGGCAGGCCCCTTTAGATGGATCCGCGGTCCAAACGGCCGTGTATTCCAAGCTGTAGCGTAGATATTCTAAATCCTCGTCAATTAAATAAACTTTATTCGATCAGCACAAACTGTTTGGAACTATCTATAAAGAATATATTTCTTTTACTATATTGTTGCTTTTCTTATAAAAACACTTAATTGAAATGCCTAAGAGCTGCCCAGCACAAAAGTCAATAAAAAGCCTAGAATAGGGTTTATAGGGGTTGTCTATGTACATAATTAAATCCTTCAGGCACTTTAAAACTCTGCAAAATAAATGGTTATGCAAGAATGGCCTGCTGAGAGAAGAAATGCTTGTATCAGCTTTAAGCAGCTGCTCTCTGCTCGGTGTTTCTGGGCTTGGAATGAGAAAGCTATTAGAAGAGGGGACGACTGCAAGCCCCGCACAAATCATCTTTGTTACTGACACTTCGGGGAGTGCTTTACGGTGGCTGTCAGCCCCGACGCAGGACTTGGGCTGTGCCTGCACAAGTCAACTGGCCTTATTTAAAAAAAAAGGGGATGGTCGTGACAAACCCACCATCTCGATGCCCAAATAACGCCGGGGGCCGGGATGGAGGAAGCCGAGCCGGGAGTTAACGCTGCGGCGAGGCGCTGCCGGGCCAGCGTGCGGCTGAGTCCCGGGTCTGATGGAATAACAGAGGTTAATTGCTTGCAATGCTCTATTGCTGTAATAGGAGTAAAAGGGGAGGACTGTACTTAGATTTGATTTCACTGTTCTTTAGGGAATACAGATCGAGGGGGTGGGATTGTTATTAGGGGCAAAGGAAGTAGTGCTAAAAAAAGAAGAGTTTAATGAATGTAACCAATAGAAAAATTGTAGGTTTGTTTCACCCTCTGGCCCTCAAAGTTATGATAAATGATAGCACAAGGAAAAGATAACCTACCATGAGAGTAGGATCACCAAGGCCAAATACTAAAACTCCCAGCTGACTGCCCCATACACTGCAGCCTCTGTTCGTGTTTATTTTTTCTGCTCACTCTTGGTTTCGTCAATCAGTATGATAGACGATAACTCCTGACTAGAGCAGCCTGTGTCCTGCTCTCTCACGGTGGGTAGCATGTTGTGGTTGGCGCCGTGCAGTCGGAGGATCACCCGCATCAGAAGCATCAGGGGATGAGGTAGGGAGCCGTCTTCCAGCAGCCCAGCTCCTGGGAGAATAGCAGGCAGCGGCGTTATCAGCACGCAGCCGCGCTGCCAAGAAAATGACCACACATTAGTAGCTTTGTTTGGGTAGAGTCTAGGGGGGGGACGTCGCTGGCAAAAAAAAAAAAAAAAAAAAAAAAAAAATTGAGACGCTCTCTCTCTGTTAAATCATCCCGGTTGCGAGTGTTAAAAGATAGCTTGTTCAAAAAGAAACCATACGCGGCTTGCCCCAGGCGAGGCCGCGACAAGGCTGCGAGCAGCTAGGAATTTGTAATGCTTTATGTCTCGAGAGGCGGACACGCACCCCCGGCTGTCTCGAGACAGCAACAGGTTTGCCGCTTCCTCCTGCGCCGAAGCGTCTTCTGCCCTGCCCCAGGGCAGCTTGGCCTCCCCTTTCCCAAAAACCTCGCTTTTCCTTTGCCCCCCTGCCTCGCCTTTCCTCCTGCCCTTCCCGGCAATCTGTGGAGGAGAAAACGGGCTTTCGCTGGCCGCTGACATGCGAAAGGCTGCTCATTAAGCCAACAGCTCATCAGATGGATGGAATTTCCTGCGCGCTATCCGCAGATCGCTAGCGTTGTTTGTCTCCTCTCTCAGCGCCGATATTCGCTGTGTGCGTTGTCGTCGAAGGTTTTGCTCCGATTTCGCTAATTAAGGAAAACAGAAAGTGTGTTTACTATTGCTGAAACCTCAGCTTTTTTGGGGGGTTTTGGTAGGGCCTCTGGGGCCATTTTATTTTCGAGCCGAGCACACCCAGCTCCCCCAGCGAAGGAAGTAGCCAATGTGAAATTCTTTTGATATCTTGTGATGTAGCAGTGGTCAAACATTTCCTGTTCAACATTTTTTCCAATGTATTTGTGGTTCTTTTCCCAGGAACAAATGTTTCGGGATTTTGGTGGACTGGGCTTTACCAGACACTTTGGGCCGAGCCGATAAAGGCATCTACCTCGGAGCGGGGCGGCCGATGCCACCGCACACCCTCGGAGCATCCAAATGGGCTTTTTAGGAAATAACCCCATGCGTGCTTTCCCGCTCGGCGTAAATTTCTTAAATGAAACACATCTTTCCTCATTCTCACTGGTCTCTCCCTAATAACTGCTGCTCTGTGTTGAGGTGAAATTTAACACTAGAATATTAGTTTTATTCCAGCTAATTATGTTACTGCTCATGAACCCTTGGATTTAGGGTTGGTCTGTTTCTAGTTATCCTGCCAAGTTTTTTACTTGACGGAGGGGGTCTGTTTCATACTACTTGGCCTCCCAACCTTTGTAACCCCTGGTTTCCTCTCTTTTCTGAATCACAAGTTTATGTTCTCCCCTTCTGTGAAAAGATTGAAAGCTTGCTCAAGTACAAACTGACCAAAAAGCAGTAGTAATTTTTAGTAGATCTTTTCTTAGCAAAATATTTTTGCTGAAAAATAAGGTAAACGCAGTTGTGACTGCTGATAGAAAGGAATCCAACTATTAATAAAAAGCAGAGAGGGCTTTTGAAACAGGGCTTCCACTGTTACAATGGAGACACTTTCTATTACTTTCTTTAGTGCAACACCTGTGGCTGCTCACATTGCTCGTGGCTGAAATAGTCCAGGTCTGCGCAGAAAAAAATACTGTGGTTTCATTAACTTATTTGTACTTTATGTCAGTGCTGTAGCGAGGGCTGGGCTCGCAGGGACCGGGTTTGGCGGGGCGGGGGGGTGCCTGGGAGCAGAGCTGGTGTGTGACGGATGGGACGTGGTGGACAGGGGTCCCACGCTGGGACTGCTCAGAGGATGCATGGACGACTCCAAATCCCATGTGCCATGAGCGAGTCATCACTCATGGGACTACCCACCACGAGTGGGGTCCGTGTGTGTGCCCACCCCGAGCATCCGGGCTGGTCCCCCCTCTGTGGATGCTTCACTGCATCCGCACGCCCGTGCCCAGGGCCTCGCTGCCTCCTGGCATGGCTCTGCCTACAGCTGGAGCTCTAATCGGAAGGGAAAGTGGATTAAAAGGAACAGCAGATGATAGAAGAGAAAACTGTTAGGTATCCGTGTACTCAGATTGTCCCAGGAAATATCCTTGAATGATTTAACTTCCGTGGTTGAATCACCTTGTGTTCCTGCTTGCTATAAGAGAGATGCTCAGTGTTTTCAAAGTCAAATGTTGCTGCTTAAATTGAATCAAGAATGTGTTATCCATGTTTTGACTGCTCCCTGCATGCCCAGACCTCTGGCCCACTCCTGTCACCATTCCTGGCTCAGGAAGTCATCTGCCATCTTCTGCTGATAGCCGTGCAATTAATGTCCACCTCCCTCCTAAGGACAGCCACATTGCCTCAGTAGGGTGTAAGCAAATGGATGTATTTGCTAAATCTCATGGGTTTTTTCTGCCAACCAACACTCCCATCAGGTTTTAATCACTGGCTTCCAAATATTCATCCAGACCGTGGCTTTGTGTCCTGTGTCTAAAAGCTGTAATTGTCCACTCTACATGAAATGTAGAATTGTCCATTCTCTGATTCTACGAAATACTGCTGCAGAGGATCTGAATGTAACATCTTCATAGTCGAGCTCTGAGAGGTGTAATGGGAGCGTTTATGCAACAAGAACCAACTCTTCCTTTTAAATACTGGGAGCACGAAGAATCCAGATGTGTATCATAGCTGTTAGATTCTAATTGCTCTGAGCGTAGGAGGACCAGCCAATGGTGCTTTATTTGTTTTTGGATGAAAGAGGATTTTGACCATATTCAGGAAGTTTTAAAAAGGCAAACAGTACTCAGGTGCTTACAGGCCTCCTTGGACTCTCCTCTTGGTTTCCATAAAAGTTAACTCCTGAGATTTATCTTGGAAATAGAACGACGCGTCTAACAAAATAATTTATTTTCTGCTCGATAAATATATAGACAATAAAACACTGCTATTGAATTAGTGGTGAATCATTGAAATTAGGGGCCGGAAACAGGATTCCAGTCTTTTGACACTGTAGTGAAAGAGCTTCTGAATCCAAAGCGTGGGAAAAAGTTGATTCGGCTCTTTACTGCTCCGTTTCTATAGGCGAGATGATTTTTAACAAACAGGTTTAATCGTGAGAGAACAACATAGACTTACTTAAGCTAATTCAATGCATGTTTAAAAGTTATATATGTATCCAACACATAAACTCAATTAATTGTCTTGACCAACATAACTCCGTGATATGCACTTCTTTTAGCTCATATTTCAATACGAATTTTATTGGCCTTTTATAGCCCTGCTCAATTCAAACCAGAACGTGCTGGGGCTTTCCCAGCCCTGAGTCCTCTGGGTCCAATTCTGTTTTTCTTCTTCAAGGTCTGATTCTGCTCCCATTGTATTCCAGGACAAAACCTCCAGTAATGTCAGGAAACCAAGAGCCTCTATTCCCACTGAGGTTGGTGGGAAGCAGAGCTGGGTAAGAATTGCCAGGTTCTTCTGTTTTCTTAAACTAAACAATTCAGACTCCTTTGGTTCCCTCTCATAGACGGTCTGTCCAAGCAACCCTATTGTGAACCTGTTCCAGTGTGAATTTTATTCAATGCGTGTGACTCGATTTCGTGTAGTGTCCCTGAGATCCCAGCAATGTGCGGTGTAACAGAATGAACAATCTCTTGGCTTAATTTGTTGGAGATACGCTTTGGCCCTTATCAACGTGTGCCTCATTGATACCATGTAGTCATCCCTAATCACCACTCCATGAGCCTTTCTCCGTCCTAAAGGGTGAAGGATGAGTTTCGGGTTTGTAACAGATAACTTGCTATTTCTATCATTAAATGTCAAGCACTTTCTACCCTTTTGGTTTACAGACCCCTACTTTCTGTGATAAAATCACTAATGAAAGCATTTAACAAACACAGTGGGAAGGTTCCCTACAGAAAAGTCTGTTAATAACCTTCCTCCAACTCATACCACTTGTCTTTTCCTTCTAATAACTTCTTCTTAACATTTCCGGACAAGCTGGAAGATAACCGAAAATCACGTAAGAGAAAACCTGGAATAAATGCAAGTGATGCATAGTCTTCAGCATCCATTTGCAGAGCCAAGCGTGCAGTAAGATTATACTGCAAGCTTTTGTAAGTGAGAAAAGCCCCACCGGACCTGACAATCTTCCCAAACAAACAAAAAAGCCCTGAGCTTTCCCCTAAAGAGGCTAATGAAGAAAAGACTGCATTGCTGGAAATGCAACATGTATACTTTATTACTTTGCAAAGTGATTTTATATTAGAAAGTCACACAAAAGCAGTTCACCTACAAGCGAGGAGCACTTCCTTCGTGCAAGGAGAGCTTTGTTTCATGAGACATGAAAAATTTCACCTTAAACTTTGAAATCTTTTACTATAACTGAAGGACTGCAAAGATTTGACCATCCTCTCTACCCAGTGGCTTTCTCTGCGTGGTCGTTCTTCCCATGAATTTAAAATACTTTGCTTCCAAAATGTAAAATCGCACTGCATTCGAGTAAAGTGACAGCATGCGCTGGTTCATTACATTATGTGTCAGAGTAAATCAGTGGTCCCCCAGCTCCTTTTTGTTAGAGATCTCCTCGGCTATGGCTTGGCAGATTGGCACTGCTTCTGTCTGTCTCCCATGTCACCTTGTTTCCTGCTCATGTACAATTACACTCTACATATGAGCTGCTTTTGCCACTTGCTCTGGTTTAGGTCCTTGCACTACCAAAGAGAAGCCGCTTTGCTTTCAAGGCACCAGCCACAGCCGTGTCCTTCAATCTCTTTCACCGCTTTCTTCTGATCTCTATCTTTCCCTCTACCAAGAAGAGGAGGAGAAAATATGCAGTTTGGGGCTTGCTCGGGGTTAGCAGTGTTATGAGTTGTGCGTACAATGTCTGCATTTTTCATCTGAGGATTGCTGAAAAGAACTGGGAGTGCGAGACAAAACAAACGGCTGGACTATTAAACCATCCGCACGCTTTTCGGTTACTTATACGTGAGGATGGATGTGCTTGAAGTTTCCCTGAAGACCTCACCCTTATGTAAAACTTTATCTAGCTGTAAGTTTTCCCCTTTTCTGTGGCTTCTTATGTGAAATTCGTTTATTTTGCAAAAAGTTGTTAACTTCGTTTGGCTGTAATCTTTGCCACCTTTTCTGCCATCCAGTTGGGCAAACCCTGCTATGGGTTCAGTAAAGACAGACCTGTTCACGGCTGAGAACATTATCTCACCCAGCTGACTTGCCATGAGTTTCCTTATCGTAGGCTGTCACGCTGCATTGAAGGCTGAACGTTGCTTTGCGTTTGAAGCCTTTAGGATTAGCATTGACAAGGAGGGGGAAAAGGCCTCGGGGGAGGTTTATTTGATCCTCTCATGGTGAGGATCCAACGCCGACGGCGATAGGCTCCTACTCATTTTGGTGATTTTATTTGATAAGACCCTCCCAGGACTTTACAGGTCACGATTAATTTGCACGCACTTGTGGATGAGGATCTGCTGAGTTGTATTTTTTGGTCATGGCAAAGTTGGAGGCTGTGGATCCCTTTCCGCTGCCACAACACAACACAACACACCAGCGCTGATGGATGGTCGCGGCAGAGCACAATGCGCTTCACACGGATTAGATGCCGGTCCCAGCTGGAACAAAGGGACGTGTCCATGGGGTGAGGCGGGATGCCGGGGCTGGGCTCCTGCGCCCGGGCCCCTTGGGCTTCATTCAGCAGCAGAGTCTCGCGGCCGCTTTGTTTATTTGTTCCGCGATTACGTGTATGAGCTTCCAGAATTTATGAGATCAGAGGTCAAGTGAAAGGTCACAGTTCACAGGTCAAGTGAGAGGCTAAAATTTGTGAAACCAAGGAAATGACAGGACAGTGCCAAGTGAAAGGTCAAAAGTCAAGTGAAAGGTTCAGAGTGGATGAAAGTGAGCAGCCTGCACGCTGGCCGGACCACACACCCAAGCGGGTCCATACCAACGTCCTCGGCATCAAAATGCGGCTGAAATTTCATTCCCTGGCATAGACCCGGGAGAGGAGATGGGCTGAGCGGGCAATGCTCAGATCAAGCTCTGGCGCTGGCTGTGGTGGTGCAGTTTGAGGTTAATTGAGGTTGATTCAATCTTGGGCTTGAATAGGTATTGACAGCGAAGAATTTTGAGCTTTTCTCACAAAATTTCCATCAGGCTGTGACAAGTCAGAGTCAGATCCTCTCCTCTTGCCAATAGTTCTAGTTTCGTTTCTCTAGTATGAGTCAGTGTCAGATTGTCCTCCTCACCTCTTCCGCTTCTGCTGCCATATTTACTTGCAAAATCATTCTTGTCTACATGTAAACCAGATCAATCAAGGCGACTGTTACACATTTGAACGCTGTTGCATCAGAGAACAATCATTTCCATTTGATCCTCATTTCAGCGTGCTTTCCTAACAGCAGCTCAAGCCAGCAGGGTACACGCTCGCTTCAGACTCCTGCTTTGTCCCTTAGGGATCTGTAATTGTATGTGCAAAGCTTTCCTATCTGTTTGGTTTTTTGTTTTTTGTTTTTTTTTTCATAAATAAAAACCAGAAAGAAATTCAATGGTTGTCAAGATGTCAGTTCATCTAAAATAGCCACTTTTAGACTTTCCATGGTTTTGAGATGACTTTTCTCCTGTTCGTATTCCAAAGAGTCAAGAAATTTGTAGTATCCTTATGAGCTGAGAGAAAGGAAAAAAGAAAAAGAAAAAGGATGTCACCCTTCCTTTCTTCTAGTCATCCCTCTCTACAGAAAGACTTCAAACAAAACAATGAAGTCCAGTTTTTAGTACAGGACGTTAACCAATTAGCACAAAGAAGTTAGCATTGGCACACCTTGTAATGGTGTAAAAGACCATTACAATAATTAGGGTCTCTATTTAAAAAATGAGAGGCCTCCTTTCCCTTCCTAAGCTGCTTCCTTGCTCTCGTGATAAGCCACAGTACCCGGCGACATGACTGCTGGAATTTGTCTTCCATTTGTCTTCTGTTGAGTTAGGTCCCTGAGAAGGGGACTCTTCTCCTGATCAGAAAAAGAGAGGAAAACAATTGTTAATTGGGACAGCAGGGGAATGCAAATCAGCGCTTTGGTTCCTGGAGGTTGGTATTCCTCAAAATGCTTTATCTTGCCTACACCATTTGCATCCTTTCTAGATTAGACTTCAGCATCCCAGTGTTTCTGCAGTTTCCACCCCCCTCAGAAAAAGTGGGACATGGAGTGAAACTTTGTGTGCTTGAAGAGCGAGATTGAGACCATGATGTCAACCCGTGTCTACTCACAGTCTTCCTAGAAAATTGGAATTTATGCTGAGAGCAAAAAGAGGTTCAAAACTGCAAGAGGCCACCAGTTCTTTGATTTAAACCCAGGTCCACAGAAGGATTTAGGTGCTGCAGCACTGAGGTCTTCAATACCTAATCATTAAGCATCTGACTCCAGCAATAGCTTTCCTGTAGCTATGTAGGAGTAATCTACTCCTTTGAGCAAAGTGGTTCACCCCCCCCCAGACCCTTCTAGGCACCCCAAGTTGAGGTTGGCAAAGCCAACACGCTATACCCATTTACAGTCACCATCAGGGCCCACGATGACATGTATGACATCTTAAATCCCTCTCCTCTGCCTCCCAGCAGAGAGGTGTAGGATGAAATTGGTTTAAAACACTTTGATTATATTAATTTCATATTTGTTCCACGGTGTTCCCCTGCTCCAGATTACATGGAGTGCTACTTATCCTTAAGAGTGGTTGTCTTGTTAGGAATCAGAGTGAATCACATGCCTGTTCTCATTTGCTGCACATTTGTTATCTGCCTTGCATGGTTCTCAGCAGCGTGGGGACGGTTTGTTGAGTGGCGTGTTAATACCATTTATTTTTTTAAGCCTAACTAGGGGTATAAAATTCCTAGTCAAAATTCTGTCGCGTTCTCTGAGCACTGGTGAATGAGTATCTCCTTACAAATGTTTTCATTCGAGCAGAAGAGTATAACCTGGTGTGTACACGTAGGAGTGCTCAGTGTTCTCTGGGAAATGGGACTGACAAAGAAACCTCTGAAGTCATCTAAGGCCAAATTCTTTCCACAGAAATCTGTATGTATGGGACCCGCTGAACTTGCACATGTATATCTGAGGGCAGATTTTGACCCTAGGTAAGCAAACAGCTATGACCAAAGAGTTGTTTACTTTGCCTAAGTTTTGCCTTTCCTGGGTATTAATATTACTCTCATAAATTTTGTTGAGCTACACTTTCAAAAGTTAAGACTCCAGGCCCCAGAGGATGAAATACAGCAGCCCAATTACACACAACCAGAGTCAGGCTCGAAAAGACAGGAGTTTTTGAAAGACATGAACAATATTTTGAGAGCTGGTTAATATTAATTCCTCTGGGAACTGTAAGTCTGGCCATTAATAGGCTTAGAGTGATAAAAAAGGCAATATGGTGTGCACGTATAGATGATATTGTCAAAAAGAAGCAATTAGTAGCAGAGAAAGCATACGCACATATGGCGAGCAGGTTGAAATGAGAAATACTGCCAGCAATATGATAACAGAGTTAATGGCAAAAGAAGAATTAAACAGTAGCACAATTTGTTCCTCACCGAAACAGAGCTAAGATTTTTTTTTCATCCAAACAGACTTTTTTTTTCTCATTCTCGTTGGCTATCCTGAGTCAAGACATCAGACAAATGCTTCTTGTCTACTTCCCTACACGTATTTGACTGAGACTAGAGAATGTGATTATTTGCCGGAGGATGTCTCAGAAATTGGGGTTGAAAGCCACGAGCTGAGTCTCTCCGGAGGCAGTAGAAATACCGGCAATGGCATCCCAATCTGAAACGCCGCCCCTGCCCAGGTCTAACTTGTCAAGTATTTTAAATTGGCCAAATATTATGTTCCCTACCAACTCTTTGAATCTTGGCAGAGGAGTCCGGATTTGCAGACTAATGGGCTCTAAAGATCACGGTTTCAGTGTCGTTTCAAGCAGGTACGGAAAGACTGGAGGATGCTGCTTACAGGCTGCGTAGAGCCCGTTCTGATGTTACAGATAATCGACTGACTTATCTTCCAAGTGCGTTCAGTGTCTCCTACGCTTTCATCTTTATCTCATTACGCTCTTTTAGGGTTAAAAACTAGGCGTTTACAGGGCAGCTAAAATGCTCTCTGTGTCCTTGGAGGGGAGGGGGGAAAGGAGTTATCATAAACAGAGCCCCGCCAGCCTTTGAGCTGAGTGAGAGCTTTCACGTTTTGGCTTGGGAAAGGTATACACCTGTCACTCTAAAATGGAGCAGATGGGTTATAATCTTATCTGCTCGGCCCTAGATTTGTTGTCAGAAGGAAGTGAGGTAAGGGCAAGTGGTAAACGCAGCGCAGTTTGTCTGCGACGCGGGCTACTCTTTTCCCTCAATGCATTGACTGAAGAAAGCGGTGAATGGGGAACATTTTGACTTCCCCTGAACAGTTGCGTCCTCAGTTCTTGTCTGACGTTGTTGAACAAATAACTGGTATTGTAGAAACAAAAGACCCTGGAAACAAACTGGCCTGTCCTATGGTTTCTCGCAAGTCGAATTGCTATTTTGATTACTTTTCTCATTCTTACTAGTGTGCTCCGGCCTGTTCACTACACTGCCTGCTAGTGAAAAACCCTAGCGTTTGTTAAATATTTTGGCAAGACTCCTGCCTAAGACAGTGCCATTGTCTTCTTTTGGACATACTTAATGAGAAAAAACCATTCAACCTGTGTCATTGCTGGTAAATAATGACTTTTTATTAGTATTGACTGCTGCTCTGTCCTCTTCCATTACTCTCTCTCTTTTCATCCTACTAATTATTTAGAGGTTATTGCACAGAGAGTAGCAATTGAATAACGTGCATATACTATTAAGGATCCTCTACAGCAGATATCTGCTCTTGATGGTTTTGCCTCTGGAATTGTCTGATTGTGCATTAGCTACGTGAAAACTACTTGTGCTTTCTTTAAGACTTTGTCTTCCAAAAATTGCACGTAACTTTAGAGATCCAGGTCTGATTATAGGGTCAGCAAAGGAAAGGGTAAGCACTCAAGCTTCAGTGGGCCTAATCACTCCCCGTGGAGTGATAATTATTGTCCTTCACCACGCTCAGAATGCAAGCAGTGTCTGCTCTGTCACATAGCTTTACTTGCTTCCTGCCCTCTATTAGGATATTAAATCCTCTAACTGGCAAAGCGTTTTGACCCTCTAGAATAAAAAAACCATCGAAAAAAAGATGCTGTCCATTGAAGCAGAACGATGAGATATTCACACAATAAAACGCGGCACCTTATATATCATGCACTGGGAGAAGCATCAGGAAAGTTTCCAGCGTGAAAACTACTGAAAGCTATGTCAAATATGGGCATTTATCATTTGTATTTAGAAAACAGGAAATGATTTGGCCCATCTCCTCCCGGCTGGAATGTGGAAGACAAATCTGGGACCGCAGAGCGTAATTATTTACAACTTGGAATATGAAAACCTGCACACCACTACTGAAAGCAGGCCAGGAAATAGCTAAAATATCAAAATGATCTGAAAAGGAACAGGAGGTGCCAAAAGGTTGAGGGCTTGTTAAAAATTGACCTGCACTTAAGGGCTTCGTAGAAAATCTAGAAAGGATTGGAATCAGTTTGGGGGAGTTAGAGGAAAATATAAAACCATTTCCCATCTTGGCAATTGGAAAAGATTGGAGTAAGCTGGAGTTTGTATTTTTTATCTACTGGAAATATTAGATATCACATTGGTATGTTTATTTTCTAATTTCAGTAACGCAAGAATGGCAGTAGTCTCCCACAAGCTGGGAATGCCGGCACGCTGGAGGTGATGCTGCTCATATCCCAAGAATTTGCTGTTTCGTAGTTTTGGGGGCTAATGTGAGGGCCACTGGAGTCAACAGGAGTCTTTCAGTGGGATTTGGACAAAACTCTTTAGTTCTATGTTTACATAATTATACAACTCTTATGTCGGGAACAGTTCAATAATGGGAGAGCACAAGCCAAGGTTTTCATAAATCCTTTCTACTGCCTATTTCCAGAAGATATTTCTCTCTCCAGTCCCAGCTCCACTTTTGGCATTTTGTTTCATCCTACGATGTTAGTTTGTCTGATGTCTCCAGGTCCAGCAGAATCAGTCTTCCAAGTGCTAAAACTGGCTCCCAAGAAAATGCTTGTTGTGGTTTGCTCGTAGCATGCTTCGGAAAGAGAGCAAATAGCAGACTTGAGGACTGGAGTTGGTGTATTGCAAAAATATCAATTATACTTTCCAAATACCTCACAGATGTGAAATAGTCTTGGCATGGCACGACAGAAGAGGTGCCACCTCACTAGGATGCAGATATGGTTGCTGATACGAACAGTGTAATCCTGGAGATTTTCATGCTTGAGTCAGGAGCTGAAAACCTATGAAAAGGTTCAGGGTGGGCTTCACTTTTGGGAAAAAGGCAATGAGAACTGTTAGGAAACGCACCAAAAGTTTTAAAAATGGATGTCTGAAGTTAGGGTCCGACACCTGTATTTAGGGTTCTGAATGAGTTTGGTCTGATTTAAAAAACTGCTGGCATTTGAGGATCAACGTGTCTAATTAACAACTCTTCCCACTACATTTTAATGAAAAATTAAAACTTAAAAAACCCGAGATGATGTCTTTCACATAGAAGCATCCGCAAGTGGAAGACTCACTCAGCAGTGCAACTGCTAGAGCTGCAAAATGACCTTAGGAATTCACATACTGCAAGTAAATATTTATTGCCGTTCAATGGTTGGCCCCAAAAGCAAGCATTCATATTCTGGCTAACCGTGTGGAGCCTGAGTTCCTGCACATGTTGTCAGCCATAGGCCCTGCACCACCTCATTAATCTGCGATACGTATTTGGGAGGAAGGGGCTGGGTGTGCGGGGAGGCTGCGCGCTCGGTCCCGCGGCGTGAAGGGGAAGATCATCTAATAACAGAAAAATAGAGTGGGTGTCACAAAAACCAAGCCGCTCACTCCAGCAGCAGTGAAATTTATAGTAAAATTTCTCTTCTTTTTCTACCCTACATGAAAGGTATGCTGCAATAAAGATAGATATTACGTTTTGTACAAATATCTGCTTTTGTGGCACCCAGCGTAACACTTTAATTAGTACATGCTCCTCTGAAGGACCAGAGCAGCGTCTCCCAAAACTTCAGTTATTTCCTCGCTGCCTTTTCCCCTCGTTATTCACATATTTATGAGATATTCTTTTAGTTCTGCTGTTAATTGATAAGCTTCACGTATGTTTTATCGTAGATGTCTTTAAAATTGTAATAGAATTTTTGAAGTCATTTCATCCGACTGTGAGACCGTTGATTACCACCTTTTCATGAGCAGCTGGAAGAACCGATACCACTGGCAAAACCACTGAGTGTGGAATTCAAAAAAAAAAAGAAAAGTTAAAGAATTGTACTAAAATCACCTTGAACGTTTGGAGTTTCTTTTTATTTTTTAAGAATTGATTAAATCAGAGGTTAAGGTTTTGCAGAAGCCAAAAATGTGTCCCTGAAGTGCTAAATTACCTTTGTTCTGAGTTAAAGCAATTTATTATTTTATCCAGAAAAAAAAAACCCACGCTATTTTGGCAGAAGACTATGTAGAGTATGCACTTATTGTTTGAAGGATTTAAAAAATGGTGACTATGGGCTGAAGTCTGAGGAAAACGGGAAAGGACAGTGTTTTACTTCCCCGTATGTATCAATACTAACTTATTTAGGGATTGCAACGTACGTCTTATGGAAGTGTTAGGGCTGAACCCAAGTCAGCCAGTACCATAAGAACGGAGAGCCGTGCGCGTAAGCAGCACTCTCTAGATGGTGTCCAAAGCTCTTCGGTATTTATGGTAGATAAATCCCCTCACTCAACCGGGTGCACGAGGGATACAAGATTAAATGTAAAGTTGGGTTTTCCTGCGCTATTACTACTTTTTCTTTTCTGGTTGCTGTTGTGACCATGTACTAATTTCCACGGATATCTGTTCTCTATCATTAGTAAGTCCTTCTGGTGTTTTAAAACCCATTTCCCATGAATTCCTCATCGTAATGAGTGCTTTAAAAACTGATCTTTTTTTGAACAAAAATCATTATTATTTGCTCATACAAAACCTATTAAGGATTCCTTACATGACAGACCACTGCTATGAGAAGAAAGTTGTTTTTTTTTCTGAGCTACCGCAGCTGAAGTATTTGCACAATTGTTAATAATCTATTGGTGTGTAATCTGCCATTTGCAGCAGCTCTTTCCTCCATCAGCCTGAATTATTAAAGCTGCCTGTTGGCCAAGGCAAACACTCTCCCAAACATCTCGGGAGGCCTAATTCAGGCTTTTCTAACCTCTCCCTTTTGGAGTTGAGAATTTTAAGTGGTTTAATCCCGCACAAAATAAAAGCGGCGAAAGGGCTTGCACTCATTTCAGTGGGAACGGAGTCTGGCCCTAACCCTATACAATAGTTATTTCCCAGTTTCTCCTAGCGAGGGCCTTGCAGATTGCCCCCCATGATCGATACTTGCTACGAAGAATGAGTTCAGGGATGGAAAGTTGCAATCTGAGACGTTTTATTCATTGCCATTGTGATTGGGTAGGGATAAAAGCTGGTGGAATACAAAACCCTTCTGAGTCTTAACTACAGTGCTGAACACTATAATTATTTAAAAAAATACATATCCTGACTCTGCTTAGAAGCCTGTTTGCTATAATTCACCCCTGTGTTAATAGCCTCCTAACATATATGAATGTATGCTAAAATGGGTTTTAAACTACTAGATTTATGGCTTGGCAGACTGGTAAATGCACAATTATAGTTCATAATAGGTAGGTATCTGCTGTCCATTGATTTTTCTCTTGTTCTATTTCCTTCCAGAGTGATGTCATTAGACATTACGCGGATGACTAATAGTCCTAAGGAATGACATTCACGTGCCAGAATGCCACATGTCGGTGTTCCCGTAGGGGCTCCGGCACCGTCCGCCATAAGATGGCAAAAACACCCTCAGCATTTCTGCTACAGCAAATCCTCGCCCTCGCCAAATCTGTGGCCGATCGGCAGCACAGAGGCAATTCAGCGAGGGAATATAAAAAAAAAAACGTGAAACCACAAAAGCTATTTAGGAGCTCTGAATATCTTTCTAATCAGATTGCTGGGAGTGCGTTTGGACTTGTATCTATTCATTCTGCGGTGACGGAAGTAAAGGAACTATCCAGTGAGCTATCTGGTTTTCCCAGAATTGTTTGTACTGCTGACCTTTATATCTACTCATTTATCCTAATTGTTTTTAGCTGTTTGAGGAAGAATCTCAGATGAGGAAAGCAACCCAATATGTATCAGAGATCCTATCTGCTACAACTTTTGTTTTAATTTAAAGCAGACCCAGCATCATTTTGTGCGCCGGTTGCATAGTACCAAAGGCAGGAATTTGTTGTGGGATTTTTTAATAAAATCGTAGGCCCGAGACAGAGGTCCCTGGACACAGGGAGTGTGATCTGGGGGTGGGGTTGCTTAGACGCCTCTTGCCCAAACGCATTTCCTGATGTTCTCCGGCTGGGGCAGCTTTTGATGTGGTACTTTCTTGTGGGAGAGTGGGGAGCACCATTTCAGGGAGGTGGCCAAGCTGGCTCCGTCAGCTTTGCCTGAGTCCAAGATAGGAGAAATCCACTGCCAGAGTGTTATAGCGGGAAATCTGGCTCTCGACATCCATAAAACTGCCTCTCCAAGTGGAATTTCCCAGATTAAATGAGAATATTGAGTTTTCTCAGTATCCCTTGTTTGAGATTGGCGTTGGGCAGGCTTCGCTTCTTCCGGGGGATGTATTAAATCTATAATAGTCGTGTTTTTCTTCCTCCTTCCATCAAATCCCAGTCTCTTGGAAGGGAGTGGGAGGCTTGTGACATATACAAAGTGTTTGCTGACGGTTAATAGAAAAGAATCTGGGTTATCCCATAAACATGCCCCAAACTTTCAACTCATTGGGGAGCTTAGGTTCAAACAGTAGCTCTGACTACTGCAAAGCGGTTCTGGAGGAAAATAGCAAAGTGATATGCAAAAGCTCACACTGAGTATATCACTTCGCTTCAGAATTCCTGCATTTACTGCTAATGCAAGAAATAGCCTTTGAACTCTAATCTGGTGTCTCCGGAGTAGTTCATAACCGAAGGCACTTCTTTCATCGTAACAGGGTGACGGTGATCCAGACTTGCAGAGCATTTGGTACAGTCCCAAAGCAAGATAATAAACAAGATAATACTGTAGGCTTTGCATTTCTGAGCATACCAGCCTTCTACAAAGACGTTTCAGGGATCCTGCCTCGTAGCTTCCATGTGACGTAAAGAAGTATCGGTGTCATTGTCTTGCAGGAAGAAATACGAACATCATTGTCTCGCACACAAGGAAAAAAGGAAACAAGGCATTTTTGTGACTTTCCCTTGGTTTGTGCACTAAGCCACTAGCAGAGCTATTTCTTCAGCTTTTCTGAAAGAGAGTAAGACCAGAGAGTGAACTGTATGTTTCTGCAGTGCTGTGAAGCAATCACCTGTAAGGAATATTTTGCCTGTTTAGATTATCAAGTTAGCCAGTGGTTATTGTCACCAGGGGTGGTCATGAAGTAAGATATTGGTCTTAACCACCTAGGAGAGCTGGATATTTCTAATTCTTAGTTGAATTCACCTTGAAGAATCGTAAAATATTATGACACAACCCGTTTTTCTTTCCGTAGCAAATATATTTCCATCTTCACTCGTAAACTGTTTGCCTCGGTTCAGGTAGCGGACATTTCATTTTGCTCTTGGCAAGCGTTGGGCTGTCCACTTGGAGCCCTTGGCTAGTGGTGCCCGGGCTCTGCTGCCACCGTGCATCCACTGCAGGGCTCCTGAGAAGCTGCTGAGCTGCACCCTGGCATGACCCTGCGCTGGGGATTAAGTAATGGTCCACCCGGGGAAAATACTGAGATTTTAAAGAGTTCTATGAAAGACTTCAAATTAGTCTTAAACACCACCAACAGTGTTTTTCTAGTCCTTTTAACGGGGTGTATCCTTTCTGCTTTCATTAAAAAGATGCTGTGATCTCACGGTTTAGTTGGGTAAGACACAGTTCCTCCGTAATAGCATTAATTTTTTCATTTGGTTTTTATGTGTCCTCAACTTGATTATGAAGACAATAATTTAATTTGAAGAACATTCCTTTTTTTCAGCTTCAGCAATGCTACTAAATGTGGGTGTAGATAAATGACCGCATGAAAACTTCACAAAATTAGTGTTTACACATAATCTGGCAATGAGCTATAATTTGATTGGTAAAAAAATCATTTTGTGTACCTCTGCCCCTATTCTGCCGGATAATGAAAATTTATATCTATGTTTCAGACATCTGGGGAGGATGTGACAGCTTTGGGGCTGAATGAAAGATTATGCCACAGTGACCCCTGTCAGCATTTCCTCACGGACTGGTTACCCGAAACCCAGCGGCACTTAGGCTACTTCTTTCTTTTTCTTTTTCTTTTTCTTTTTCTTTTTCTTTTTCTTTTTCTTTTTCTTTTTCTTTTTCTTTTTCTTTTTCTTTTTCTTTTTCTTTTTCTTTTTCTTTTTCTTTTTCTTTTTCTTTTTCTTTTTCTTTTTCTTTTTCTTTTTCTTTTTCTTTTTCTTTTTTCTTTTTTCTTTTTTCTTTTTTCTTTTTCTTTTTCTTTTTCTTTTTCTTTTCTTTTTCTTTTCCTTTTCCTTTTCCTTTTCCTTTTTCTTCATCTTTTTCTTCATCTTTTTCTTTTTCTCTTTTTCTTCATCTTTTTCTTTTTCTTCATCTTTTTCTTTTTCTTTTCTTTTTTTCTTTTTTTTTTTCCCCTTTTCTTTTCACCAGAGCAGACTCTCATTTTATTTTGGGAGGTTAACGATACTGTAAATCTAATAGGCCATTTTAGTGCCATCCTGTGGGTATTAAAAGTCATGTGACTGGTCACAATCCCATATGGAGTGTTTTGGGGTCGCCTTGTGTAGGAATGGCAAGGCTCCTATATAGCTGTGAGAGCTGGGTATGTTTTCAATTACTTTCTAGGACAGGGCTGCTTGGAAATTAATTTAAAATCTTTGCCTATGGTTGTGTTTGTCACCTCTCTCAGATTTTCCTTAGTAAAAGCTTGTGTATCACATTCACCTTTGATTCTCTCCAGAGATAATCTGTGCTGTTTAATTTATTTATGCCTCAGGACTATGAACAAACGTGTCTTTGTGCTTGAGGTGCAGAAATGGATCAGGAAAAGAGGATTTTCCCAAAGTCGGTGTATTCCCCTGTCTGTCCCAGTGCAGAGGTTTTCCGTGCTCCTTGTGCTCTATTTTTTGCCCCCAGACCAGTGTACATCCCATGTACTGCTATGGTAACACCCCTTAAAGGCCTTGATGTTTCCCAATGGTACTGGTAGAGGCATTTAAGGTCTTCTGGGATGTACGTGGGCTTGGAAGGCAAGAATGAAATGAAACAGGTGGACAGGTGGGAAACAGATAGAAAAATGGCAGCGAGAGGGTACTCAGGGCATCTTGTGGGGAGAGAGGAGGTCTGAAGGAAGACCCTGTTGGGAACTGTTGTGGCGCCTGATTTGGTGCAAATAAACACAGAGCCGGGTTCGTTCTCATGTGCAAGGTTCAGTTGCATAAAATACATCCAGATGTTTTTGAGAACTAACAGGTTTTAATGAGGGATTTGGGTGCCAAGACTCACCTTCAAAAACTTTGTTTCCCTCCTGCCAATGACAAGATATTGAGACCGTGGACATTTTAAATGTATTATGTTCATTTGATTGACGCAGGCCTGTTCCAAAGTCTAGGTTTTTCTTCCCAAATATCTATTTTTTTAAAAATCACTTTGTCTGCCACAAAAGATTTCCACTGAGCCCCACCAAAATTTGTTTACTTTGGGAGGAGAATCTCCTAAAGCATAAGGATGATATAGAGTTCAAAAATGTGGATGATGTCGTAACAGAGAGAACTCCCTCATGCATCGTACATTTGGATATTTCGAAGAGCAGTGACTGTATCGTTTCCCATGGACACCGCTCCAGGAAATGAATAATGCTCAGGAACGCTCAGAGATGAGTCTGCAAAGATTCACCCACCTCCTTTGCTTCTCCTCCTTCCCCTCCACTTAGCACTTGTTCTTCTAAAATACTTGTTTCTATACGAAAAAAAATATCTGAGGAGTTTGGGGCCTGGGGAGTGGGATGGTTTCTGAGGTCCTCCGAGCATTTCCACTTTTACTTCTCTCTCTGTTGTTTCCTATCCATGTGGGAGGATGCACAACTAATGCACTGCAGGTATGAAGGAGGGCTGATTCCAGAGCTCAAACGCTCCTGATTCCAGAGCTTAAACGCTCCCAAGCCGGGGACTTCTGCACCGCCTTTCCCCAAAAGACATGCCAATTTGGGTGGCTATTTAGCAAACACACTGCTTGGAAGAGGCAATTAGTTTTTAACATGCACACTCTTTTCTTGATCATTTCCAGCCTTCTGTGTCCCCAAAGGGAGACAGTCCCAGGCTCGTTCCACCAGCATGTGCTGGGGCTGCTGGTGAGTTCATCCATCAGGGAAGTCAGGATAAACGTATTGCTGCTCACGCAGCTTTAAGGTGCCTCCCGTAAGGCTGGCTTTACTTTCAGCCAACATCAATGAATGGCAAAGGTCCTTGTCCCATGGCTATCAGGTCTCCAGCGGAACGTCCCGCGGCTCCCAGGGGCCCATGCTGCCGGATTTCCTTTCCAGAAAAAACAAAGAGCGGAGACATGGGATACGTCCTGTGTCTTCCCTGATATACTGCAGGATCACCCACGCTAGACATAGCCAAATAGCTCTTCAGCAAGACACCGGCACTCCAAAATAAGAGACCTGATGGTCTCTCGGTTGTTGTGGAAGAAGGGACAACGCTCCCTTCTCTGGCAGCCTCTGGGGTGGCTCTGGGTCAGCATCCCCCTGGCAGTCCCATCCCTTCGCCTCTTCTGTCTGCTGTCCCGACAGCTCCTGTGCAGCTCTTAGCGTCTGCTTTTCATGTTTCTTCCTCATCACCTGCCCGGGGGCTGCTGCCTCTACCTCCAGAAGGTCCAAGCGTTACAGTATGTGCGTTGGAAATGAACAACCCAGGGAGAGGTCCAGGTCATTGAGCTCTTTTACCTTGATCCTGTCCACAACTGGTCCTGAGGGGTCATATACTGTATTGCTCTGGTGGGTCTGCAGTGCAAATGCTGCCAACGCTTCCTTGTGTTTGTCTTTCATCACGTATAACGCTTAAATCTCGATCTGTGAGTGTCCCAGCTTCGCTGAAGTCAATCAGAATTTTGATAGTATTTATGCTAGAAATCCTTGGAATGTTTTTTTCTAGCCCATACGCGATGTCTGTACTTCTCCAGTAGCGAGAGCAATGGTGTCCCTTCGCTTAGGCATTCCTGAAATCTTTTTAGTGGGCTGAAGTTTCCAGAGAAAGGAACCGTGGCAGCAGTAGTCGCTGCCTCCCCACAGACCACATCTGTGACCTGAAAAAATTAGCAATAGCTGTCATAAACCCGGTGTATTCGAATGCTTATTTGTCGTTTTCTTTTTAAGCTTTTATTTCTGCAACCTCTTTCAGAACGAATATCCTTCACTTTCACATTTGCAGCCTGTGGTACCAAATTTCATCTTAGCCTGACTTAAAATATTCACACTGTCTGGTCCATGAGCATTACATCCACATTTTATTTTTTTTTTTTTTTGGGGGGGGAAATAATATCCAAGTTATAAAGCATAGAAAAATAGTGTTTGTAATGAAAATGCTGACAGCTCCTTAACTGTCACTGGGCACTGCTATAAACAAGCATTATGTTTATGAGCATGAGAGCAAATTCGTGCAGCGATGGGCTTTGGGTACCAGCAGCCCACACTTATACAACTTATTTATTTGTTTTTCGTGAAAAGATGCCGAATTGCAGTATTGCATCGCAATGTGTTACTAATTACCTAGTGCTCCGCTGGGAGGGTAACTGGCTCCCTGTATGACTAGATTGGCAACTTGGAATTTGGAAAGCCATGGAAGTGATTTAATTGCTCTCTTAAACCGCAGAACAATTAATTGTTTTGTAAGCAGCGATCTATTCCTCATTTTCGTTTCTAAATCAGCACTGGCGATGTGTTTCGCACCAGGAACCTGGCGTATTTGGCAGTACTTGATGTTTTAACAATGCTTGTAAATTTAAATTTGTCATTTTAAACTCCTCCCGTTGCTAACTTGATGATTGGGAAGGGAATCGCTGCTCATCTGCTAAGCGATTGAGCCTTAGAAATCCCGGGGTGCTCCGAAGGTTCTTGAAGGCAGCTCCTGCCACGGTCAGGTCCATAAACGTCCCTCAGCTCTTGGGGAAATGTGCCCGTTCACCGCCCGGTGTCCCCCCTCCCGCGGTGCTCAGCAGAAGAGGGGGTTGATGCTGGGCTGAGACCTAATGTGAAGTTCCCCCAGTCCTCCAGCTGATTTCCACAGCTGGGGCTCTGTGAGATATTTCCAGTGCAGCCAGTACCACCTCCCGGCTGGGTATTTTGGGGCGAATATCTCCTGCTGGGAAAGGTGGTGCTTGTGTTCAGGTGCGAGCCTGGCCTGGAAAGGAAAAACATTTACGAACAGGTTGTTGTCCTCTTGCATTGTCAGAACGGGCAGGAGGAGGAGAAATTTTAGGGAATCAGACAATCACACAGAGGAAAAGCTTGAATTAAACAGCACAAGGTGCACAGGGCAACTGAGTAATTCTGTATTTACATGTACGTCGCAGCAAATGCCCCGTAATAACAACTTATTTTTTTTTAGCTCTTTAGGTTTTGTGTTATGAGAAAGTATGAAACATAAATCACAGGGAGCTACTCCTGGCCGTAAGCCTTCAGGATGCATTTGTTTGAAATCAAGAGCCAAATTCCCTGGATCGGAGTAAACCGTTAGGTGCCAACTGGGGCGAAATGCCAGCCTTTGAACTCCTGCACATTATGGCTGATGGGATCCATATGCAAGACTTGCGTCTTTTTCCAAAGTGGTTTCTTTTAATTGATTTAGCAAATTAACAATATTAGGCCTTCTGTAGGATAGAAAGTACATTAGTCACCGTGCCCTTATATTACCCTGAAAGGAAATCTATTGTTCTTTTGTGATGAAATGGTACCGCAAGGAAAAAAAAAAAAAAGGTAGCAGTAGCAGGTAAAAGGAATCACATTCAGCTGTCAAGCATGTTTAATGAGGAATTTTAATTATGAGGCTGGAAATCAATGAGCATAACTTCAGCAACGAAGTCTTAAAGGGAAACTAAATTGCTTTCTATCTTGCAAAGTTTACTGAAGCAGTTTGAGTGGCTGCCAACCATCATTGTTCTGAGAAAAGGAACTTGAGGAAATTGCAAGTCACACTGTAGCGTTTATTGTAAGAATATTTAACAACAAAAAAGGAGGATTTCCATGGATTCATGTTTAATGGGTTCTTCCTAACTGATTCATCTCTGCCTTACGATTCGTAACAAGCTTTGGTTCCACGTACCGTATAAAATCTGTTCTTAGGAAAGCATGGCTGAAAGGCGATTGGTTGCACTGAAAACTGATAGTTTATGATTCATGGGGGATGAACATTATCCTATTTGTTCCTTAGTCTTTGAGAACCTGGGCCGCGAGGAACAGCATGGCATAAATATTCGGTGCAGCGGGAACCTAAACCTCCAAAACCAGAGCTGACGTAAACAAATGATCTTCAGGTCATTGGTGCACGAGCGTGAGCTGGAGCGGTTCTTCAGGGTGCTACTATCGGGTCACGTTGGTGTTTCCAGTGCAACTGAAACTTTTGTAGATTTGCAACTGTACCGTAATGTTTTGTTTAAGCTACAGCACACCACGTAAGGCCAAATCCAGTGACTACTGGAAAATGGTCCCCAACATACACCTCAGCAGCACCGGTGAGGCTGGGCTCAGCCGCCCCAGCACAAAACCAAGCTCAACCTTTTCTCCAGCTCTTCCTGGAGGAACTATAGGGCAGAATTAAGCCAAAATGCTTTGCAGTACCTACAGAGGTGCCCACCACAAGGAGTAGTTTTGGAAAGCCATTTTTCCATCTCCGCTTTAGGCATATTTTGGTTTCTCATTAAGCTATGAAAGGCGCGATTTGTCAGCGTTAACCGAGTCGTTCCTTCCATTGCTGGTTGTTGCTCCTGTTGTTTGGGGGTGCTGCATTGCTCCCCACTGTTGTTTAAATCAAGGCACGTCTCTGACTGCCCCACTGTCCCTCGGAGCCCTATCCTCTGTCCTTCAGAGCCCTACCACCAGCGTTTCAGTGCCCATGCTTGGGGATTCATGGTCTGAATTAGCATTTGGATATTGCAGCAAAGGGTGTTCGACAAACCCTTAATGCAGGTAGGGGAGAAGTAGTTTTGAAACCAATCTAGTTGCCATTCCATAGGAAATCCAAGTCATAGATCACGGTTATTGGTATTTTAAAAGTGGCAGTGCCTGTTAAAGGCTGGCTATTCCCTAGAATATAGAGGTGTTTGGGGCTGCAGCGGAGACACATTGGCAGGGGAGTGGAAGCTCTGAACTCACCTGCCAATGCTCTGCCTAGCTTAACTGCTATCAGTCGCTCACTTTCATGAGTCTGAAATTCATGCAGCCCCAAAAGAAAGATAAATAAGAACAAGTCAGTTTTCACCCTCCAGACACAGGCCGAGGAAATTATTTCAAATAAAATATATCATCTCAAGCAGGGGCAGATGAAATAGTTTTCTACTAAAGTTGTTCTCCCAGTTGACAGAACAAATTACCGAATTTCCTCCATTGGATATATTAAGTATCTTTTCTAAAATCATAATTACATTCAACTCTTTGCCAAAGATACCTAATTCTGTGTTTGAGGTAAGCTGTTTAGCGATGCCTAAAAAATCTTCATGGTGAAAGATAAAGGTATCTTGTGACCCAGCTGCTATTAAATAGTGTGAATCAGATCTTTACCAGATACCTCATTGATTTAATAATGTTCTTCATGGCCTCAGTGGAGCTATAATCACTGATACAGGATGAGGCTTCATCAGTGTAGCAAAACCCCTTTGAGCTCAGTGGGAGCAGAGCCAGGCCCACTGTTTGTTCTTTACTTCCATCCCCTGAAACCTAGGCCAGCTTTATTTAATAAGAAGTACTTTTAAAAGTCCTGTGTAGAACCTATTCCAGGATCGTTCCAATGTGGTTTAAATAATTTCAGGGGAAAAAGCTCCTATATCTATGCTCCACCAACTGTGCAGGTAGCAACTGAGCTGGGATTAAATAATAATGAAGACGATACATAAAAGAGCAGAAGGATATTAAAATACTTTTTGCAAAAGTTGAAGATATTCCCTAAAATCGAGTACATGAAATCGAAACTATTAGTGGTCTTGCGCACTGCTGAAAAGCTTTAAGATTTGCCACTCGTGACTGTGGAGGGGTTTGCGGGTCTGCACGGCCTCAGCACGGCTGCAGCATGGGGACCACGGGACGTGCCGTGGGGCAAGGTCTGGGGGATGCCCAGGTGCCTGCGGGAGCTGCCAGCTACGTGAGTCTGGCACCATCGGTACCACCCCCCCAGGCTCCCGGCAACACTGATTTTGGAGGGGGTATTTTGGTCTGTGCCCTGGGGAATAAGGAGGGTTTCTCCCTTCTCATCATTAACAAAAGCATCACTTCCAGCGGTCCTCTGGAGGGAACACTGATGAGCAATTTTCCTAAATTGAATTGGTTGGTTTAGCCTTGGTGTCCTTAGCAGGGGACTAATTTTACTGAGGTCCACGGTATAACGTGGGATTCAAACAACAGAAGGGTTCCTGGGGAGTTCAGAGCTTTCCTCTCTCCCTTTTACCTTAAGGCAATTTAGGGTCGTGTGTTTATGGTACACATATTTGGCTTTCTCTGTCTCATGTGGGAACCACTCACCTTGACTGTCAGTCTATTTTTGATAAAATTGAGGTAGAGATGAAGCAGACTATATTCTACGAGAAATCTCACCCACCGTATCTATAAATTCTCTCTCTCATCTCCTGTGAGTGTTGAATGAGCCTTCAGGTGTCCGGCACTATTTCTCTTATGGTGCTCCAAGAGGCCACATGAGATGGAGTGGGGGCTGCAAAGCCCAGAAAATTTTACTGTGGTCAAAAATAAAGAAAATCCTGCTCTCCTCTCCCATGCCTTCACCCTTCAAACACAACTGTGTTTTTTCTCATCACCGATGTATTTTATACTCCTGTACTTACAGTGAATATAGAAATTCACGTGGCTTCAAAGAAAAGATTTTTCCTTTGAAAAGGTTGAGATAGGTTGTTTTCACGCACATGCCTTTTCTTTCGGTCTGCCAAACCATCGATGTATACATAGCATACATCCAAGCAAGACCCAAACATCTACATGTGGGGGAACTGGGGACCAAGTGAGGAAAGGGGAAGTGAGCTCCTGATGGAGGTGTAACAGTGGGAATGTATTTTAAAACTATTTTTAATTGCTGAAGGTTTTTTTGTTGCTAAATATGCACGTGCTGAGTGATGTGTAAGTCTGTAAGAATTCCATTTTAACTCCAGCTGTGAGGCCTGTTACTACATTTTGGCTGATTCCTTCCATCCTTCTGTGCAGTCAGCAGCCGGGGGCTGCTGTGGAAATACGGTGGTCAGCATGGTGCGCATACACAGCCAAATACTAAGTCATTGGGTTAAGGACCGGTTATTCTAAGGATTTAGTAACTTTGCTATCTTTTCACCGTCTTTCTGAACCTCCCTGTTGCTTGTCCTCCCATAGAAGTACATATTTTATATGTATAGACCTTTATTTTCTAGCGCATTCACTTGTTGACGAGTCTATTCTGTGTCTATTCCGCCCTTCTTGGCAATTTTGCTGAAATCCACAAAATTCATTCCAGCCCGTGCCATCGACCAAAATCCTCATCAATTTTTCAACGAATTTCTAATGCTATCGGAGGGTTAATATATGAGATGATCCCAGTGTTGTGTCAGAGGAAAACCTTTTGAGCAGGGGATGGATGTATAGTACGGCATGGCATATAAATCATTTTCAAATTAGTATTCTGTACATCTGGAGAAGAGTACATTTGTGTGCCTGCATAAATTGCCTGTGAACACATTTCAAAACCCTACGCTTAATCTTAGCAATGAACATTTCAGAAAGTAAATTAATATCTTCAAGGAGAAGAAATACAGTATATTAAGCAGAAGCCCATTGGAAACTGTATAGTTCAGAATCTGTCAGCCTTTCCATTATAAGCCCTGTTTTTCTGAGGGGTTTATAACTCAGTTATAAAATTTCACACTAGGCTAAAGGTTGGCACGTATCGTCTCAGTTTGGCAGGGTGACATTTTATTAGCTCTGAAGGAGTTTTGGATCCCACGTCAATGGGATATTATTTTAAACCACAGAAATGAAGTTTAAATAACTTGGGGTATGACTTAGCCGTAGGAAGGTGAGACGAGCGGGATCGAAGCCCGAAGCGACGCTGTCGACTCGCGGAGGGGTGACACCGGAGGTGCCACGGGGCTGAGGGTGGGATCACGCGTCAGCCCCAACGCCAAATTTCTTTGCGTTTGTCCGTTCCCCTTAATGTGACTTTAATTCACGTCTTTATGGTTAAATGTACGTTGTGCTGAGGTTACGGGCCTAGTTGGCAGTTTATAAATTAGGCTAATTAACATTACAGTAGTACTTTGTGAGTATGCGAGTGTGTTTGCGGGTGGATATGCGTGTGTGCAGACAAGAGCGCTCCTTGGAAGCAGAAACAGGATTAAACTGTCTGCGGGAACTGTAAATTTATTGTGTAAATAGCTTTATGATTTGTTGTGTGTTTGGATTAATGCAATATATATCCATTTTAAACATTGATCTTTAAGCGAGTAATGTAATAAATCTGAATATTCCTTCAAATTACTGTTTACACTGGCCGTGCTATAGATTAAGAGAGACAGTTGCCTTTATAAATTTACTTGTAGGGTACACGGGTGCGTATAAATACTTCTGCTTCCAATTATACCAAACAATGATGATAAACTGTTGTGAGTTGCCCGAACAATTGTACGCAGCCTGAGTCACACGGAGGGATGGTGCCGGGCAGTGACCGATGCGCACGTGGCACAGGGGGGCAGGGGGGGCTATTGTTTAGGCCAGGAAATGTGTAAATAGGCACCTAGAATAAAAATTCTATAAATGTATTGAAATGAAGATATAGTTCCTTCCCAGCTGTAACGTTTCTAAAAGGGGGAACTGTGTAAACTTGTCAAAACATGGAAACACGATCATTTGTTTTGTATCTACAGCAAATCTAATGGCTTGTAGTAACGTGTTCGTGAAAATGTATCTGTAGGTGCCCCTCGGCATTGGGCTGCTTTTGGTTTTCCACATCCCTTCCAAGGCCGCTAACGGTGCTGGGTTTCACACTCCGTATTATTAAACAGGCTTAATTTGATAGCTGAGCAGCATCTCCGAAGGGATACCGAGTTATCATTGTGACCCCTTAAAAATGCATTTGCACAAAACGCTGTGGCTTTAAACATGGGGGTAAGACGTGCCAGAGTTTGCAGGCATGGGAAAGCACTTAAGGAAATAAATGCATGGGCTTAGTTTCAGTTTCAGTCTTTAAAGAGAAATCCCATGGCCACCAGAAGCCCTCTGAAGAGCCGACTGGCTGTAGCCTCACCAGACGTGGGAGGCAGAGCCAGTGGCCAGGGTAGTCCATGCTCAAGGAGCAAGTCTCTTCCCGGGCAAGGTTCTTCCTTTCCCGATTCACCGGGCAGCCATCCCACAGCCGGGGGATGTGGGTCCCTGGCTCGTCCTGGTTTGGAGTGATGCGTTTAGAGTGGCACAACCGAGGGTACCACTTGGTCTTTCTGAAGATGTCCTGTGGTGACGTCCTAGTGCACAGAGTAAGTCAACTTCCAAAAAACGCACCAAAACAATTCCTAGAAAAGATTTCTTCTTCAGACATGGCAGGGAACAGTTTTGTGCCCTTTCTAAGCAAAGAATGACTTTCTGAAGTGTTTCCATTTTTCCACAGTTCAGGGGAAGCGTGGTTGGGTTTACACCAAATCCATCCCCTGTAGGAATGCAGAAGAGCTGTCCCCGGCTGGCAGTTCCCAGGGTGGGGACGCCCTTGTCGTACCGACAGGTTGCACTGACGAGAGCTGACCGGACATTAAAGTAATCAAATCATGCAATTTTAAAACTCAGGAAGGAGAGATCACAATTGGGCCCTCTTGCTTCTTTTGCCCTCTTTGTTACCCCTCCTCTTTCGCATGTATTTCTAAGAGCAAGAAAAAACAGTGATTATGATAAATTATAGGATGCTGGCAGCAGTAGTAATTAACAGGTAATTATCAATAAACAATTTAACCACAGAAACTTGGATCCCACCTACCACTTGTCAACAATAAAGTCATGGAGGCTCCACAGGCCACTGGACAAACAGTCCACGGGGAGCGCGGCCGGCGCTGTTAGCGCAAATAAACAACGCTGTGCCGAGAGGCTAAACAAAAGCCCAGCGTGGAGGGACCGCGGGGAAGCGGGAAAGAAAAAGCTCCCTCGGCAGAAAAAACAACACAAAACCCAACAGCGGTTACAGTTTGAAGAGCCAACCTCAAACCACTCGCAGTTTATTGCAGCCCCAAATAAGTATCCCATAAGCAGCAGTCAAAGCCCAGCGTTTGGCGTCTTAAAAAAAAATATCTCTTCGAAAGTGGAAAAAGAAAAAGCATTTTGGGGGAGGTAAGGGGAGAGCTGGAGGGAGAGAAAACGCTGCTGTGTCAACTGGTTGGCTACAACAGATGCCTAATCGTGCCATGCCCAAATTGAAATCTCTGTTTTCATGATACTGAGACAATAGGAGATGTGTGGGGCAACCACACGTGTACTGAAAGGGTCCCCCAGATGTGCATGCAGATGTGCTTGGCCAAACATCCTCCTGCCCTCATCCTTGTGAATCAGGAGAGGTTTATTGGTGACTTCCAATGGGGCAAAGCAATCCCCTTTTTGCACGTGCAAATGGGGTTACTTTTCTATCTCTTTTTTTCTTAAATATTACCATAATGACCTTGGAGGAATGACAGACCTTGTTCACGCTGCCCTACTTCCTAATGATCTTCATCGTGCATTCCTACATTGGGATTAAGGCCAGTTTTCTGTCGAAGGGAGTCAAATAAGGGCAGCAGAATGAAATAAGGATATGCTGAACACAGAGGAAGTTTTTTTGTGAGTGAAGATAACGTTGCAAACTAATGTAATGACATTAAAGCACTTGGATTTTGTGGGTTTATGGATTAATATCAGAATCTTTTGTAGAAATGAGTTACTTGCATGTTAACTTTTACGGTAAACGGTTGACACAACTCAATATTCAGATTTGCACTTAATAGGCTATATGCTGGTGTCCTCCTGGAACGCATATGTTTAAAAAAGAGAGTGACGATAGCTTAATTTGAAGCCTTTGTGGTCTGCCGTTCAAAGGAAGCCCCCGGTATGTTTGTCGTGACTAACGCGTCTCCTCTGTGCTGAGAAGCTTCCTATCAGCCCTGCCGTACCTACCCTACAGACCTGCTTCCCAGCCGTGGCTCAGCCTGCGTTAGATGCCGCAATGTGTCTGCCTGGTTTTTTCCTTTAGATTGCCCGTAGCCTGCTGTTTTTTCCTGAGGTTCTTTAGTCGCTGCTGCATTTTCTGAGATTTCTCTTAGATTTTCTTAATTCCGATTTTTTTGGAGAATCCTAGATCTTCTAACAAACCCTCACGCTGTGTCCCCCAGTAACTTAAAAGTAATTAAGCAAAAAGTAACGATTTTCGACATCTATCATTTAATTTGAAATTACATATGGATTTAATGGAGGGGGAGGAAATAGTGCTTTGAGAGATTAGTTCTTAAATTTTGATTTAAGAACTGAGTTATTAGCTGAAATAATATGAAGCGGGGCTGCTTTTTTGACCTTTCTAAAGTCTAGCCTAGTCAATTATTACAGCAGAGCAGGGAACCAGAGAACAGCTTTGAATCAGTCAGACCCAAACTGATTTAAGTTTGCATGGGGTCGAATAAGACATTAGTTAAAAATAACTAATGTATTCTTTGACCTCCGTAATGAGAAAGGACATTTACAGGTTTTTCACTATACATCTGATCCTGTTTATTTCGTTTTGTGATTTAAAGATGGACTGGATGCTCTCATAGAGGGCGAGGTAATGATTTTTATTTTTTTTCAAAGTTTCCTACATCTAAGTATTCTTTCAGTTATGCGTTTTGTCCCTCAGTTTATATCACGGCTGTATTTTGAGGCAAAATTGAATAAGAAAGACAACTACGGATGCCAACGCCGGAAGGCGCAGGATCACTAGGGCTTCCACCTCCCTGCAACCTGCTTTAAGAGCAAAACCCAGGTTAGTGCTGATAAACCTGCTTTATCGTTGTTTTCCAGGCAGAATTAGGCAGGCGCTATGGCTGGAAGACTCCTTCCTCCCGAAACCTTAATTACCTTGCCCTTCTCCTCTCCCTGAGCGTCTCTGTGTCGAGGTGAGGGGGGAAACCCAACCCACAACCCTGCGAGATGGGGAGGGCAGCTGAAGGCAGATTAGTTCCCTGTTCAGTGGGGAGAGAAATCTCTGCAAAAGAATGGTTAAAGAGGGAGAAAAGAAAGCGGAAAAGAGAGTGGTGGAGATGAGCCGTGTGGGAAAAGGAGAAGGAACCAAGAGGGAAAGGAAGGGGAAAGGAGAATTGATGGCAAAGCAGACCCAACCCTACAGGAAGTTTTATGCTAGTCAAAAAGGCCCTAGCTTTGGCTATTTCTTCAGGCTCTAGCTCTTCCTGAGGACAAGACAAGAAAACAGAAGGTGTTTTTATTTTTTATCTATCTCATTTCTGGACCTGATTCGTTGTCATCTTGCTGCCAGCCAATGCTTCTCTGGTTTGGTCCTTTGGTGTGGAAAGGCTTGGTAGCCCTGATTTATGCATCTGCCGTTTTCTGTTGTATAACCCGAGAAGATGCCTTTATAACTAGGATATTCGCTGCTGTAAAGAAAATATTAGTATGTCAAGTTTCCAGAGACTTTAAAATGGGCCAGCTGGCTCCTCGGAGTGCACAGCTTGAAATGGTCACTTCCATTTTCGACTGAGCAGCGCTGCCGTCAGGAGGAGCGTTGATTAAATTGACCACAGTCCAAGGTTGGTAGAGAGCGTAACGCAAAGCGACTTCTCCCCAGAGCGAACAGAAGATTTCTGATGTACACCGGGATAGAGTATGATCTTTTTCCCCCCCTGTGCTGCAGTGTTTACTTTGAAATACTATGTTTCCTTAATAAAAGAAGCATTAGCTTTTGCCATTAAATTTGCTCAACAATTTAGGTTACATTTCATCGCTTGTACCCAGCTTCACGCATAGATGTTTAGCAATACAGAGAGCCCGTGTTTGCCTAAGCTTTCAGTAGTACCGTTTTCAGGAATAAAGGCTGCTCATATGAGTAAAGTTTTGTAAGATTAATAAATATAAGGCTTTGTTTCGCTAAAGGAATGGTTCCCACGCTTGTTTCTATTTAATCGAATGGCTTCTGTGATATTTTCTTCCCCATCTCAAGTGAATCCATTCATAAGGATTTATCCTGTCAATGGGAGTGAATGAACAAGGAATTTATTTGCATGATGTGTTGCTCCTATCGCCTCTGTGCGGCACCGCGAGCAGCAAGACCCCAATCCAGCGAGATGTTAGACCCCTCAAGCCCCATTTAAAATCCCTGAGGAATACAGGGTTTCCACCACGTTAAAAGAAAACATCAGAAAGGTGTCAGAAAGGAAGTTGTGCTATCAGTGTGACAATACACGAGGATGGGGGGAACTCCGCGGGCTGAATGCAGTTCTGCGTGCTTCGGGAGCATCCCCGTGGATGGAGGACACATGTCAAAAGCAGGAGCCATCTGAGGGTCCTTTCTCTCGGTGGTAAAATGTTAACATCATGGTCCCAGGGCTTCCTCCAGCTCCTCGGCAGAACAAAACCGCTGAGTGAGAAAAGACAGTGGCATCCCAGGCTAACAAGCACAACTTCATGCTTTCCACCAGCTTTGCACCTCAAGTATTATTTATTACTTCCCCAAAATCCAACTAATTCATTGTGTTTCTTCCTGTTCCCTTTTTATAAGTTTGTTTGGGTTTGGTTTTGATTTTTTTTTTCAATTATGTTCGCAAAGCTTTCTCGCAGCCCGAAAACAACTGGGTGTTTTGGAAGCAAAACACCTTAGCACTTATTGTGGATGTAACAGTAATCTTTTATAATCAGAAATAGGTATAATTGCGTGTCTCTGGCAAAGGAGCTTAACCGTCAAAGGATTAAGCCACATCCTGATCAATGGAAGTGACTTCCTAAAAAACAGGCAGGGAAAGATTTCCTGTAGTTAACAGCAATAAGGGAGAGGAACTTTAAAAACAACTCTCTATTTGATAACTACAGAAATCTAGCTAAGTCTTAGGGATTTAGCCAGGGAACATATTGGTTCCAGCAGACTATGGTAAAGTTAATTAAGGATGATTAATGGAGCATTTTCCTTCCAATGATATCTGTGACAGAACAAAGCTGTCTGAGGCTTGTCAAGCAGAATTTGAGTTGAATGAGTATTTATGTGATCAAATCTGAAGGGCTGCCTCTTGACAGAGCAAGGATTCATCAATCAATTGCGCTGGCTTGCAGTGGTGGGAAATTGGTCTATCAGCATAGCTCTACTCCCATCCCCCATTTTTTCATTCAATCATCCCTTAGGCTACAATGCATCTTTAGCTTTTACCTCTGACCACCTTAAGGGCTATCAGAGAAAAGTAAAAGCAAGAGCTAAAACATCTATTATAGTGGTTATTTCTCAGCTGTACTCATACAATTGATTTCTTTTAAGCAGAGGCCCAGGCACTGTAAAGCGATACAAGCCTGTTCAATGAATTAATTGGTTTTAATAGAAGTTTAGCTTTGAGCCTGAAGAATATATAGTGCTCTCTTGCTAGAAAGTCTCCTATTAGGGAAACCACCTGCACAAAAGGCCCCGGTCCTCTCTTAATCCCACTGCCCTCATCATAATCACTTCATTTAAAAAGGCAAGATCCTTAATTTAGAAGGAAGGGGCACCACGTGTGCTCCAGTTTCTGCGCGTTTAATCGCGCGTCAGTTCCTGGGAGGGGGATATTGGCGGCGTGCACTTGGCTGTGGGTTGCCTTTGCAGCCCTTTGATCCCCGGGACATAAGTCATGCCAGGATTTGGGCAGGGGAACGATGCCGTTGTGAATACACCAATGTCTTTGTTTAACGAACAGCTTAGCTGCTTTCGCTGCTGTAGGGCTTTAAATGGAACTAACCAAGAATTATGTAAAATGATGTGCATCTCATGGAAAACTCAGAAAAAAGGCAAGTCTTAGTCCTATTTTGAATACAGTTGGGACAGGTATCTTTTTTTATTTCAGGAGGCATGGATTTGGCTCAGTTTTCTAACCTGGTATGTAAATATTTTTTATTTAACTGCTGAGTGCTCAAGCTTTGTTCTTTTGGGCCCTCACTGAGCAAAATACACAAATGGTATTTGAAATTGAAACACCAACGTAGTCATTGAACATCCCTGTCTTCAGCCATGTAAAATTCCATCCTTAGACATCTAACCTACATTAGCCATCTATGGTTCAGCAATTTAAATTGATCATTGGTTTAAAAAGAGAGGTGCCTCTTGGGGGCAATTCACCCATTTTCCTATAAACACCTAGGTGAAGGTGATGAGGGTTGCATTCAAGAAGTCTAACCTCTCTCTAAGGGGAGCTCGGACTCGACACCTACCTTTGAAATGTGTAAAGCTTCCAGTAAAAATAAAATCTGTGAGAAGTGGATTACTTTTTTCGGTGCAGTCGTAAGCTCGGTTGCGAGTCTCCCCCATCGGATTCGCACGCTAATCTTCCTTCTTAAGTTACTGGTAGAAATCAGGTTTCTAGGACTTCTGTGAATTGGAGAATTGAAGTTCTGCCTGGTAATAATTTTGAGGTTTGGTACCTACCTCAGCTAGGCCAGCAATAAATTAGGGAGGATAAAGTCAGGACTTCACTTTTTCCCCAGACTTACATACTTTTACACAAAGAAGCACAGAGGAGAAAACAACGGTGCTCCAGTGTGCCCCGACCTAAGGAAGAATAGTTCAGTCACGGGTTCTCCTTACTTTTTTATGCAGGTTTCCATACTGGACTATTCCCCTGAGAGCAAATATCTTCTCTGTGTAGGCAAATTTTATATAAGTCCAAAGAGGGCTGTAAATGCAAATAACTCCCGTAGGCTTTGTTGGCCCAGTATGATTATTGTTGAGAGCATTTCTTTCGATCGGTAGAGAATACTATTTTGTATGTGCAAGCAAGCTTAGAAACCAAATGTCTAAATATTTAACCAATGTTATTTCAAAGAATTTCATTATTTATCTTCTTTATGATTTATATTATCACATTCTCTGTCTGTAGTTGTGGTTTATCGTAAGCAACCCATCTGCTGTAACAGCCAAATTGGAACATTCATATAAGATGCGTTCCGATATCATAAACATGACAAAAGATAGATTACATTTAGTCTTTCTCCATGTTTAACCAGTTTAATTTGTTTCCTATGCAGAAGAGGCTCTAAATTTACTTAATATATGTTAGCACTTAGGAACATGGTTAGGAACATGACTAGGGTCTTAACCTATTCGTAAATAAATGGGAAGCTTCCTGTCTGAGTAAAAGAAAGAGAGAGAATTTATGTCAAACAATCAGGAATTTAATACATAGTGCTCTATTAGGATGTCCAGTTTGTGTACATACTCTTAAGGCATGATTACGAATAACTTCACTTCTTATAAACAATGTGACTGAAGAAATTACTCACAGATACAACAAAAAGGGAAAGAAAGGTAGGAAGTTTTAGCTGCAGCCAATAAAGGAATTACTTTCCCTGAAAAGGTTAAAAACTCAGGCATTTATTTTTGTTGCCATAATATTTGTCTTTGCAGGTTTAGCTTTCTTAAGAATCCCAAAGAAGATGCTGCGTCGGGAAAGATTTTAGTGACCTGGGTTCAAAGTCATATCATAGATCCAACATTTTCTCCGACAGCTTTGGTTTTAAAGTAACCCTAACGCTGGAGTAAATCTGTGAAGTGACTGTCCATATTTATATCGCTCTAGAGAGAGCTTTTAGTGATTACAGGCTTGATCCAGCAAGTTGTTGAATGCCTTCAACTTCTGTCGGCTTTGGTGGAAGCCAAGGGTCCTCAGTGCGTGGCCAAGAGCGCTCAGCACCCTCAGGACCCGGCCCGATGTGGTTTTTCACATTGAAAGGTCAAGTAGAGGGCTTTTCATTTCAAGCTAAAGAGTCATTCATTTTTCTCTCTTAAAGTAAAAGTCACATGATTAGAGACTGCGTGATTAACTGTTAAGGAAACAATGTCCATAATGATATATAAAGGTGTTGCTTTCAAAAGTTACGGTTGGATTTCTTCAGAGGTGTTAAATATATGGTGGTCCAATACCATGCAATTCATGAATACTAAAAATAAATATAAGCTTATTTCTGTGATGGTGATTTACTACTAAGCAATTTTGAGCAAATATATTCACATTATAGGATATGAATACAAATCAAACATAACTGAGCTGGCCTTTATGAGAATGAAGTGTCAGTACATTTGGAAATATGTGTAACACCAAACTTTAATCATTTTACCAGCACGTTAATGTTGCAATTGATTATTCTCTGTTCCTGAATGTTTAAGGTTTTGCCATTGATTTGTCTGCTACCAGGATTGCACACCTTGCAGGGCTATCTGGCACACGGTCCTTCCCAGGCTGGGATGCTACCGGTCTGATTTGGTTTCATAAAAGAGCTTATCCTGTTGCAAAGTCCTTGCCTCCAAAGAGCGTTAACACAATAGGAATATTGAGAAAGGGAAAAATAACGGTGGAACTAACAAGTTACACATGTGCCTTCACCAGCATCAGATTGGCTTTCATTGCACCTCTTCTCTGCTCGTGTCATTTTCTTGGAATGCAGTTCCCAAGGTCGAGACTTCATCTTCGTTTCTGTACGTGAAGTATTTTATACACTGTCGGCACCAGGAAAAGTAATGGGTAACACTCTGAGGTTCTTATTACAGTAGCATTACACTTGCTCAGATAGGACGGCGACACCGGGCCCACTCTTATTACCTGAGATCATAACCCTTTTATGTGAGCAAATGGATAATGAGTTATTTTTTTCAGTCTTTACTCAACATGATTCACCACTAGGACAGCAGAAGCCAGGAGACCTGTGCAATGGGTGGGGAATAAAGGGCATAGAGATGGTTCTTGCTTTAGAATCCTACAGTCAGAGCGAGCATTAATGGATGTATAAAAGAGAGGAGGAGACCAAGACTTGTCCTCTTGACAGCAGCTGTAGCATACCATGAGATTAATCCTTATGAATTCAAAGAGGAATTTGAAGGAGCGTTGGGAGGAGCCCGGTGAAATTGCTTTGGGGGTATTTGCAGGGAGAGCCTCCTCCATCTGGAGGCAGGGCTGGAGAAAACGCAGCATTTCAGGAGATACCTCTGTGGTCTGTTATTGGAAGGGGAGTTGACATTGTGTTTCTACATGGTGATGGAACACACCACGGGGGGCTAAAGCCCAAAGTGCCCTGAAAGCGAGGACGGCAGTTTTTGCTTGAGGAGATGCCCAGAAGAGAGGCAGTGGAGGGATTTAGAGATGCCGCAGGGCAGAGAGGTGGGATTAAGGAAAGAGCAGCAACATTTGTCTGTGATCTTGGGTAATTCACCTCGCAGTCTGGACACAATATAACTACTTAGATTTTTTTTTTTTAATACTGTATAGCCAAAGAACGTTAATGGTCATTAAAATGATGATGGCAGTGCTAAAAAGAGTTACTTCCTATAGGACCTTTTAAAAAATGGACAGATTGAAACGAAGAAAGGAGGAACTATCTGGAAAGGCAGGAGTAAATCGTGACCGCAAAACCCTGGCTATCTGGTGCTGTTTATCCCAGCCTTGCTCTGCTTCCCCCACTGATAACACAGCTTACCATACACCCGGGCATTGTTCTGACACTGAAAGATGAAGCGGCTTTTTACGAGCCATACCCCTCAGCCACGCTTTCCCTCGCAATACCGACTGGCTCGCTCTGGTCCCTTGATCCCATTTTTCTTCCCTTAAAGCCAGTGTGTTTATTGGGACCAGCGCAATGGAAATTCCACTTACTGTTTATATCTGAGGTTTCTCTTCCCTTCCTATATTTCCCTGGGAATCAGGGCATTATAGATTCTTGCTCCACACCCATGGCTTTGTCTTTGGCTTTTTTTCTGAATTATTTTCCCCGACTGCATTTCCATGGAGCAGCTGTTTGTGTTTAAAAACCACCTGCGCAAGTAGTTCTGCTTTCAGTGGAGGAAAATGTCACTTGTAAAAGGAAAAAGCCCTAAGGTGTTGGAGTTTGCTGGGAGTTTTAATTTGATGTGTATTTTTTCCTACCGATTGATGAATGTTCGAAGCGCAACTTTAGCCCTTGATAACTAATGAAACCGGGTGGTACTAACAGCCACCGTCTGGCACCTTGATGTGTAGTTAAACTGACCCCCTGTGAGGAAGGAGGTTGGGTTTTGACCCAGCAGAAAAATCCCAAATCCCCTGATTTCAGCAGAGGAGAGAGCGAGAGACAGAGAAGAAAAAACATCTCTGTAAAGAGTAAAACTCCTGGGCAAAAGATTGGGTTCTTGCATGGTTGGGCAAGCACTAAGACGACGTGATGCATGCAGGTCATAAGATCTCCTAGGAAAGGAGGACAGACACCAGGGGAAAATCTCACCCTCATTTAAAGCCCGTGGGAATTTTGGGGACTTTTCCTGAAGGGCTCCTGAACTTAATGGGGAGTGATAACATTATTTCCCAGCCATCGCTAATCTCGAGGAGTCGAGGTTTGTATTACACTCGTGCATTGTGCCGGGGTGTTTGTGAAGCCATCGAGTGCAGCCAGGAGTGGCCCCAAGCCCAGGGAAGCCCTGTTTGCTCTCTCCACGTGCCCTCCTTGGCCTTTCTTCTGCTGCTCCTAATGCCCTCCCACCTCCTACTCCTCTTTCATTCTCCCCCGTGTGACATTTTAGTTTAAGTTCTTTCCAAGTGATACTAATTTTTTCATTTTCAAAGAACCGGTTGGACGGAGTGCCTGAATACCCTCTCCACATTCCCCAAAACCGCTTGTGTTCTTGGTGCTGCCCCTGCTTGGCAGTGTGGGATGCTCACAGGACAAGGAACCACATCAGGCCAGCAGTAAATGGCAGCAAATTCTGGCTTTCAGCCCCTGTTGAGGCCATTAGATGATGATTTCTTACTGCAAAGCTGGCACTGAATCTCCCTGGACCACTGCTACGGTAGAAGGTCATTTATGCGTCAAATGATGGGACCAGTAGCAGCAGGAGTGGTAGCAAGCTAAGAAATAAATTGTACGCAAGTTTGAAGAGATTTACACCATTATTTTTATATATATATATATCTTTTCAGATGTATTTAGGACTTAATGAGTATACTTGTTCATTCTGCCATCAATCTCATCCAAACGGTTTGAAGAAATTGTCAGTAGCTCACAGCCCATGTCAGCGGAAGCCCGTCTCTCTGTGCGTCTCAGCAAGAGGAGTTCTGAAGTGTAGCAAACATTTTTGATTTTTATCCTCTTTGCAGAC
The DNA here is from genome assembly GCF_963924245.1 of Chroicocephalus ridibundus. Classification (NCBI taxonomy): domain Eukaryota; kingdom Metazoa; phylum Chordata; class Aves; order Charadriiformes; family Laridae; genus Chroicocephalus; species Chroicocephalus ridibundus. The sequence continues at coordinate 70,633,751 of NC_086289.1, read as the reverse complement.
TAGTTTGTTGCCTCCACCACCTCCCAGGCTTTCCCTCTGTCTATCCGCAGCTCTGCTGTCCATACGGAGCGGTGGCTGTGTCCTCCCGCTGGCATTTGGGTGGGATAGTCAAGCTCTTCCCTTCTCCATGCCAGCTAGAGTCCGTTGCAATAAATTGGAAATCGGAGAGGTCTTGGCATAGCGTTGGCTTGTAAAGGCTTTGTAAATGGCTTGTACAAAAAATTTTCCAAATGGAAACAGCACTGCGCCTTAAATTTAAAGTAGCTTTGACAGGAAAGAGAGGTAAATATGTGCCATTCTACCTCTGCGGGTATATTGTAAATGCCAGACAATGGAAAACCAGTAAAGAAAAAGAAAAAAGCATCTGAAAGCAAAGAAAGCACTTGGGAAGTTAGATTTGCTTGCTTTTTGGCTTGTATATCAGCTAGACTCAGCAGGCTTTTCAGACACAACTGGTTTTAGCATATAAAGGCCACTGCTGGGTGTTGTTTGTGAAACCACTTGACGTTGTGCTCTGGTGGAAACCGCTCTCACCGCACAAAAGCTACTGGAATCACCAGGGACTGGCAGCCACCATTGGCATTTTAGGAGGGCTGTCTAAGCGTGAAAAGAAAACGTTCCCACTTAGTGCATCTTCTCAGGCTTTAGAAACTGGTGAAGAGTTTGGTGGAGAGCATCCTGCTGGTCATTATGACAGGTTGGAAAACTCCCCAGACTATTTAGGCAGGAGGGTGGCAGGCATGTCTGGGGTGCGTGAGAGGGAAGGGAAAGCGTGGCAGAAGATGAGCTACTCTTTCAGCAGAGGTTTGATCTGATTAGGGGACAATGCCAGGGCCACGTCCATTGGGAGTCTCGTCCTCTCCCTCCCCTGAAAAGGCAGTTTGCACCAGGTCAAGTAAGATTTGGAACCACAAGGGCCCAAACTCGTGTGGGCAGGCTTAGAAAGGTGTTTGGAGCCGGGCAAGGAGGTGGTGGGCCAGGCAGCTGTACGATACGGCCAACCGAGATGGGTACATGGCTGGGTCCGTATGGGAACGTGCTGCCGTGTCCCCCTCCCACTCCCTGGCCACAGCTCGCCCTTGTGCGGGCACTTGTCCCACCCGGCGAGAAGCTGACTCGGGCAGGGGAACTCTCAAAAAACAAACCTTAAAAAAGTCAATAGTTTCCTGCTAAATTAGCTTCCTGAGCTGGCTCCCCAGGGCAGAGATAAGCAGTGAGCTGGCCCCGCGGAGAGGCCAGGAGAGCTCGCTGTGCTCGCCGCCTGCCCCAACCTCTCAAAGAGCCCACGAGGTCCCAAGTCATCCCCAGAGCGGGGGGAGGCTGCAGGTAAGGAAGAGATGCACTGCAAATAGGGAAACCCTTCCTCACCGGGGAGGATGAGTTTCATACGCTCCGTACAGCAGCCCAGAGAAGAAGAAACCCCTGCAAAACCCAAAGGTCCCAATCCCGAGACCTGGTGGCAAAGCAACAGAGGGATCCTCGGGAGAGGAGCTCCGACTGCCACCACTGTCCTCAGGGGAGGTGGCATCGGTCTCCAGGACTGATGAGGACACAGTTGTCATATTTATACCAAAACAAACAGCTGTAAAACCGGAGCTAAATGTTTGCAGTGTAAAGAAGTGACTTCACTTGGAAGGCTTCCTTAACAAAGCTGAAAGAATAGTGGGCAAATCCATCACTGCTCCTTACTCAGCCTCCGTGTAGGTTATCTTTCTATCAGTGTTCTGCTAATCTCCGGGTATCAGAGCTTTGTTTGTGTAGATATTGGTGCCTAAATAGGTCTGAATACAATTTCAAACATTATATTCATTTATAAATGTCAGTGTTCCCAATCACGTAGCAAAGAGAAGCAGTTCTGCAAAACCTGCGTGACTAAAAGTTAAACAAGTTGCAAGCAACCACAGCAACGTGGGCTGGTTTGCTAAAGGACAGTTATTTGCTGAAGAAATCACGAAGTAACGTTTAATAACAACAGCTGACAGCTTGGCCGCATACGTTTCATGAAAGCGGTGCAGAAAGTGCTGCGGACAACCTTTTCATTGCTATTTTGGAGCATAAATTCAGCTTGTGACTGCTTGCGAGATTTCTGTTGTCATCTGCTCATGCAGAACTTCTCTGCAACACCTCCACAGGCAGGTGCTCTAAGTGTATATATAAATTCATCTTTGTAGTGGCCACTGGTGCCACAACAAATGTCATTCCAAACAAACCCTCTGCTACAGGCTGTGTTGGAAATCATCATTTAACACACCATTTAAAGTACATCAGAGTGAATCTCGTGCAATCTGACGGTAACAATTCCCTACTGAAATTACTTCTATTTTTAGCATTTTGACGTTAAGAATAGAATCAAAGTCCTTTTAACATTGTGGGTGCTTTGGTTTGGTGCTTAGCGTTGGGAAATGAGGGTTTACAGTGCAATGCCTAATTATTATTTTTCATGTGAACGTCACCAAGTAAATAATAATATATCTACTGATACTCTTACTTCCGCATATGAACAGAAATTACGTGGACAGCCTGTTCATTTGCTGATTTATTAAAACTTGGCTTGCTGAGCCCAAGAGGGCTTGCCCAGAAAGAATCCACTCTGCTCTCCTAGCCTGTGCAGGAGAAATACGGAAGGCAGGATCTCGAACCACTTGCCGACATTTCCCGGTGGTCAGCGTGGGTGCGTAACTTTCTTTTCATTAACACAGCCGAACTCAGTGGGTCCTTTCAGCTGATTTCATTCATACACTGAAAGCAACGGTGCAGTCCCGGGCGTTGCACGCAGAGCTGGTGCTCCACGGGGTATTTTTGGAAGGGCTTCATGTCCTACCAGGAAAGCAGAGAAAAGCTTATGAGAGCCAACCTTCATCTTGACTCGTAGAGCAAATTAAGATTTTAAACAGTATTTTCCGTCAGGTAGGTTGAGCTGTGACTGTCCTGTGTTTCCAGTCCACGCATTTAAGGTGGCTGGTTTCTATCTTGTCTTGCTCTCTGCTCTCGCCCACCCCCCACAGCACTCTAAGGTGTAAAATGGCAGAGCAATAACTCTTTGTAGCACCTACTAGCCATCTAACCTACATTTTCACTCTTACTTTGGAGTCAGTGCTGCTTTCGATATAAACCAGTGCTTTTGGTTCAGCGTGTTCTTGTCCCAGCACTTTTGAAAGGGTGTGAACAGTTACATATTTATTCAGACTTGTGCTTTACAAAGTACACGGCTGCGGTGACAAACTCTTCTGGGTTGTTTGCTTTACGGTGCTATTAAATAGGGCGACACTGGCTAATGCCAACTGATGAGTTCAACTGTAAAATTATGGCAACGTGAGAGAAGGAAGAGCAGAAGAGACAGCAAAACGCAGAATGCTGGGCCCGGAGAGCAGAACTGCTGCCATCCTCCAGCCCGTGCTCTTCTGTGGCATATGAAAAACCCCACCTTGCCCCCTGATTTTCCCATTGTAGGTAACAGGAGTTCTGTGCAAATATCTGTTTTATAACATGTTTATCACAAAGCGGTGTGGGCTGTACACCAGGTAATGTTCCTTCTCTGCCTGCTAGACAAACACTTGAATCGTTGCCCTCTCTGTCTAAAGGCAGTCAGGGTTTTGCTGTTGCCCTCAATGGGGGTCAGGATTTCACCATGGGAATATTTTACGCCTCTGCGCTTTGAGCGTTTGTTTCTGATGACTTTACAGTGGATCTCTCTGTCTGTATGATCCTGGGTGTCTCCTTTGGTCAAACTCTGGTATCTCCGACACGCTATAGAAGTACCTCCTCTACTTCCAGAGATTTACCAGATGTATCCCTCAGTAGTTTATTCTTAGCATTGCCAGCTGCCTTCGATTTTGGGTAAAGACATCTCAGAATCAAAACTTATCAAAGTTCAAAACTTCAATTTTTATACTGCGTTCTTCCAAAATGCCCTTCATTTTCCTTCTCTTAAAAGTGCCACATTCCATATTTGAGTTTAAGCTATAGTTAGGGTACTTCTTTTTAGAAATTCTTTTTGAAATGAGAAGCCGATAAAACCCCGCTCTCCCAGTATATGACAACGTATAAATAGAAAACGAGGGAGAGAGGAGCAGACCTGGAGGAGATCCCAGGGAATGCCGTGAACAATGGACCACACAGCGCCGCCATCCCTGGGGCAATGCCCAGGCCCCCGTGGTGGGCTCTGCCCCCTTCCCACCCCTGCCCTCTTCCCTCAATGCAGCCCTTCCTTTTACACGAAGAAAATAATTGGGTATAATCAGGCTTAAGTAGCTCTGTTGATTTACGAAGAACAATATCTGCCAGCGTAGCGGTTTGCTGCTGCGGGGGCTCCGGGGGCTGTGCTGTCCCCTGCAGCCCCCCAAACCACCCCCATGTCCCAAAACAAGCCGTGGCTGTCAGTAGCCATCCTGTGTTGCTGGCTGCTTGGCTGGTGGGGGGTGGGGAGGGTCCCACAGGGGAGCAGAGGGTCTGGTTGTGGTCGTATCCCCCAAAATCTATTGTGTTTTGAAGGGAGGGGCTGGCTGGCGGCGTTTGGCATGTCCCCATCTGTGCAAACAGCACCAGCCCCCCTTCCTGCAGGGCTCACGGGGGTTCACCCTCACCCAGGGGCCAAGTCTTGCTCCGAGCCTCATTGGGACGCGTCCATGAGGATCTCGCACGGTGCCCTGTGGCAGGCGAACAAGGCGATGTCGGTGTGCAACCAGCTCTGTAGCCTCCTGGGGACTCTGCCCAGAAACAGCTAAATATATTTTTCCTAGTATATGACTTCACCGCACCAGCAGCGAGATACCATCTTGCCCTTTGTGTTCGGGCTGGATGACATTTTCTTCTTTCCCAAGGGGCAGGCAGCGCGGCCCCGTCCCGGCTGGCAGGGAGGAGCGGCACAGCCTCTGCCCCTGCCCGGCAGCTCGCCCAGATCTCCCACTGATAAGGGGCAGGGAGCTGGGAAACACCACTTCTCTGTTTCGGTGCCCAGTGTAGGTGCGACGTTCTGGATTCAAGCTGGAAAAGGGATTATTTTTGAGTACTGAGTGTACTGTTTATGGAATAGCACTTGGCTTTGCTTTTCTTCCCTGGGAGCATTGGGTAACAGGCATTTCTGTCAATACTCGTTTTTTGTTGATTTGACTCATTATTAAATGTGAGCAAACACTCGGGTTCATGGATGTGCGTGGATATACACATGTGCCGAGCTTATACCTACACAGGCAGGCACGGATTGCCGCTATCTTTAGTTCGCTACTTGGGAGCCAAGAGCTCTTGAGAAGAGAGGCCGGAGGAAGGGCGAGCAGCTGGGTGCTACCACGACCTCCCCATCCCCACGTCTGGAAGGGGTTTGAGAAGGTCACTTAGGTCCTCCCGAATGCACCTCGTATGACCAGCTGATTTGCAAAGAGGCTAATTTGAAAAGAATATCACTTTGGGTAATTGCAAGGTTTTCTCTTTACGGTCTTCCTCCCCAGCTGAATCCGAGGTCTGCGGCAAGGTCAGCTCTAGCAGCTGGATTTACATCTTACGGGCTGGCTCTTTTCGGTGGCCGGTTGTGCCTCCCACGTGCAACCCGGGTGTAAAGTTCCCCTCATCTGAAGGTTCCATTGGTTGCTTAAATGCTGCATTTTCAGAGCAAATATCACAGAATTTAGTATATGAATGGAGTCGGCATCTCACAGCCCTAAAATTTTGGGAGGGTCAAATATCCACTGATTGCAGGTCCAGGCTCCCCAAAGATTTGACGCGCCTTGGCACAGTATTTTTTGTCGATGTTGATAAATTAATGAAATTAAACAAATAAGATGCTGTCTGAGGCAGCGATATACCCCACAACAGAAGGGGTATAAAAAGCCCCAAAGCGTTAATTATTACCAAACGTACGCGAAAGGGGTATGACTGGCATTCCTACAGAAGCATCATTAAAACCGAAGGGCATCGTTTTAGGGTTGGACCGAGTCGTTTATTTTGCAGGAAGTCTTAAGCAGAATCTACCCATTTGTGGGGTTTAAAGAGTTTGGTTCACTTATTTACTTTGGATTTTTGTGTTCACTTTCATCCCCTTTTGTGCTTCCTTGGACAAAATCCAAGCAGGCAGAGTAACTACAGAAAAGCTGTTCTCACCACAGGGAAATAATGTATTATGCTAATTCCAATTAAAGGAAATTTCTTAAACTGCAAATATAGCCTTCAAGAGAGAAATGAAAAGTGTGGAAATTAACATTCTTGCCAGATTTCCAGCTCAGTTCTGCACACTCAGGGGGTTTGGGTCAGGCTCAGATAAGCATCCAAAATTTGGGGATGTTTATCCAAACCTTATTTCTGAACCTTCTGAGTTCACTCCTGACTAATCATAATGGAGTTAGTGGTAGCAGGATATGAATGTACAACATTTAGCTTAGAAATTGGCAGCTCCTCATCATTTCACAGCTAGGAGCCTTTACCCAAATATCAACTCTGCTAACCAAAACAAAATAAAATAATGCCTTGACTTGGTCTCCAGCCATACCACCTTGTGCTACAGCCCTGGAAGATCTTCCAAGCAGGGCTGGGCCAAGGCAGGCTTTGGCCAAGGGACCTCCCGGGAAAATATTGATGTTACTGGAAGCACCCCTTGTGATTCAGGAGGTGACACTTTCCCCAGGTCGGGGTTGAACCTGTGCAACTGTTAGATGTACGGGGGTGTTTGTTCAGATTTGTGAGATTTCCGGGGGCTGGTGGGTCACTACAGATCTCTTCTGAAAGGCTCAGACGTTAACTCCACGTTCACCTGGCATGCTAATGCAATAACCGACTACGTTACATGGCCAACGAGTTCCCAGCTGGAGGTGGTACTCTTCACTCCACTGGCTCCCTGCTCCATCCCCAAGCTGTTTGCCTGTTCAGTCACGAAGGATGTGAGCTCCATGCAGAATTTCATGTTTTAAAGTGCTTGGAATATTTTTTTTTTCCATTAAATGAGCGGAAGATTACTGAGGGTCATGAATTAGCTCCTGAAGAAACAGGCTTCTTTTCCTGTTCGTCGCTGCTTTTGCCGTCGCGCCCTTTGCTTTAAAACATAAGAGAAGGGAGCTGTGTCTTGCTGCCCTGCTATAGGCACCTCCCAGCTTATTGTACACTTTACAGTAGTGTAGCAAGTTATAATATTAGCTAAGGAGATGCCATGGATTTATCCTCCGTGGATATCACCCTTCAAAACATCACCAGGCTACCCCTCAGCTGCTCACCTCTCTTTTTTCCCCATACATTTTATTTTAGTCAAGGGGCGTCACTCTAAGTAGCTGTATCTGATTGTTTATTCTGGCATTGAAATTCATGCCAGGAATAAATCCATCCAAGTGCAAATTCTTCCCAAGTAAAAAAGCACTGAAATGTTCAGTGAAGCCATACCAGAAACAAATTTGACCACATGAACTTGGATTGCAGGTATATACTCTATCACCTAAAATCCCTTCAGATTTGCTTAGACTTGCCTCTGAATTGCAGATATTAAATCTGCAGGACTGTAATAGAAGACATCCCACTGCAACTTCTGTTTTAAAGAAAACGAAAATCTGTCAATTGAGAGTAACAACAGACATTATAAAAACACATTAAGAAACGTGCAAAATATATTTGAATGTAGTCCTTATGGCTACAGAAAATACTAGGATTTTTAAAAGTTCAATGATTATTCCTTCGAGATATTTTGTGAAATACTTTTTTTAAAGCATTGCTTATATTCTCACCATTTCTCTTGCATCTTCCTCCTGCGGTCGGCAGAAACAGTTGTTTACTTTCTACCAGACCCTCTGTTCACCAGTAGCATAGATGTACAACCGTGGAAGATTTTTACAGTAGCAGTGTGACAAGTTTGAACTAAGCACCTGTTTCCATCTAACGTAGATTTGGCAAGATGCTAGCTTCAAAGTAGCTTATGCCGCTCAGATGTCAATTTTTTCTTCATTGGGCCAATATATTAGCAAACTAAACCATGCTCTAAAATTCGCATCCATCTCCCATCGCTTTTACTCTTTCTGTCTTGTAGTTGCCTTCTCCTTCCAAGGCAAATGAGCAGCTCTTCATACATTGCTTTTTTCTCTTCTCAACGTGAATCGCTGCGTAGCTGCTGTTTGAATCTGAAGTGGGTATTCAGGTTGGAAAAGTGGGTTTTGTGTGCGTGTATGTGTGCTATAGCATCGATGCCCTGTAGCATTTTGGCATCCTGCTGCTTGCGTGGGGTCACTGCCCAATATATTCAGTAATTTTTGCTACCAAGGTCCTGGAGAGGTCTGCAAGGGTTTGACTAAGGATATCTAGAAGGAACGGCGAGGAACTCTGAATTGCCTGATGCTTGTAGAAACAGTTCTTGGGGAGCCAGTGTTGTGGCTGGTTTTAGTTTTAGAAAAAGCAGAAAGGGCAGAAAAAACTGTTCCAAACAGTCGTGAAGACGCGATGGGCTTCCGTATTTTCAGGGAGAAAAATCGCAAAATCTTGTAACATATGACTGTTGATAACTGCAAGAGGAACAAATGCTTTCCATCCCAAAACACGTTATACCATCGGTGTTTCAACAGCTCCTGTTAAGACATTAAAAAGAAGACATTTTTTATTATGATTTCTGCCCTGGGCTCCGATGTAGAAATGTAGAGAAACCAAGCAGGAGCATACGGCTGCTTATCCTTCCCTCTTGTTTCCTTGAAGTTCTTGAAAGGTCGTAAAACAGAGAAATAAAAAAGCCACTGAAGTGTAGTGTTGTTAACTTTATCTTCTGAACATTAAACATTGTTTCAAATTTCTTACGGTACATAAAATGTTTTGCCTTGCTGTATCAGTGTACAAAACTTCAAAAAGTGAATGAGACAGCTCAGCGAATGTAATGGATGTGTAATAACAGCTCTTTAGATCTCCCGTTTTTAGCATAGCATCTTTTTGTTCCTAAAGGTGCTTTTAACATGATATCTAAAGCTATTTATGAAGTCATTTATTTTTGCATGGTGATAGGCCTCACTTTGTAATTAGCCCACGCTGTCTATCTTGCTCTAGTGCGTTGAGCCCCCCCTGAAACGTTGTTTAGTCTTCGTCAGCCCTTTTTGTCTTCCTTCCAGAAGGCGTTCACCCTAATAACTCCCATTTCACGGGTGCAGTACATCCCAGCTCCCTCCGGCACCTTCTGCAAAACGTGTTGGAATCGTTGCATTGGAACAGAGCTCTGTTCTTTGTGGGGGGCATTTTCAACAGAGAGAAGTTTTCCTGTTTGCCTGAAATTCATTCATCGCACGAATTTCAGCCGATGGTTTTTTCGCCACTTTTGCTCCACATCCTGTTACCGCGGCCGCGGCGGTGCTGCGCGAGGGTTGTCGGCTGGACCGCAGCCTGCCAGCGGCAGGAACATTGGTAGAGACTGGGTTTGCCCCATCTAGCCGGAGCTTTAGGCTGTCATGAATTGCTAAATCACGATTTAGTCTGTTTGGAGCATCTCTAGTTTGCCCAGACACGATTTATCCTGATGCAAAGTGGCGTGAGCTCAGCGGGAACGACGGCCTCACGAACGCTCTCTAATCCGCTATCATTTGCATATATGCAATCCAGCGAAGTTAACAGGATTTCCCTGACGTGCTTGCCAGCAGTAGCAATGGCATCGGTTTCCTCTAATATGTCAAGCAGGTCGCTGTTAATCAGTCACCGTCGGGCTTTTCGTGCCAGCTACTCTGCTCGTGCCGCTGCTGCGTGCGGGAGCAGCTGCAGCGGGGAAGGTCTTCGGGTGCCAGCACGGGGCCCAAAAGCTCCAGGGGTTAAACAGAAGAAATTTTAATATTTGGTGGGGAATATTCTCCACTCCTCATAAGCCACAACAGAGGGAATTCTGAAGGCACAGCTGCTGGGTGAGAAATACCCGGGTGCGCTGGCTGCGCTCAGTCCCTTGGGGTGGCAAAGCCTCCTTGGAAAGCTGTGGGGGGGCTCCAGATCCAGCACAGACAGTGGGGTCGTGGCATTAGCGAAGGTTTATGAACTTCATCCTTGTGTATTAACAGTCCCTTGCTGGGACTGTTTAGTTTGAGGAAGAGGAGGCTGAGGGGAGACCTCACCACTCTCTACAACTACTTGAAAGGCCACTGTAGAGAGGTTGGTGCTGGTCTCTTCTCACAGGTCATTAGTGATAGAACAAGAGGGAATGGGTTCAAGCTGCAGCAGGGTAGGTTTAGGCCGGACATGAGGAAAAAATTCTTCACAGAAAGAGTGGTCAGACACTGGGATAGGCTGCCCAGGGAGGTGGTGGAGTCACCATCCCTGGATGTGTTTAAGACTCATTTAGATGTGGTGTTGGGGGACATGGTGTAGGGGAGAACTTTGTAGAGTGGGGTTGATGGTTGGACTCGATGATCCCAAGGGTCTTTTCCAACCTAAATGATTCTATGAGTCTATGACCCTGGGTATCCTGGGGCAGGTCTTGGCACGCAGAACTCCTCAGGACGCGACCAAGCACGTGTCCACCGAAACATGTGTGCAGGGCCCAAAAGAGGGTGGTTGTGGTGGGATCCTGTTTGAGTGGCCTGGAAGTGCTGGGAAGCTCGGAAGGAAAGGTACGGAGAAGAGCTTGATAAATAAGATGATGTGAAACTGAATCACTGCATAGAGATGAATCAAAATTATAAAATCAATAGGTATTGATCTGTATATATCACACAAATAACTGTGCCTGAAGAGGTGCCCAGATTTAACATGCTGATTATACGGCAGTCAGTAGAAATAACTGGAGATCTGAAGAGCTATTACATTTCAGTTGTTCAGTGCTGCAGCTGAAGCTGATAATATCTCAGTGAAGTCTCTTTTAAATTTTTTCCTGCTTGAAGTTCTTGGTAACAAGCATATTTAATCAACAAACCAAAATCAGAAGAACACATTTTTGGCTTGCGAAATACTCTTGAGCCATCCAAAGCTGGAGTCCAAACTCTACAAATTCTTCTAAAAATATACACCTTTCATTTTAACTTCCATTTGCTTTTACTACTGGCTTCGTTCATGCAAGCCAAGGTCACCGCTTGGCTACTGACAGGAGTTGCAATGAATCACCTGGAACATCATCCGTGGTCACCGAAGCCTTCGTGTGGCTGGTTGAAAATGAGACAACCAGGTCTTTGTTATATCCCATTTATATATATCCTATTTATATCTTCTTCTTTTTGTACCCCTTAAACTAGTGGAGATGTAGCGTATCAAAAGGAATAAGGATTTACTGGAGTTTGGGGGATTTTGGTCTGTCTTTACTTCTGGCATTGACTTTCCTCCCTTTTTCCCATCAGTAGATATGTTAACGGAGGAAGGATGTGCTTAACTCTCAATGTGGCCAGTAGCTGCCATTATTATTGCTTTCTTCAAGATTATCGCAGTGTTCTTTGTCCCCGCGTTTTGCCCGCTAAACCCAGGGTAAATACAAACCTAATAGATGTGTAAAAAGGTCTTCAGAGTGGTTACTTGTCATACATGGGCAAGCCTGGTCTGAAACTGCTGCAGAATTACTTCCCATCTTTATTCATGGATTGATAATGTCCATTTTCCTTTGCTGGATTAGATTTGCTGAGTAGATTTCGAGGCATATAAATGGTATTTTGGAATGAAACCCTCACATTTTATAAATCATTTAAGCCAATACAGTTTCATCTTTCTGTAGAAGTATTTCCTGGTCCACAACAGCCTCGATCTAAACCTGCTCTTTTCTGTTTGAGACAAAATTCATGAATTAACTTAGAGACTTAAATAAGAATTAAGTAATTCTGAAGTGCTAATGAGCACTCACAACTCCCACTTTCATCTTTTATAGCATTGTTAAATATGCCACAAGGACTAGGGAAAATTGTGGTCGTTCATATTGTAACATATAGTCATACTTTGTCACCTAAGATGACAGATTTCCTCCATGCAGTACATGACTGGTTTGAGCTTCTGTTCACAGGACCTGGCAGGGGAGATTCAATCTTCGGTTTCTTTGTAGAGGTGTCACTAATATTACGTGATGATTGTGGGATGCACAAATATCTGGCATACCCTAAGGTCCTTGCAGGTTCCCAGAGGAACCACGCATTGATTTGATCCAGACCTTGTCCAAGGGCTGCAGCCCTGATGTTCTCCAGCACTCCACGTACCAGCGCCATGTCCCAGCCTGGAGCTGGAGGCAGTGGGGGGATCTAGGACTGGCTTTCCTCTGGAGATGGAGCGATTCCTCCATCTACAGCCCAGGGGCAGCCCAGGTCTGGGCTGTCTGATCCCAGGACTACACAGTAATTTTGGGTGGAAACTGCACTCCATCTGGGCTGGATCAACAGTTCTGGCCACCAGTTCAGCTCCAAGGTGGCCAGCTGTCTTATGTCCCTTCCAACCCAACGCATTCTATGATTCTACAATTCTATCAGTGCTGTCTTCCGCATTTCGAGCTGCTGGTGCTTCCCTGGTGAATGCGTGACCACCTTCCCAGGCCCTTATCTCACTCCTTATCTCACCCCAGGCCCTTATAACTCCTTGAAAAGCTGTGATAGCTCCCTTAACCTCAACGAATCTTCGCTTTGCCCCGTGTGAGGATCTGCCCTGAAGGATGCACAGGGAAGAGTTTTGCAAAGGGAGAGAAATGATCCGGAGCACGGTATTTACGCTACTGGATTCTCAGCACTCCGGATCGTACTCCGAAATCCTTCCTGGCGGAAAGAGACGTGTTCTTAAATCATTGCCTCATTTTGTTTATATAGATCCCAAAAAAATTGTGACCCATCGTGAGCGCGTGCCTATGCCCTGCTGCTTCTTGCAGGCGCTTGGTGTGGGTGTTGTGGCGGGGGCAGTCTCTCCCCGGCTCTGCCTGGTGGGGATTGTGATCCATCTTACGTTCTGCACTTGCAGGATGGCTCGGTGACTCCTAGCAACCAGACTTGACATCATGAACTCCGTTTCACATTCCTCCCGCAAAAGTCGGAGGCAGAGTTTTATGTATCCTCCCCAAAACTGTTTCTATAGGAGGAGCTTTCATTTATGGTACCAATCAGCGCAACGTGCTTATGTTTAAAGATCTCTTCCAAAGCATCAACTGTTCATTCCAAAGCTAAAATATTTTCCTAGCTAAAAAAGGACGATAAAGTACAATTTCTGCTACAGATGAGCCATATTAAAGCATGCAGAGCTGTTTTAACTGGCAGAGGCCAAGCAGGCTCCCCTTATTTATCCATGAGAAGCCATGAACACCAGCAGGCAGACAGGAGTTTCTGTTCATTGCAGTCAAAGGAAAGAGGTAAAAAGCAACTTCTCAACGAGTTAAAGTTATGGGAAAATATTGCACGAGGTTCCTTCCCAGCCTGCCACCGATTTTCTCCATGAGCAAATCTCCATATTCCATCTGCCAAAATAAAATTATAATCTTCCCATCCAGCACGCTTTTTATCCCATCTGTGCCAACTGCAAGCTTTTCAGGGCAGAGACTCGTGTTTATTATTTTTCTACCCACAAAGGGTCCCAGTTTCGACTGGGGCCTCTAGGTGCTGCTGTAATACTAATAATACTAATACTCATAATTCTGCTACTGGCAAATTTAGCCCAACATCTTAGGCTTAAATAAGTTATACGGAAAAAATGGTCTCCATCCTCCTTCAAATTCTGCAGGTCATTTTGCATCTGCAAAACTCAGTTTATGGATTGATGTGCACCTGAACGTATTGTATCTTGGGAGTGTTTTCTCTATGAATCTCGCACAAAATCTGCAGCGTGACTTGTGGAGAAAAAGCCACAGGAAAAAAAAATGCCTGAAGCTGTACCACTCACCTCCCTCCTCCTTCACACGCACACATGCCCAACCGCCTTTCCCCCCCCACCCCCCGCTTTGTTTTATCAGTATGGTGCTAAATTACCAAGTTTGAAATTTCTTCAGCAAATAAGGGATGCATGCCAGAACACAAGTGCCCTGAGGGAGCCCAGTCTCAGGGGAAAAAGCCCTTAATTTCCAAGTTTATAGGTAGCAGCACTTCCCTGAAATTGGAAAATGTTCAACTCATTCATGAAAGAAATCTGCCACAAGGATATGCTGATGTTCACAGCTATTTCATTAATAACCCATTGTGATCAACACACGTTTTTTTGGTTAGAGGACAGGTTTCTTTTGACACCTGTATCAAATATATTCCGCCCCCACCCCCTCTCCCCTAGAGAGCAAAATTTCCTTGTTGCGCGAAATCTCTTTAGTGCAAACCAGGTAGCTCTCGGAGTAAGATCTTTTCAAAATTAATCAGGCACCTTTACCCATGTGCGACTAATTTATGTGGAGAAGCGCTTCCAATGCGCGCCCAGGCGGGCTGCGGTGCCGGCACAGGGCAAGTCAAGCATTTACTGCTCGGGACCCTGGTTTCCCCTCCCAGGGTGGGTGCACACAAACAGCTCTGCCCGCCCATGGTGGGGAACCCGCTCACACGGCACCCCCGGTCCAAATACTTCACGATTTAATCCTGGGGAGACTGCCCCAGCACAGGATAAGGATCAACCTTGCATGTTCCTCCGCCGCCTGAATAAATTAGCGTTCCTGAATTTCAGTCCTCGGACTTGTCTACCAAGCATGACTCGGTTGACAGGGTTTTTAACCTATTTATAGTTTTATAACGAGCCCGTAACAAAGAATTCTCCTTCTCCTCCCCACATGTAAATAATACCTGATGCTACTGTCAGGGCTTGGCAGGGCAGCGACGTTTCTGAGGCAGTGTGGATCCTCAGCCTGCCTTTGGCGGGGCATCTCCGCGCTCGTAGGCAAGCGCCTTGCAATGGGAGGAGGATTAATCGCCGCTATTAGAGCCCTCGCTTTTCTCCGCAACCTTCTCTTCCCAGGGATGATGAGTTAATTCAGCTGGAACAATGTTAGTTCATCAAGTTTTGTGGTTTATCTGAAAATCGAAGTGCAGTAATTTTATATGCCAGCTGACTTAATGCCTGTTTAGTTCAAGTTTTAGACAACTCCGGTCGATGATCGCAACGGGCTTAATATCAGCTGTAGGGGGGATGAAACCGTAACACCGATATTTACAGGCAGATTTTTCTTCCCCGCTGCGGGAGCTGGTTACGTTGGCTGCGTGCATGTGTGTTGCTGCGTGTAGGATGTGTACCCGCCTCCTCTGAACCTCCCCTAGAACCGTCCACACATGTACATTTAAAACAGCAAATGCAAACCTGAAAATTTTAAAATGAGTGTTTGACTTTTTATTGGGTGATAAATTGCTTCTTACTCTTATAAAGTCCGCAGGTGTTTATGTCCACTCTTGTACGCCTAGTTAAAACTTTGGCTACAATAGGAATGCTTTGAAAATAGCCAGTCACTCCTAAAATTGAATATTAAAATAGAATTACCTGTTATGCATCACATTAATTCTTTTAGTGTAAAGTTCTGTCGTTTAACCCTTCCAACCCCTTTCAGCCTGGCATATTTTCCCTGCTTTGGTATTTTCTTTTCCATCCTTCTGCTTCGCAAATTTTGTTGCCAGGCTCTGGACTGAGTTGCCAGACTTTGTGCCGAGACCCAAACGGTGCCCCAGGGCTTGCTGCCACGCACCCTTCCTGCCCGGCTCTTCACGATGCCACGACGGGCTCTGCGGCTGGAAAAAGTTTTCCAAAGCAGGCCCTCAGACTGCTTGGCAAATCTAAAGGCTTGAAAATTAAAAATTTGGAGGAAGCGAAGAGTTAATGGCTCCCTGTTGAATTCTTACACACATACATGCATAGGACGTCTGCAAAATCCTTTTACTGTGCTTTCCACCTGCCAGGTATGGTGCCTTCTCAGGGAGTGTTTGTTTTTAGAGTTCTTCCATTTTTAGAGCAGCTTCTGCAAAAAAAAGTTGTGTTTCCGGGCAGAGGAGCGGTGGCTACACCAGGTGGGAGCCTCCGGCCACCCCACGCACAGCCTCCGTCTGCGGGGTCCCGCTGCTCCATCTCTGGATGAGCAGATTGTGGGAAGCAGGAGCGGGCGCAAACCCGGTATAGATTTATTCGGTTGCATTTCAGCAAGGATGAATGGGAGAGTGCTAAAAAAAGCCCAAATCAGACTTTTTTTGGTCATGTTGGTAGGTTTTAGAGGACCGTGCTCAAGGTCTTTCACTCTTTGGGTGATTAAGAGAGAAAAGAGCCCTTCCAGGCCGCCCAGCACACGGGGAGAGATGCAGAATAAGGGCATCGCCAATGGAGTTTCCCAGATTCTCCAGAATTCTGGCTTTCTTTCAAAACATGAGAAAGGGGTAAAGCACAGGAAAGCACACCGCTTCTGGGTGGACAGGAGGCCAGCACCCACATCAATCAGCCGCTGCCTGAAATCGCCCCGTCTCTAGTAGGTGTTAAAACCAGCTCGCCGAGGCGGGTTTCTGCCCCGACTTTTCTCTTAGCACACACTCGTGCCAAACTCTCACGGCGAGGACCGTCTCGCCCTGCGGGTGCAGTAACCCTGAGCCTGAGAAGGGCCCGGGCTGGATTTGGAGGCTTCCAGACTCTTCTGTAATGGAAGTAATGAACACTACGAAGGAAAACAGCAACAGCCCTCAGCGTCCAGCGCCAGAGCACGCGCCTTGGCAGGGAAACCCGGGGGAAGATTTGGAGGAGGGAAACAAGGAGGTTTTCTCCCATTGCAAGGAGCATGCTCTCAGCTGGGGGGTGGACAAGCAGCATCACATCCCTCAGCATCAAATTTTGGGGCTGGCTGTGAGGGCCATGGTTTGTTTGCGATAAGCCATTCTAACTTCTCTTCCTGACGCGAGGAAGGGCAGTTTCTACAGGGTTTCCAAGCCTTCCTCCCCACGCCAGGAGCAAATTCACTCAGGCAGCTGGATACCAGTCACCGGCCCATTTTCACATCATCCTTATTGATGGAGAAGGTAAATCGGCTGCGATTTCCCTTCTCCTGGGATGCAGTAACACCCGAGATCCAAAAAGATTGAGGCTCGAACCCCGGCGGCGCAGCTCGGTGCCTGCCTGAAAACTCCTCCCCACCAGGCAGCCCCTGCTCAGGAAGTTTCCCCTCATCAGTCAGCCGTGACGGCACCCGCGCCTGCAGGGACACCCCCGCCGGCGGGATGCACACCTCGGTGCCCAGACACGGCGGTGCCCACCCTGGTGCTCGGCACACCAGTGGGTTTGCATACATGAGAGCCGGGGAGGGCAGAGGGTCTGGTGAGACCCCGCTCATGCCAGGATAATGGCAGATGAGAAAGCTGGATTGGGCTGTCGAGCTCAGCTTGGGGTAAGAAGGACCGTGCTATTTTGGAGCATGGATTTTTAATAGGAGAGAAAAAGGGGAGCTTTTCTGCTCAGTACTTGGGTAGTATCACAGAATGGCAGGGACCTCTGGAGATCATACAGTCCAACACCCCCCACCAAAGCATGGTCACCCAGAGCAGGTTGGACAGAAACGCGTCCAGGCGGGTTTGGAATACCTCCATCACCTCTCTGGGCAGCCTGTGCCAGTGCTCTGCCACCCTCACAGTAAAGTTTTCCCTCATGTTCACATGGAATTTACGTGTTCCAGCTTGTGCCCATCGCCCCTTGTCCTGTCGCTGGGCACCACTGAACAGAGTCCAGCCCATCCTCTTGACACCCACTGTTTAGTTATTGATAAGCATTGATGAGATCCCCTCTCAGTCTTCTCCAGGCTGAACAGACCCAGGTCCCTCAGCCTTTCCTCATGTGAGAGGTGCTCCATTCCCTTGATCAGCTTCGTAGTGCTCTGATGGCCTGTCTCCAGCAGTTCCTTGTCTTTCTTGAACTGGGGAGCTCAGAAGTGGACACAGGACTCCAGATGTGGCCTCACCAGGGCAGAGCAGAGGGGGAGAACAACATCCCTCGACCTGCTGGCCGTGCTCTGTTTAATGCACCCCAGGATATCATTGGCCTTCTCGGCCATTGCTGGCTCGTGGTCAACTTACTGTCCAACTTGTCCAGTAGCAGCATCGCGGCTGCTCCAGACCGTACGCGTGGGTGCGAGCAGGGAGCAGCGCCTGCCGTGCATCTGCTCCGCGTGGGCGCCGCACATTCGCTGTACGTATTTATTTATCCCAGCCATAAAGCGCCGTGCCGGAGGTGGGGGGGGGGGGGTGTCACACAGCAGTAGGAGGAGAGCAGACCTAACCGTGCTCTGCAGCTCCCGGAGCACAGCCCCCGGCCCCACGGGAGTTGCAGAGGTCCTTCAACTTTTTTACCGCCTGCACATGCACCGCTCTAATGTCTTTGCAAGGATACGGGGTTGTTTATTTTTTTCCCTGAAGGCAGTCGGTATTTTCGGCGGGGGGTGTGTGTGTCTTTTCTGCATACTCCTCATTTTAGATGGCTAAATGCCCCTCGCTGCCTGGCTATAGCGGGGGGGACGGGACAGCCCAGCTGGGTGCCCCTGCCCCAGCCCCGGGGGTTTCGCGCTTCCCGCCCGGCAGCTGCCGAAAGGGGGACCCCAGAGGGTTCCCGGAGCCCCGCGTTGCCCTGGGGAGGGGGTGCCGGGTGCAGCAGAGCGCTGATCCCCCCAGCGTCCCGCAGCCGGGCCGGGGGGGAGGAAACCCACCCTCCAGCAGCGCCGGCAAAGCCAGCCTGACCCGAGCAAATGAAAATAATCAAAAGTAATTAGAAGCGTGCTGGACTGCTCCTCGGAGATCTGTGCGAGAGAATAAACATGCCGGAGCCCTCCGAGCCACTGCAAAGGCCCATGTCTGAGCTGTTAGGTGCCCTGACCTTGTCCACATAAAGACGTGATTTATGAAGTGCAGGGCACAGCAGCAGGGCTTCTGTCTTCTCCAGAAGAACCAAATTACTGAGGTGGAGATTAACATGCTTTCAGTTGGGCCCATTTCCAGACCAAGGGAAATTTTTTATTTACATTTTTTTACCTTTAATTTCCTCCTCCTCTCCCTCGCTCGAAAACTGCCTTTTGGCCGGGAGGGACGAGCCCGGCAGCGTGTGAGGGCAGGAGGGGCGGCCGGGACGGGGCACGGGGGGCCGCGGTGGCACCGCGATGCCCACCACAGCTGCTCCTTCGGGCGAGGGCTGGGGAGCAGTCTGCCTCTTCCCCTTGAAATAAGCAGCAACGCTTTCGGGTTTATTTGCTTTCAGTTTTTTTAAAGTCAATACCTGCAACAGAGGGTGGGAGGAATTAACACGCAGAAATTGCGTCGCCTTTCCTGCTTGTCGGTCTTTTCCCGGGTCTGTCCCGGAGCGTTCGGATGTGTCGGAGGGCAGTTGTTTTCTGCGTGTTTATTTTGCTTTGCTTTTCCTTTCTCCCTCCCTGCTTGATACACTCGCCCAGTATTTTAAACACTCACCGCAGTGTTAGTCAGGATGCTCAATGTTGTGATTAGTCACCTTGAGAAATATAACATTAAACCCCACTTAAAAATGCGGTTATGAAGTGGCTTGCTCTATAAACGTAAGGATAATATTAAGCCTAATATGAACATTTACGGTATTTTAAGAAATCGCCAGCGACTCGTCTGATTTTTCACCATTGTCCTCTGCAGTGTTTGTCCGCAGGAAGCCCATTAAAAGTGGACAGTGCAGTTATTTCATCTGGCTTTGGCTGAGCTGCTTTGCTTTGCTTTAATGATGTGCTGGAATGCACGATGCCCATAGGGTCTCCATTATGAGAACTTTTACTTCTGGGACGACCATGAAGTTAAAGGCTTAAAAGAGGCATCAGTTTACAGCCTGGTGGGAATTACTAGCAGACTCGAGTACTAACTCCTTACTGCCTCCACTAATATAGCGACTTATTTTAAATAAACAATTGCAAAAGGGACCCTGTGGAAATATTTGGGCCTCTTGAAGCGCCTACCAAACTGTCCAAGGGGAGGGAGAAAAAGGCTACAGATGTGTTTAAAAGATTCTTGAAAAAAGGAAAAAATATATACGTTTGTGTGCAGCTCCAACGTCCCCTTATGTGACCGGCGGCCGGGCGGGGCTCGCCCCCCAACGCCCCCCGCGCTGCCCAGCGCCTCTCGCCGCGCCCCGACATAAACTGGGGGGCATGTGCCTTCCTCCTCCTCCTCCACACAGCCGGCAGCGCTGCGTGAAGGGGAATTACTAAAAATGGGATTTTTTTTTTTTTTTCCAAAAAAAAAACAACGGGTAGCGGCGGGCTCGCCCGCCTTTGCTCCGCTGCCGGTCCCGGTCCCGCTGCCGGTCCCGCTGCCGGTCCCGCTGCCGGTCCCGCTGCCGGTCCCGCTCCCGGCGCGTCCCGCGGCCGGTGTCCCGGCGGCTAGCGCCACCTAGCGGCGGCGGGCGGCGCCGTTGCGGCGGAGCTCCGGTGCCGGCCGGCCCCGCTTTGCCGGTACCGGGAGGCCCTTTTGTTTATCCACCGGCGTTTCCTCCTTTTGTGGCAAAGCTGGGGGGGGGGGGGGTGGGTTGAGGGGGGGGGTGTGGGGGGGCTCCGGCTCCTATCGGGGCCGCTGATCAGGCCTATGGGCTCGAGCAATCAGTTTCCCAGATTACTTGTATTTAATACACAATGCATCATAAAACAAATCCCTCATCCTGACAGGAAGAAAATAGAACAGCTCATAGCTCGAGCCGGTCCAATTTATGGCTAAATTAAAAAAAAAAAAAAAAAAAAAGGAGAGGGAGAGAGAGAAAAAAAAATAATAATAAGGAAAAAAAAAAAAAAAGCTCCAACAATGGGCGAGCGGAGGGAGGGCAGGAAATCAATGGCCCGGCAAACCGGGCGGGCGGCTCGGTTCTCAGGCCCGGGTGCTATGGGAATCTCCCACCAGGTTTTTTGAGGTTATTGACAAAGGATTTTTTTTTTTTATTATTTTTTTTTTTCCTGTCCTACCTACCACCACTGCGTGCGGGTTTTTTTTTTTTCCCCCTTCTCTCTCCCCTCCCCGCCTTGAACAATAGCTATTATCTGAAATAACAGTTCAATGTCACAGATAACAGGCCGCTGAGACGAATTAATCATCATCTCTTGTCACCCGGTTTCTCGCCCTCCCCCTGCCCTCCTTCCCCGGCCCCCCGGGAAAGAAAAATCGACTTTTAGTCTGAGAAATACATCTACACTTAAAAAAAAAAAAAAAAAAGTGGGTGGCACTTCTGGATCGTGCAATAAAAGATACAGTTCAGCCCTCTTTTTTTTTCCCTCTCTTTTTTTTTTTTTCCCCTGCTCTCTTCCCCAAAATACACATATAGACGCGTCTCTTGCCGTAGTTATGCCGGACGGTGCCAAACTTTTTGGGGCCCGTTTGTGGCTTCGCGTCGCGGTGGGATTTTCGGGATGGTTTGGCGAAGTCGGGAGAATCCCGGAGCCGGCGGGGGCTGCGGGTGGGAGCGGGCCCGGCCGCCGCTGTCGCCCCCGCCGGTAGGCAGAGCCCAACCTCCCGCCGTCTCCATTCATGGGATTCGTTACCAAATAAATAAAGGGAAAAAAAATTTTTTAAAATATAAAAAATAATAAAAAAAAAAATATAAAATATCGTTTAGGAAGCGCCGGCCAACGGACAATTGGGCGTGGGGTCGGGGGGAATAAATAAAAAGAAGTTGCATTTTATTAAAAAAAATATTTATTATTAATAACCAGAGGGATGACGAGCCGGGACAAGCCGTCGGGGCGAGCTCTGCGGGGCCGCCGCGACGGCGCTGCCGGTGTATAAATAGAGGCGAGCTGCACCGCGCACCGGTCCGCGGGGGCGCACCGGGGGTCCGCGGGGGCGGCACCCCCCGTCCGGACGGACGGGGGGTGCCGCCCCCGCGGACCCCCGGTGCGCCCCCGCGGACGGGCCGCTCCTCCGCGACCCAGCGCTGACCCCCGACCGCGGGGGCCGCTGTCGCTTTAAGGGCACCGGGAGCGCCGCCGCCGCCGCCCGGGACGGGGAGAAAAGGCGGGGGGGGGGACACGGACCCGCCGTCGCGACCGGGGCTGCCCCGCTTTAAAGAGACAGTGGCCGAATAGGGGAGCTGGCAGGACCCGACGGGGTGGGCGGGGAGGGGTGGGTGGGGGGGTGGGTAAAGGCGGCGGGGCGGGCGGGGGTGGGGGGGTGGGGGGGGGCCGGGCGCTGCCCGGGGGTGCGGCGGGGAAGAAGCGCCGCGGGCAGAGCTGCGGGGGTGGGGAGGGGGAGAGCCGCCCGCCCGCCCACGCACACTTTTCTCCCATCCCCGGCGGAGAAGTGAAAGAAGTTTGTTTTGTTGAGCGGTGTGCGGTGCGGGTTTTTTTTTTTTTGTTGTTGTTGTTTGTTGGTGGTGTTTTTCTTTTTTTTTTTTTTCCCTCTTAAAGAAGGTTGTGTGGTTTTGGGGTTTTTCTTTTTTTATTTTTTTTTTTTTTCCTTTTCCTCCCCCCTTTTTTTTCCCCGATAACTTTCTTCGCACGCACACACACACACACACACCCCCCCGATAAGACCAGGAGGGGCCGAAAGGGGAAGGTGATGGCCAGCCGGCAGAAACCCGCCGAGCCCCGCCGCCGCTGAGCCCTCCGGGGCCGGCAGCGTCCCCCCCCACCCCACCCCCCCCCCCCCCCCAACGCCCGCCCCGGGCCCCCGACAAATGCCGGAGCGCACCGCCCGCCGCAGCCCCGGACCCCGACGGCCTCGGCCTCTGCCTGCCTTTGACGCCAAGATGTTGCTTCCAGCCGCCTGAAGGATATTTTTTTCCCCTCTCTTCCCCCCCATTCCCTTCCCCCCCCCCACCCCCCGGCCTCCCGCCCCCGCGGGCTCCCGGCGACACAAGGTAAGAGCGGCGAGCGCTACCCACGGCCCCGCGGGACGGGGCTGCCCTGCCCTGTCGGTGCCCGCCGCGCCACCGGGCAGACCCTCCTCCGTCGCCCCGGGGGGTGGGGGGGGGGTGAGCTCCCCCTCCTTCTTAGGGGTTTGAAAGGGAATATTAAATGCCCCCCCCCCGCCCCGTCCTTCCAAAAAATAATCGTCGGAGGTGCGGGCAGCGTGGGATGGGACGCGCCGTGCGCGGCCGCGGGGCGCTCGCTGGGCCCCGCCGGGATTTGGGGTGGCGGGGGGGGGGGGGGGATGGGAGGTGTTGGGGTTTCCCCCTTCTTTTTTTTATCGAGGGGGGAGAAACCCCGCATGGGCAGGCACGGACTTGCACACCTCGCGCGCACACCCCCCCCCCCCCACACACACACACCCCCAGACGGGCCCGATCCTGGCAGCCGCCGGGGGGGGGAGGCGGGGGAGGGGGGGGGGGGTGATGACCCGGGCAGCCCCCGCCGTACCTGGGCTACCCCCGGGCCCGTCCGCCCCCGCGGGGAGAGCAGCTTTCCGCGGGGCTCGTTTAATTAACGAAGGTGAAGCGGGGCTGAGGCGATATTGTGAGCCCTTGATAGGAAACTTCCGTGGGTTTTCATTAACTAAGTGACACACAATGCCGGGGCTCCCGGCCATTCAGCCCGGAGGCCAAAAGTGCGCTGGGGCCGGGACGCCGACACAAACGTTTCCCATCGGGGAAACAACCTCCCTCTCCCTTTGCTTTTCGGCTGGGGCGTGTGTTTTAAGTTTTGGTTTTGGTGTTGGTTTTTTTTTTTTTGTGGGTTTTTGTTTGTTTGTTTTTGTTGGTTTTTTTTTGTTTTTTTTCCTGCTAAAAGTCGGGTGTTTTGGTGCCGGTGCCCAGCCGGGAGAAAGTTACAAATGTAGCAGGGAGCTCCCTGGGATGCTGTGGAAAGTTTAGGATAGGCCGGTGGTAAAGCTTGCAAATAAGTAATGATATTCAGTCGTACGTAATGATTAGTAATTTGTCATAATATTAGAATAGAACATCCTCTTCAGCTTGTCCACGAGCGATCTCATTATATTTGTTTATTGTCTGCATAATTGGAAGCATGTATTGGTATGTATTGAATACTGCCATGTTTTGCATGAGTGTTTACATTGTTTTTCATTTATTTTCTCTAGTTTGGCATAGGGAGTTCTATTATTTGCTTCAATTAAGGGGAGTGATTTAAGTGTTGCACAGAAGGGCTGTTGGGGAAGCGTAGTATTAAAACAAGATAAATAACTCTGCCTACCAGATAAAGTTTGGTTCAGAGTAACAAATACGAAAAGACTAAGTGGGTGCCGCAAGCAGCGTAAATCCTGAAACAACACAGAAGCCTCAAATGAAGCTAATGCCACCTATTTTAATAATTTTTGTTATATTCCCTGACAGAATCGTGTTTAATTAAAATCAAAATTTCAAACTTAGTCACTGATGAATACATAGAAAATCAATCCCTTTGAAATTAATATAGCGCTTCTTAGCAATAATTAGACAACATCCCAATTACATGTAAGCGTTTGTCAAGATATTTTTCAGTACATTTACTGTCCATTTATTATTATGTATGTATTCTGACCATTCCTAAAAAAAAAAATATCTCACCAGAGAAGTGTATTTCTGAATAAACAAGCCTTTATTATTATGATGATGATTATTATTATCCATTTGTTTGCCTGGAAACCTGTGATTTATCTTTTGGTTAGTATGCCCAGGCAGCGACAAAAAGATTCACTCTTTCATATTCTTCCTTTTAGATCTTGGATGAGTTTTGCAATGTGAAGTTCTGCATCGATGCCAGTCAACCAGATGTAGGAAACTGGCTCAAATATATCAAGTTTGCTGGATGCTACAATCAGCACAACCTCGTTGCATGTCAGATAAGTGATCAGGTATGTGGTGTTCACTTCCTGGGCTTATTTTTTTGTAAGGAACTTTAATGTGTCAATGGATAAAAAAAATAACAGCAATTCACGACAGATTTTGGCCTGTTTTGCCTGTTATGGCAAAAGATAAGGCACGGATGTGAAATGCAGAATAGAATAATTTTGATTATGGGCTATAGATAATATGAATTTTCTGTTTTTCCACGTTGTTGTTTGATTCATAAATAATATTTTTTATTTTTTTTAATCTTATGCCTGATAAAAATTTGGGCTGCTTTCTCAGGAATACAAAGCCAGTGTTTGCTGATTTTTGAATTAGCAGCGTTTTCTGGTTCCCGTTCCGGTCCACTTGAATTGCTACGTTAAACCTTTGAGTTGATGAGAAGCTGTAACGTGAAATTAATGGGAAAAGTGGAGGGGAAGACGCAAAAGTGATAATGCTGCCGATGTAGTTGCATGTGTGGGGCTTCGGATTTGAATGCACACGTGCGTGATTATTATTACACCTTCCCATACACTTTGCTGGAACTCGTAATGCTTGTATGCTGAACCAGGATCTTCAGTGGTTTTCTTTTTCTTTTCATGTCTTGCATTTAAATCCACTCTTTGTTGGGCTGAAACGTTATTTGTCCTTGTGTGTTTGGAAAAAAAAAAAAAAAAAGGCTGGGATAGGTGGAGGAAGGACGCAGTGAAGCATTTTGTTTTCAATTATGCTGATGAGTTATTAGGTGTTTCTTAAATCAAGGTTCGCTTTAGTCTGTGGATAATACATGCCATTATGAAATATTTTAATGGGTGAAGTTAGGTTAAGAAAGCTATGCTTCTTTAAAGTAAAATATCAGAAAATGCACAGCAACAACTGATTGTAAATTCTTGTTTCCAGTTTAAACTTTGCTACCTGCAGAGGTAGGGTTTGATTCGTTTAATCAGCGTTTCATTTTTCGCCACTTAATTAACTGCATCAGGTGAACGTTAAAGATTATCTTTAGCTGATTTAATTGCCTTGACAGCATTGAAAGAAGAATCACAACCAGACACAAAGCTTCAATTAGAAATCATTCTTTCTAATCAAATTCCTTACGTATAGGAAATGAATGTGAGACAGCCTGCTATTTCTAGCACAGCATTATGTATTTCGCTCATGCGAGATAGTTGATTAAAACCGGTTTAAATAACTTTTTCAGAAACTATGAGAGCAGATTTTTTTAAAAATTTTCAATTTCTACAGTTCAGCCCTGAGCACATGTAGCGCAGAATGAGCCAGCTGACTGAGATGTAATTTCTTTTTGATAGAGCAGCTGGTTTAACTAAAGAAACCATAAAGATTATTAGTAAATGCAAAATACATTTTTCCAAGTTGAAATGTGCTTTACACTGAAAAACGGTAAATTCTCTCGGTGCAGAGCAGTTAAGAAACAGCGATACGAAAAGGAAACTATATAGCTTAATTGAAAGAGCAAATGCAGATATTTTATGTTTAAGAAGAGCTGGCACAGATAGGAAAGATTAGAAGAGGAATCACGTGCGTTGGCCAAAGCAACTTACTGTCTTTGCGTCGGTATTGGGGGATCTGCAACTGAAACTACCCCCGGGGCTGGAACCTCAGCATCTACCTCTGCGACGCAGACGCGCACCCGCGTTTTGACGTTTTTGGAAGGAAAGTTATGGCGCTTGTAACTTTCTCTCTCTTTTTTTTTTTTTTTTTTTAGTGTTTACATTTCTGAGATTTGGTAATGGTGGCTGTACTGCTGCCAATGATTTCCTTCATTCACTGGAGACTTGTTATTTATTTTGCGCAGTATCGTGCTGTTCATAATTCCATATTTTTATGGCTTATTGTTGCTGAGATTTGCAAATTAAGAATTGGTTGTCTTTCAAGTAGCGTGTTGTGAGCTGGTCGCTGTCAGCAAGAGATTGTTGTTCATTTGGCCCTCTGGAAACGCTGCACATTTACCCACAAAATTGTACGCGCGCTCCAGCGTTTTATGACCAGAGCCTAAAAAGTTAATGCTAAAAATGTGCTCTCGAATCTTAAAGCGAAAAAAGCCTTTCTAACAGCTCCTCCTTCTGCTTTCTTCTGGCACAAGCTCGCCAGAGGTAATATAAAATATAATAGGAAGGCAAACTGGGAAATGGACATTACATGGCCAAACGTGTGCGTGTACAAGGAGTGACAAATGCAAGGCAGGACTGAGCGTGCAGTATGTGGCTGTGCACGGACTGCGTGGGGCTGCCTTTGGGTCACTGCTGCTGTAGCTCCTAGAAAAAAAGGGAAAAAAGAAGGGCGGGGGGGGGAAGAAAAGGAAAAAAGGAAAAGGTGAAGCCGGAGGACGTGTGTGAGTGGTCGTAGCTAGAGCTGGAGGACAGAGGCGACGCAGCCCAGCTGGGACAGGAGGCCCCAGCTCAGCTGGAGCCGCAGCCAGTGGGGGGGCACCCAGTTCTCCCCGGTTCCCCCCGGGAATAAGAAGCACCTCAGCAGCCCTCATCCCACGGGGAGCATCCCCGCTGCGGGAGATGCCGCTCGCTCCCGGGGCGCAGACACTGGATCAGCGGTAATTGTTCACCTCTAATTGCTTCAACTCATCTGTAAAATTCCCAGGCAAACATTGGGCTGTACCTGAAAAGGTAAAAGATCCTGCCAGCGCTCCCAGCCTCACGCTGCCCACAAGTTTATGCTACTAAATTCAAGCTTGACTGACAGGCAGGTATGATTCCCAGACTGCTCGAGGCGGGATTTAGATGAATCTCAGGGCGACGTGTAATGTAGTCGCTCTGCTAAGCTCTACCTTCTGTATTTAACAAAAAAGAGCGAAAGAAAAACATTTTTTTGTTGTTGTTGTTTTCTCCATTGGACTTTTTTTTTTTTTTTTTTCTGAGGCATACCACCCCACCCCCCGACTCACGGTTGAGGTTAGGTTTCATCACTTGGGATCAACTTTACAAAAGGCCTGGGCTCTTTCTTATGACTGTATAAACGAGCTTTGCTAAGATGAACAGCCCGATAATGGTGGGATGCAGTCAAAACACGCACGCTGGATGCAACTCGTGTTTCAGTTGATGGGAGGTGGAGTAGGGTTCAAAAGCTGCATTTTTTTAAATCGATTTCTTTATTTTTTTGTTTGGGTTGATCTAGGATTTCTCTTTGCTGTCTTCCTATTATCTCCTGTCATACCCAATCTGACCTGAACGTATGTAATTCAAGATGTATACGAATAATAAAATCCCGCAAGCAGGGCACTCGCGTTTTCCCCTTTCCCCAAAGAGACTCCAGTGTGGGCAGAGCTGCGGAGAGTCTTGTCACTGGTATTGTCCCTGGAATGCGTTTTTTCAGCTCAAAGTCAGTTAGGATTCAATACCGGTTTCTGCTAACTTGGACGACTCCCCTCTGTTATCATTAAACGTCAATTAGTTCAACTTTTTAATGACTTCAGGATGATTAGCCCTGTTAGGCTTTCTGGCTGTGCTGTCACCCCAGCAAAAGCATTATTTTAAAATATATATGTTAATGAAAGTGCAGTTGCAAATGCAGCAGTGACCATAGCAATGGCGTGTCAGGGGCTGTCGCACGTTCCAGGCACATTTTCAGGCTGGGATTGCGGTCACCTTCAAGCTAGAAAAGAAGGCATTTTTTTCTTTTTTTCTGTGAAGAAATGTGGTTGGTAGCAGTTGAAGTTAAAACTCCTGGATATTGTTTTTATCTTGCTTATTGCTTGCAGAGCTCTGACAGTGATACGGCCACAAACTGCTGTGAAACTGCTCTGAGCTTCCAGGTCTCTTCCCCCCTCTTGAAGATTCCCTTTGGTTTATCCATGGAAAAATCTCAGTGGCTCAAGATCTGTTTACTGAGGTTTTGAGTTGCTGTGTGCGCTGAAATAGATTTTTGGGGTTCTGAGTTTTTTTTTTGGTGTGTTTTGTTTTGTTTCCTTATGGTCAAGTACACGCTACTGCAACGGGAGAAAAACCAGTAGTATTCTACTCTTAACAGCGTGCCCGATGTCAGCGATATAAACTTACAGGAGCGAACCTACTGCTGTAGGTTTCACCAGATCTGATCACATCTTACACGTTTTACAAACTTTTTTAATCTGCAGACACAGCTTCATGTTTCAGGTTTTACTGCCGCTGCCCCCCCTCCATCACGGCAGGCGGAGAACGGCAGAGACTCCTCCGGCAGCCCCAGCCCCGCAGCCACCTGCAAAACTTGTGTATTTAAGGAATAGTTTTGAGGCTTTGTTGTCAGAGAGTGAAATTTAGGTTTGGGCTGTGGTGGGTCAGGAGGGCACAGGCACGCTGAGCTCATACGGGGCCCTATTCTGCCCTGATTCTTCCTATGAGTTATTAGTTTATTAAGAAAATAAAGCTTAATCCAGCTCCCACTGAAAAATCTGTCTCCAGTGGAGCCAGGGTCGTGTTAGCATAGGGCTGGTGGGACGAGGAGCTCATCGGTGGTGATTTTCCACTTACTGCAGTTAGAGCTGAAGCTGCAGGTGAAATTCCTGCCCGGTCTTTGTGTCCCCCTGCGTTTTAGCTGGAGCTTAACGCGCTGGTGGTGTTACCACTCTCGGCGTTGGCCTGTCCTGAAATGACCTAAAAGAAATTGTTTAGAACCCAAACCGGCAACTAGTTGTTGCCATTTCAGCAAAGGGAAAAGCTTTTTATTGATGATTCACCATAAGGCACGTCATCCCTTAGCAAAAATGCCTTTTTTTTTTTTTTTTTTTTTTTTTTTTTTTTTTTTTTTTTTTTTTGCAATGAGAGCTGTCAGATCGTATTCGTGTGCTTGCCAGAAAGAGTATAGAGGATTATAGACGTCCACAGAGCCACGATAAGGCTGCAGCTCACTTGACACTTTGTGTGGTTCATGAATGAAGGTGGGATGTTAGAAGACAACTGCATGGTGAGGTCACCTCAGGAGAAGAACGCGTGGACGTGCAGAAGTTGGTGTTGGTTGTCGATGACCCCTGAGCAGGAGGTTCTGCAGGGCCGGAGCAGGTTGGCTGGATGGGGCAGCTCCTCACCTGGAGCCGGGGCTTTCACCGAGGCTAAAATTCACTATGATGGAAGAAGACAGCAACATCACTGGGGAGGTGGCCTGCAGACCCCGAGACGCCGAAGAGAGTGTCCTGTGGAGGGACACCCTGCAGCTCCCTCCTTGCTTTGAGGGAGCAGGAGTCACCTTTTACCTCCAAAGGTGGAAAAAGAGGGATTCCTGGTGCCATTTCAGGAGAGCGTCCTCGTTCCAGCCCCTCCAGCTTGATCCGCTTTGGCAGTTGCGGGGCATTTTGGAAATGAGGAAGGAAAAGGGTTCTTCGCAGTCCTGGTGCCGAGGCTCTGCGGTGCCCACCCACCATCTCGGCAGGGTGAAGGGGACGGTTCCCCGCTGTCCCCCCCCTCCCCGCCGGGCTCCCCCGGAGCCCCCGCAGCCGCTCGCACGCAGGTACTTGCTGAGTTTCGCCTGTGGATTTTTGCTGAAGTTTTTTTTGGGCCCGATACAGTGCCGGGGAAGGACTCCTCTACGTTAGCCCTTGAAAAAACTCCAGTTCATTTCAATTTATCATTTGCCTGAGTATGGCAAGAAGAACCTGGCTCAGGTTTCATCACACAGTTCTCCAGCTGCAGAAGTTGTTCATCACAGGAGCTAAAATTGTAGCTTCGCTGTTTGGACCTTTTTCTTTCTTTTTTTGTCCCCCTCAAATGCTTAATTACGGCTCATTGTGAGGTTACGTATCCGTTCATCCTTCTCGTTTTTCTGACGGGCATAAATCCCGATTTTGCTCGAGCTCCTTGAACATAACGCTTATTATTAGTTTTGGACGTTTAATTTGTTTTGCTTTTCAGGCAAGTTCCACTCTTGCTCCGAAGCAGCGCGGAGGCGAATGCCAGTTGGCAACGTGCATGCCGCCTCTCCAGCCGCTTGTTTTCCTGCCCCGGCTTGGGGGCACGCTCCTCTCCGGTGCCCCAGAGCCCCCAGAGGTGTCCAGGAGCCCCCAGAGGTGCCTTGACTGGGGTACATGTACCCATGGGGGAGACCAGGAGTTCTGGATGTTGGCGCAGGAGCAGCAGCGCAGGGCTCTGTGGGCTTCCCCGGGGGTGTGCTCCACCATCGGTGTCTTCTCTTCTTTCCCACCATCCCATCCAAAGCGGGTCCTCTGCTCCGTCTTCCCACTTGCACCAGCGTGGTGCAGGACGAAGTCGCTCGGTGCCTTCCCCCATGGCCCCACCTGCGAGTTCCGTACATGGCCTGGCGTGTTAAAGTACAAGCAGCAGCATCTCTCGCCTGCCTTAAAATCTGAATTTCCCAGACAGCACTGGGGCACGTGCAATGTTTTCCAGAGCTCTCGTATGCGCAGGAATAACGGGTTTAGCTGGGTGCGATGGAATACAGCTCCTCTCCAGGGCCGAGCACGACCGATGCGTGCGTAGTAGCTGGTGTCTTTGCTCGCACGCGGCCGCCGAAGTGTTGTTTTTTCCCCCCAAACCGGCATCCTTTGGTCAAACCCTCCCGGGGGGTGGAAGGGGGTTCAGACAGAGCGCTGGGGGTGTCGCGGGGGCCGGCGGGATGGCCGGGGCACTTCAAAGTGGGCAGGCGGCGGCGGCCGAGCGCTCAGCCCCGGCCCGAGCTCGCGGGGAGCGCGTTTTCGCTATTATTTCAATTATTACAACTTCCTGAATAGGTTGAAGGTCGTTCATAATTCACGCTTCTGTCATCTTTACACATGCCAAATGCAGTCTATTAAGCATAAATAAAATTTCAAGTGCCTGACCAGGAAAAGTAAACTGGGATTCATAACAATGAGGCCTTATTCATCCATTTAAAAGTAAATTGTGTGTGTTCCTTTTTTTCCCCCCCCGCCCTCCTCCTCTTTCCCTTTACGGTTTTGCAGTTTGGGAGCTTTTATTTCTGTTCGGTAGCATAAATACATGACCTGCGGCGTAGGCAGGCACAGAGGACTGATGAGTTAGGCCTTCCCCAACTTCTCCCCACCTCAGACCCCCTGAACTTTGAAAGTGTTTCCAGATCTGGATCCGATTTTGCTCTTCCTATATAAACTGCAGTCACACACCGCTGATCCCAGGGCATGTGAAATGCGCATCTGGACTTTGCTTTTATTTTTTTTTATTTCCCCCCACCACCACCACCACTCTCCTGGTCGTTCCTCTACCATGCAGCAGCTCTTCCTATACTTCTGGAGGCAGACTGGTGCCTTCTCGCGCGCCGCGAGGGCAGGTTAACCCGAGAAAGGCAGGTAACGAAGCGGCCTTGGTGGGCTGAAGAGGCGATAGTCCGAAAATTCAACCCTTTCATTAATTACAGCAGAGCCAGGATTGCGTCCGACAAATCTTCAAGCTTTGCAACTGGAAAGTCCGTTTCTTCTACGTTAGCTTTTCCTAATACAAAAAAAAATAAAAATACCGCCTGCAGTAGAGGTTGCTGTTGTTGCAGAATAAGGGCAGCCAGGAGGGGACCTGCGGGGCCGGGGGGTAATTTATGAGCTTTTCCCATCCGGGGGCTTGCAGGACCCCCACGCCGTCTGCTGTTGCCTAAAATCTCAGGCAAGGTGGTTCATTTCCACAGTTAGCGTCTCGCTTTTTCTCAGACAGGATTATTCCAGGAGGTTTTAGGTGGGAAGAGTGGGAGAAAAACTTTTCGTATGAAGTAATAAGGACAGCTCTTAAAATCAGGTTAACTTTACCTGCGTGTTCATTTTGGCGTTAGGTTCAGTATGTTTTATTTTAGATCCTCGCCGGAACGCAATGTGGTATATAAACTGATAGCGCAGGTGGGGTGGGTTTTGTACATACAGAAATTTAAAAAACTAATAATAATTAAAGTTAATATTTTAATAATAATAATAATAGTAGAATGCCAGAGCTGTAAATCTGTCACGTGGACCTTGTTTTGGGGGGCGTTGGTTCTGAGATGCAAAAATAAAGAAACAACCTAAACCATGGAGTTTTTCTGGAGACTCTTGTCTTGTCTCCTTGCTGAGGTAGCGAGGCTGGTCGCGTAATTTCTGATGGGTAGCTTAATTATCTCTGATATTTTCAAATAGCAACGCAGACAGGGCAGTTGGCTGCAGAGTTTACACCCTGGTTAGGGATTTGTCCCACAGCTGCAAGAAAGATGCTGCGTCGTACCGGGGCTTCCCAAAGAGAAGTGATGCACCCCAGCACAGCGCTTCGTGAACAAGACCCTCTTTATGCCCGTGTACGGTCCATGTGTCCTCACTTTGTGACGAGAGGTGAAAAGGTCTATCTAAATACCTTTGATGGGACAGAAAAAATACTGGAGAAGGCTTCGCTGTGGTTTTTCTTCACTCCTTGGTGTGGATGCACTGCTGACCTCAGAAGAACAGCTGAGTTCACCCAACTGTGACACAAAACCTGGGAGCGTCACGGCAAGCCCTGAGCAGGGCAGGAGCTTTGGCATGGTCCCTCTGAGATGGTGGAGGTCCCATCTGGCCGTGGGGTGGGCCTGATCCTGCTCCCACCCCAAGTGGGAGATGGGTACTGTTGCAGCAGGGAGGTCTGCAGAAGTCTCTCCAGTTAGTGTGCAATGTCATACACGTATTATTTCCACCCAAAGCCAGCCAGCAACCAGGCTTATGTTCCATGGATCGGACTGTAGCTTCCCTTTCAGATATGTGGAGGCCATTATACTCCTGGAAGAAAAAAGCCAGTTTTCAATACATTTATCTTAATAAATGGAAAAACAAATATCGCTTAAAGCAAGTATTCGCTGGATACGGCGCTGACATCAGATTTATTTGCGGGATTTAAAAGCTGGCTTCTCTTAAATGTGTTTTGGCCTTTGATCGAATGAGTTGCATTGCCCTAGCTGCATCCCTAGCACGCCGAAGCCCACGCAGCAGCCCCACGTCCTTCGGCGCCGACGGCAGCATCAGCTCCAAAGGGGATTGTGGTGCCGGGCATTCACCTGACTGCGTGAAGAGACATACATGAGACCCTGCCATGGCTCTCTTGGCCCCTTGTGCCCTCCAGAATACTCGGTGGAGTTTGAAATCCCCTCAACAAGGGGTAAAAATTGCAAACCCAAGCAGACGCAGCTGATGGTTTGACCTGGACAGCGTGGAAGAGGAGGGAGGTGCGGCCTGTGCAGGTCAGGCTGCCCATAAACTCCTTTTCCTGGTTTTTGTGGGGAAAACTGGCCATGAGCAGGGGGTTGTGGCACGGGTGCCCTGTGCCCAATGTGTTTTGCCAGCGCTTCTGGCAGCTGGAGAGGGGCGAGCGCTGGGGTGGTGGGATGAGCTGGCCCCGGCAGCCTTCACTGCTGCTCCCCTGCATGCCTCCTCCAGAGCAGGTTTTGGGACAAGGCGAAGAAAAGCAAACAAATCTGAGGAAATGCATCTTATTTCGTTATTTTTAGTTCTTTAGCCTATATCTGTGGGCAAAGGCCAGTTGTGCGGAATGAAACGATTAGGCTATACGGCCACCTCCTGGAGGACGTCGGTATGTGCTCGGCTGCCGGGGCCACCCGATGGGTGACGGTTCACGTGCGACCGGGCGAGGAAAGTACCCACGCAGCTCTAGATACTCTTTCCTACCTTGGGACAAACGCATCTGTCTGACTTGACACAGTGGAGGTGATTTTCAGCCCTTCTCCCCAGGCACGGAAATGAGTATTGAGAGTTAAGAGTTTGAGAGCGAAACCTTTAAAAATACATTACTCCGAGAAAACGCAAATGCATCATTTTTTAGCGTAGGAAACATAGCTGTCATGTGTTTTTGTTTAAAAAGGCCTGAGGAAGTTACTAATATTTATTTGAGCTGCTTTGTGGAGCTTTTTAGTGCTCTTCACATTTCCTGCTGAGACAGAGAGCAGCCAGATGGATTTTGGGAATTTCCTTTCGGCAGACCCTGGCGGTGCTGGCGCGTGCTGGCGCTGGGTGCACAGACCCACGGGAGCAGCTCCTGCTTCTCCCCGGGGCTCCTTCCCAATGACAAGCATGGAGCCCAATGTCACCTGTGCAGGGGGACGAGGTGCCACCAGCTGGGGTCACCACCAGCAGCTTTGGTTGCTGACAGCATTTCTTCATCCAGGACTGATTTTTTTCCTTTGATTCCCATTTGCAGCTAAGGCATAACCAGGCGCGCAGGTTTGTATAAACCTCTCACCTCACAACTTTCTGGACTCTGTAGATGATTGAAATGGGGGAGTCGGATGCCTATGGTTTAATCAGCAGCATCTTCTCCGGATACTTTTAGTAGCTTTTCTCAGTGCAACAGGAGTTACCTCCCTTCCATGGATCACTCAGGGGTGTGTTTTATGGCTACTTTGTAGGTGGGTTTGGTATTACTAAGTATGCGAATTGCTGGTGATGCCTGCAGTCATCACGGAGCTCACTTTGCAGCAAAGGCTGTTGAAGGCGATCGTCCTTTTTATCTTCACGGAGCCCGAAGCCCCAACAGCTCTGGGGCTGGAAGGAGCAGAGCTGCCATAGTCAAAGTCTGCACCTCTCCAGCAAACGGCAGACAGCACCCACACTAGTTTTGGTCCTGTAATACTCACCGGCAGTGGTTTATGCCTCTTTGCCTGCTGTGGTAGTCACATTACATTCTCCTTTCTTTTTTTTTTTTTGCAGATATTCTACAGAGTGGTAGCAGACATTGAACCAGGAGAGGAGCTCTTACTGTTCATGAAGAGTGAAGATTATTCACATGAAACAATGGCTCCGGACATTCACGGTTAGCTGCTTCTCACTGTCTAACCTAATAGAAAGTATCACTGAAATTAAGCAAAAAATTAGGGAGATTTCTCCTCTGTTGGAATCCTTTTGAAATCTGGAATGGCTTTACTGCAGCTTCACTGCAGCCAGGGAGGAGAGGTGGACCATGGTTTGCTATTTGTCTGTCTTCTGCTCTCCTGTTTCTCTGAAAGCTCTTCGGTGAATAAACTTGTCTAGTAATATGATGAGTCCTTCAGTCCTTCTGAAGGGTGAGTCTGCTCTCAAAAGTGATGCCACTCAAGCCGTCATTGAGGATTCTTTGTTGATTTTCTTCATCACTCCATCCCGGTCCAACCAGGAGTGTAGCTTCATTCAGTGTTGCATTTTGTGTCTGCTAGTCTGGTGAGCTCTCCTTTGCACAGCTGATATTTCTCAGCATTGCATCCCCGCGACTCCTAATGTTGTTCAGGTTTTACCCTCAGTTACTCAAACCTCCCTGGCAGGAACAGAGGTCTGCAGATGCAACTGAGGGCAGCAGTAAGGCTTCAAGATTGAAACTCGGTCATTTTGTGGGTATTGCAGGAGGAGAACAAGAGTCCATGTCCTTATCTCTAGGCTGTGCTGCTCCTGCAGGACCTGTAGGGACCCTGATTATAGGTTACTTTTTGTCACTTAGCCGAACTACTGGTATTCTGTCCTCTTGAAAACAGAAGATCCCGGGTTGTTGATGTTGCTGTCACTTTTGAGAACATTTGAGCCCTTATTCCTCCTTGCGCTCATTCGTCACTCATCCGACGCACCGATTCCGGCTCTGAAACTCCTGAGTAGTTGCTCAGATTTGTCCCCCACCTCCAGAAACTCCTTTTGTTCTGCTGCCTGCTGGGCAGTGGGTTATACAGCCGCAGCAGGACTGGGTGTAGGATTTCTGCTTGATGCCCATTAGGTTGCAGTTTATGCCAGTGTGGACGTTTTACAAATTCTCGAGGATTCAGGGACTGTACAGAGGGGTTTTCCCATGTCTGTCCTTTTTTATAACTGCCTGTACATTTAGAGCGGTATCTTTTGTTCTCTTAAGAAAAAAGTGGGGATTCTTCATTCATTCTAATTCGGTTTTGTGTTTGTTTGGGTTTTTTTTTCCGTAGTGGTAACTTTGTTTATTTATTGCTAAAGACATCCCCCTTTTCAAGCATAGTGTTTTCCATGCCTATGGTCAAGTAGCTGTTGTGTAATGACACCAGCGGAAATCTTTGCACTGACATGTCCCACAGGGCTAATTTAGAAGCAGACTGAGCCAAAGTATTGCTCATGGACAGTGGACAACAGAGCCCTATGATGCTTTCTCTGGATCAACTCAACCGTAAAATAGCAACCAACTACATACATTTGAGATTTCAGGCAGACTCCTCGGTGCCTTTCTGTCTCAGAGCCCCCGGGCATTTATGTCTGGAGGGCAGGTAGCAGTGGAACCACGCCAGGGCATCCAGCTCCTCGTCTGGAACCATCGGTAGAAAATCCAGCAGAAAAAAATATCACGGGATGCTCTTCTCCAAGTTTGCTTTTTGGGATTTTCTTCAGCTAATCTATTCTTTTGCAGGAATTTCTAACTAATGGAATGCAATATTCATTCCAAAGTGACAATCTGGTGATCTTCTATGCTCATTTTCAGTAAGAAACACGATGTGACCAATTTTATGAAATATAAAGCAAGGCCTCCTGTCTTCTTTACACCAACTTCGTGCATCTCTGTCTTACTTTGAGCAGGGTTGGGTGCTGCAAAAGGACTCTAATGGAAATAGAGAGACTTTTAAAAACCTCTATAAACACCCTTTTGGCTATTTTAGGTGCTGATGTTCGTGTCTAAGTCAGTCTCCTTCATTCAGAAAGGCAAAGACCGGCAGCCTCCACTGGATATCCACCTTAGACGCTGTATGTCCCCATTTAGGATAGTATGTAAACACCCTGACTTTTGTCCTAAGCCAGGGTTAGGGATCCCTGTTGGATATCACCTAGGCAGTTAACAGGTAGTACTGCACCATCATATATCGTAGAATCATAGAATCATTTAGGTTGGAAAAGACCCTTGGGATCATCGAGTCCAACCATCGTCTCCACTCTACAAAGTTCTCCCTTACACCATATCCCCCAACACCACATCTAAACGAGTCTTAAACACATCCAGGGATGGTGACTCCACCACCTCCCTGGGCAGCCTATCCCAGTGTCTGACCACTCTTTCCGTGCAGAATTTTTTCCTCATGTCCAGCCTAAACCTACCCTGCTGCAGCTTGAACCCATTCCCTCTTGTTCTATCACTAATGACCTGTGAGAAGAGACCAGCACCAACCTCTCTACAGTGTCCCTTCAAGTAGTTGTAGAGAGCGATGAGGTCTCCCCTCAGCCTCCTCTTCCTCAAACTAAACAGTCCCAGCTCCTGCAATCGCTCCTCATAAGATTTATTCTCCAGGCCCTTCACCAGCTTCGTTGCCCTCCTCTGCACTCGCTCCAGCACCTCGATATCTCTCTCATATTGAGGTGCCCAAAACTGGACACAATACTCAAGGTGTGGCCTCACCAGTGCTGAGTACAGGGGGACAATCACCTCCCTCCTTCTGCTGGTCACGCTATTTCTAATACAAGCCAGGATGGCATTGGCTTTCTTGGCCACCTGGGCACACTGCTGGCTCATGTTCAGCCGCTTGTCAATTAGAACCCCCAGGTCCTTTTCTGCCAGGCAGCTCTCCAGCCACACTGCCCCAAGCCTGTAGCATTAAAGCATTATTATAAAGCATTCTAAGGCATCCTTGTTTCTTTTGAGGTTTTCCTCTTTGTCACTGAATAGCCATTTATTTAACCACACTGTCATGGAACTCCTGATGGGATGGTAGTTCAAATGACTGAAAACTGATGCGGTCTCCCTGTCCCCAACCCGTTTGTCTTCCAGAGGAGCGCCAGTACCGCTGCGAGGACTGCGACCAGCTCTTTGAGTCCAAGGCTGAGCTTGTAGACCACCAGAAGTTCCC
The DNA here is from genome assembly GCF_963924245.1 of Chroicocephalus ridibundus. NCBI lineage: Eukaryota > Metazoa > Chordata > Aves > Charadriiformes > Laridae > Chroicocephalus > Chroicocephalus ridibundus. Next base: position 70,595,474 of record NC_086289.1, on the reverse strand, counting down.
CTGCAGCACACCTCACTCCGCTTTCTCCATGGTGGAGGAGGACTTCCAGAAAAAGCTCGAGAATGAGAATGACCTTCGGGATGTGCATGAAATCCAGGAGTGTAAAGAGTGTGATCAGGTCTTCCCAGATTTACAAAGGTAGGAGTAGATGCTTAAAACATGATTGAATGAGGCAAATTCTGTAATGGCTTCAGTCAGATAGTGCAGAGCATCAGACAGGGCAGACGTCTTCATCTTCTATACAAACCAAAGATGAAGATAAATAAGACTTTTGTGCTGGTTGGTGTTTTATGGCATAGGAATCAGAGGAGTCTCAATAAATCAGAAACTGGTCCTTGCCTGAAGGTCCTCAGTGGGGACCTTAAATTAAGAACTGGATCTTCTAATAATCAGATCTTTAGCTGGCGTGAATTGGGCTGGTTGCAGTGAAATCAGAGGAGTGATTATAGTTCAGATGAACTAAGGTCTGGGCTCCTTACGTTTAGGTAGAAATAACATAGAACATCTCTGAGAGGTGTTCAGTGATGTTACCAATTTTGTCTTTGCAAAGAAGCCATACTAGCTAAAGGCAGGTTCTAGATGTTAATATATGTAGGTGTCTATATGTTCATATGTATTTATAGCTGTACTGTCTTGAGACACTGGGGTTCATCTTTTTCTTATCTATATCTGGCTGTTGAAACAGATAGACCCACGTGCCTATGTACCTGAAAACGCATAGAATGTAAAAAAAAAGTACAACTTTTATGTGCTTTACATATTTCCTGTCACTGTAGTTTTTGTGGCTACTTAAAATACTGTATTGCGGTGCAGGTTATGGGAAATTTTGCAAATTGCTGGAAGATGTTGAGATATTGTGCCTGCTGCAGGTTAGCCCTTTTGGACAACTTCTCCTGGATGCTTCAGGTGCTGGTTCTGCAAGATGGAGCCTGCTCTCCCAAAACACAGATGCTCCTTGGCTCCTCTTGACGGAGCAGAGGTGGCTTGGCATCACGCAGGGGGTCTCAGATCAGCGTATCGTATGACCTGATCCTTAACACTTCCACAGAACTGACAACACCAAAATTAAAACGTCATGTGCCAAACATGGCTCGCCGCATACTAGGTGAACCCCGCTGAGCGGGAATTGGTGCAGGCACAAGGGCTTATTCACCGGCCGATGTTGAGCAGCATGCGGCTCCGCGTGTCTAATTTTCAATCTGAGTGATTGATTCGAAGGGGCTGATGTAGGTAGATCAAGTCGAAAGGGTTGGAGCAGCGTGGGCGAGGCAGGAGTCTGGGCTGTAACATTTTTCCACGTCGTGAGTTAAAGTTCTGAGTCGGTGTTAAAGTTCTTTTCTGCCTGCGAACCAGAGGACGATATCTAACATATGGGAATCATTGAGGAAATGTAAATTTAGCTTAAAATATTAAATATTGAAGAGAAAGGGCAGAAAACAAAGAACGAGTCGTCATAAATAGATGGGCAGTACTGTGAGAAAGAGTGAAAAATGAGAGAGAATGCAGTCATTCTCCGAACTCTTGAATTATTGAAAGGCTAATACACCACAAAGACAGTTCACAGCAAAAAAAGTACCAAAGTGTGCTATATCCAGATTATATAAAACAAAAGGCCCGAATGAGCCATGCTTGAGGGTGCACGTAATTAAATGGAGAAGGAGCGGAGCAGGAAGATGGAGATGTGGGGGGCCAGGACTGCCCGGTGCTGGTGGTCGTGGCAGAGTCCAGGAGCTGGTGCCACAGCCAGGGACAAGAGTCTCTCTAGGTCTTACAGTAATTTTGTTTACCAGTGCACGATGGAGAGTCAATTGTTATAGAAGTATTAGGAGGGGAAGCCAGAATTTTTTTTTTTTTTCCCATGAAGGAAGCAATCTGAGGGTGTAGAAGTAAAGAGCATCCGCAGGGTGAAAGCATTTATTTCCATTACCTGTGGCTGAGAATGCAGGTTGCTATTTGGGCTGCACAACCCAAACCGGGCTGTAAAACTCGGCAGGTTTTGTCCACGGATTCACCAGAGGTCAGTGGGAGCTTCACATGAGGAAGGACTGATCCTATTTGGCATCCCAGGCTAAAGATCCCAGTGGCTTTTCTCTGAATCCCCTCTTACATTACGTAGTGATCTTTCCTCAAGCAAAACTGTGAGTTATGACTTTGTATGTGACCAAGCAACACAGGTGTTTAAAAAAATGTATTTGCCGCTGCTGAATAATAAAACAGGAATTCAGAAAATTCAGAGACAAAAATGAATTCAAAGATGCGCAGCAGTAATTAGGTGGGTGATTACCCTACTAATAGACTGAATAATCTACTAAGAAATAAATGAATAAACAGCTACAGAATTGAACGTGGTTAATAATAATGAAGTGTAACTCCAATTGTAGTGTACCGTATTTAGAGGCTTCTTTGTCCTACGCCAGTGGAGTTATTCCTCCTCTATTCCTACTGTAAGAAAAATTGACTCCCATCAAAGGAGTGGGGTTATGTCAGGTGGAGGGATCCAAGGTGTGTTTAGAGGGAAAGTCATAAGGTAGAAACAATTCAGACTGCAGGGAAGAATTACCAGAGGTGAAATACGGAGAGGTGTATGAAATAATCCCCTTAGGGAGCGGTGGCAGCAGCATCTCTTGGAGCATTTGCAAGCGGCCTGGCAAAACAGGAGAGGATGTGTTATTCCGCTGGGGAGGAGGATGTTCTGCCTCCTGACTGGCGTGAGCCTGGTACTCAAAGGACTTGGGCCTGTCAGGATTGGACCTTCTAAAAATTTTTTTTCCTGTAATTACGTGCTCTGCTGTCTCCTCCTCCTATGCCGATCTTCAAACTGCTGATAAATCCGTGTGTGTGTGTGGGACCTCACTGAGCCCCGTTCCTGTTTCCGCAGCCTGGAGAAGCACATGCTGTCGCACAGCGAGGAGAGGGAGTACAAGTGCGACCAGTGCCCCAAAGCTTTCAACTGGAAGTCCAACTTGATACGTCACCAAATGTCGCACGACAGCGGGAAGCACTACGAGTGTGAAAACTGTGCCAAGGTACAGTGAATTTGTAGGCTGCCTGGAGCTTCTTGTCCTTCTGGATGCTTGAGAGCATGGAAGTGGGGATGCCCGGGGCCGGGATGCAGGAGGGTGCAAGGCTTCTGCCATGCTCTAGATGGCTTCTCAAGGGTTTACATTTCCACTTTATAAATACGTTATTTTTCTACCCTTTTTGATTTGGAAATGGCTGTGGGGTCTGAACTGATGCAGGATGCTGAGCATCTCTGAGCTCAGGGCTCAGTGCCTTGTGAGTGGGGTGTAAGAGGACCACTGAGGGCCAAGAAACCCCGGGGAAGCGTAGGGCGGATGGTCCCCAGGCTGTGCGCCAGCCATTGGGACCAGAAACTTCAGGACACTACTGCAACATAAATCAAAATAAGAGATAGCGATGGCCCCAGCTGTGCTAAGCGAGCGCAACTGTCTCATCTCTAGAGCATCTCTCTCATTTCCCAGCACCGGGCTTGCTGTGCAGATGATCTGCGTGAGACGCGGTGCTCTGCATTGCTGCTTCTGGGGCCCTTTGCATGAGGACTTTCTCCTTTTTAAGTAGATTCGCTGCAATAATGGGAATTTTATATTGAGCTGATACTCGTAAGATGGAACCAAGCCCTGGTGCTAGGACTGTGTCGTGTACAGGATTTCTCCCAGTCCACGCGCTCAGTTGTCGCTATAAAGTATTTCTGTTGCAGTAGCGCGTAGAGGTTTCAAGCAGCCACGTTTTGACCCATTTTCTGTGAAGTCCCTGTCCTCAAAAGCACAATTTCTAATGGCAGGGGCAAATGCATCTGCTGCAGCGGCTGCAAAGAGGTTAACGGATCCCCCAAATACTTGGCTGATCCTGGGAAACAGGCCCCGTCCCATTGACGGCCATTAGCAAGGCCGTGATGCAGCACGCAGCCACGGTTTTTAATCTTAAATACTCCCAAATAGCTCCCAGGTTTGAATTTTAAAAGACTCTTGTAATAACTGGCTTCTTCCGCAGTCAAGTTTCTTGGTTAATCAGTACTCATTTCCTAGCAGGTTTTCACGGACCCCAGCAACCTTCAGAGGCACATTCGTTCCCAGCATGTTGGGGCTCGTGCTCACGCTTGTCCAGAGTGTGGTAAAACCTTTGCCACTTCTTCAGGCCTCAAACAGCATAAACACATCCACAGCAGTGTCAAACCTTTTATATGTAAGTCTTCAACTAAACGTCTTTGGTTAAGTGTGATTTCTTTTGTGGAAAAGCAGCGTACTCTGGAAGCAGGCGGTTGTGTTGTGCTCCCTTTGAATCTCCCGCTGGCTTCACGGGGGCTGCGAGGGATTAAATGAGCGCTGGGTAACCCGTTAGTCCAATGCAAAACGTTGTTTTCACATGATTTTCCTTTTCAGGCAGACACTGAGTGCTGTATAAATGCACCCGTTGCCCCTGGGATATTTTTCCAATGCAAAGAGCAAGTGGGGAGTGAGATGTAGCGGGAAGGAGCCGTGCCAGGTTCGGCGGCCGCAGCCTCATGGCTTTGCACGGTACCAAGTTGGCTGCTCCCCTTCCAGGGCTCCAGGATACGGCCCTGCTGCCCAGGGCAGAGGTGGTGGTGGCACGGGGGAGGAGGTGGCAGTGCCAGGGTGGGCAGGGGAAGGCGGCACCACAGTCAGGACACACTGGGAATTAGGAAAAAACAGCAGTACCTGGAAGGCGGCTTTGCTTTAGGAGTTAATTTTGGGCCACAGAGTCTCCGCAGCAGATGCCATGACTTTTGCTGGAGATGGAAAATAAACTTAGAGGCAGTAAATTTCAGCCGGAGGACTCGAGGCTCCTTTGCATGCCCCGAATTTAAGTATTGAGTGGAGCTTTTAGATCTTTTCCAACAGCTGCTCCAGCAATAAAACTTGCCTCGGATGTGGGCCTGACTCTGTACCGGGCTGTAAATCGCATCCTCAAATCTCACGGGTTGTGTTTACTGCTGAGCCAGATCCTGCTAGGAGACGGGGAACCTGGGTGCATGGGAATGTTGCAGGTTGCTTTCTCTCCCTTTCAGGCAGAAAATATTCAAGAATATTGTTCTTGGTAACGCTAATCTCCACCACAGGCTTTTCAGGCATCTGCTGTGGCTTGAAAGGCACCTTGTTACCACCTCCTCTCCTTGTCTGCCAAAATTCTTCATCTTTTGCTGCTCTCAACAGTAATTTACCAAAATATCAACACCACACCTGGACAAAGTGGCCACCGTGCGCTAAGATATTTCCTCAAGGAGAGGAGTATTGGCTTGAAAGACTCAATCTGTGCAAAGTCTGTATATCTGCCATTGGGGTAGATAACACTTTTGGTTTGGGCTTCTTGAATGAGAAAATGTATAACTAGATCCAATAATAAATATCGCTAATAACTTTTAAACCTGATTACAGGTTAAGTAATTCCACTTCAAGATTATAATTATTAGAAAACACTAACTTCTGGCCAGGTAGGGAGTCTTCAGATGGCCCTGTTGCAATGCCCTATATAAAAATCTGTAAGTGTCACCTCTCATAACTGAAATAATCTCTCAAATGCTCTTTGTTATTATTTATCCTGATAAATCAAAACAGCAGCCGGTATTCTTCATATGTACAGAGTGAGGGATGAAAACCCATCCAGCAACCTGCGAATAACAGCCATGTAATTGCAGAACAAAAGGCTTTGGAGACCACATGTTCGGTAGGCTTTGCTGAGCGATGGGAGGGAGGTAGGGTCACCTAAAGGAGATATCTGCTTTCCACCAGAAGGCCACACACCATGATTTACTCGTACCAGTCTGTTTATGGCAACTGTCTCTTATTACAGTACACCGCCCAAGCTTGAGTGAAAACTCACCAACACTAAGGTAATTACTCACTGCCTTCGCAAAATCTCCAGCCTCTCCAAATAGAAACCACATGCCGTAATAGACTGAACATATTCAAAATAGTACTTACAGTAATTTTTTTTAATAAGCAGAAAATATGCAAACTTAACTGCTGGCTAATTTGGGGTCCAGATACAATCGTGGTACAGAGTGGGTGTAGGCATGAGATGAATTTTTGCAATTTGGGAGCCAGATTGGGAATTTGTGTTAAACCTGGGGTCTGTAGAGCAATAAAAGCTTCAAGGAGGGACGCTTCCCTTACAAGTTAGTTGCTTAAAAGTACGGCGCTGAGATTTAAAGGGTGTAATAAGATGTAATAGGAGAAATCAAACCCAGCTTCTGTTGCTTTGATACGTGGAAGCAATTAAAGTTGATAACCGCCCCCCATCTACTAAAGTTTATGGAAAGCTTTACTTGGAAATAAAATTCATGTCATGAAAAAGAGGTAGATCTTATACCAGGACTTATACCTGGGTCCTGGGAGTATCCACGGAGGTTGAGGTGGCGCAGTCGATTTAGACACAGAGTTTCCTCCCGAATCAGCGGGGCATTGGGTGTGCGCTTCCCTGATGCCGTCTTACACCCAGGCTTCAGGTGACAGTCCCCAAGAGTAAGAGTACTCTGGGGAGTAAGGGCTTCGGACCTCAGCCCAAAATGTCTTTGCCAGCCTCGAGAGCCCGTGGATTGAATTGGCTGCCTGTTAAATGCAAGAGGCACCTGGAGCAAGCAGCACCTCATTAAGTAGGTTTAAATAACTTTTATGCTCAAAAAGTCCTCAGTGCAACTGTTAATTGTTTGATTGAGTTTATAATAATAAATATTAGCATATTTTGATGGTATTGCCATTATTGCTTTTATTTAGTTTTAAAACTCAGATAAAATGTATTTAGTCAAATGATTAATTTGCATCTTCCTTAATAGTTGGTAAGGATATCTCTCGCTTGTAAGTGTGTATTTTTGCTTTTCTCTGGAGTAGAACATTTCTCAGTTCTGTTGACTTTTGAGTATATTAATTCGGAGAATAATAATTTAATAATGTGTGTTCTTTAAGGGAGAACTTCCCAAACTTGAGGACGACCCAATCTGTGCCAATCCAGCCCTTCTCACCCGCTTGCCACTCTAGCCTACCTGAGTGAAGCGTTATATTTAATGCAGTCACGTGAATAAGCAGTAGGCCCTCAACAATACCTGGTAGAAGATCCAAAAGTTCACCAAACGTGATTTATTTTTAATTATCCATTAGCCTAGCCTTGTAAATGTACGCACTGGAGATTTTTTTTCTGGAAAAATGTGTATGGTCTGATGCTCTGCTGCTCTGTGTTAGGCAGAACTGTCCGTGTTGACAGAGTTATCCTGCTTTACATAAGGAGAGGAGTTGGCCCGTAATATTCAAGCCGAAGCTTGTGCAAACTGATGGCTATGTCACTCGACTTGTACTATTTGGTCACCTTAATTTTGGTTTCTGTGATTAACGTGACAGGAGCAGGGAGAGCTTTTTGTCCAAGACCTCAACAGGGGCCTGATTCTGTACCATGAGGTATGGGGGTGACTTTCATTTGTGGGAACAGAAACCTTACGCCAGCAATTAGGCTAAAAATAGGAGGAAATACTAGAAAAATCAGAGTTTCATACTGCAACAAATAAATAACAAATAGTTCTATGATAAATAACAAATAGTTCTATGTTAAATAGACAAAATATTTAAAAAAAAAATGAACAAAGTACTTATACAGAGAAAATCAAACATTGTCAAGGAATTAGATTTTTTTTCTTTTCCTTTTTTTTTCTTTTCCTCTTTTTTCTTCTTTTCCTTTTTTCTCTTCTCTTCTCTTCTCTTCTCTTCTCTTCTCTTCTCTTCTCTTCTCTTCTCTTCTCTTCTCTTCTCTTCTCTTCTCTTCTCTTTTCCTCCTTCTTCTCTTTCTCCTTTCTCTTCCATCATTTTTCTTCTTTCTTTATAATTTTATTTTTTTATTTTCTCTCTTTTCTTTCTCGTCTTTCCCTGTGAATGAGGATTTCCAGCAGGAACAGTAACTGATACACAGCAACAAACATTCTTCCTGAATTACCGCATTGCAAATTTCCTGTGTTTGGGCCCAATTCTGCACTCTTTACCCCATGAATTGTCCCGGGGATGTCAACGGGGCGTGAACAGGGAAAATGGGTGGATCGGGCAGGATCAGGCCCTGGAACAATAGGAGCATTGTTGCTGAGATATGAAGGAGCCTGCTGAAGAGGTAAACAGTTAAGAGATGACAACAAGTGGTCAAGTTTCTCAAGGGCAGAGATTTAGAGGAGCAGGAAGGTTAGCGCGGGCCCCGGTGCGAGTGGAAGTTAGAGGACGTGATTGCAGTTCATGGGAACCAAGAGTGCAGGATGGGATACATTCAATTCAGTTTCCTTTGCAGGCTTAAAATAGAGCCATTGTAAATTATGTCAGTCTGTCTCAAATCATGAAAATGATTGTTAAAAAGGCCTCAGAATACACAATGTGTATTGTTGTGTGGCTTTGATGTGTGAAAGATGAGAGCTGATGATATAACACAAATTAAATAAAAATAAAGTGGCCACATGCTTTTTCCTGGCTGGAAAAAAAAAGAAAAAGGGTTTATTACAGAGGGATAACACTGCTTACTGATAATGCTGCTGCCTTGTTTTTAAACAAGGCTGGGGCTGGAACTGTTAGAAGCAAGGTAGTGCAGAGGTACGGACACATTCTAGCATAGTGAAGAGCACAAGACATAGAGCAGCTTTGGGACTTGCCCGATGCCCCTGCTCGTCCAAAGGTTGCCAACAAAGGGACACAGAAAGGCACTGGGCCTCTTCCAAAACACATTTTAACTTGCAGACCTGTAACGTGGTTCCTGCCCCAGCATACTCCCCAAGATTTGTAGCAGCCAGAAAATCAGGGACCTGCAAAATCCCATTCACTACCACAACATGATTTACTCTTTAGAGCGTCTCGTGCTCGTACCACTGGGACCCCTTCTAGCGTCCTGCCACTGAAGATGGTTGCTGGAAGCCGTGCTCCGACGTGCCAAGTGTCGTAGGCTAGATCAGGCCCACGAGCTCAAGGTAGATCTCCTCCCCTCCGTGGCTTCAGGCTTTCTCCAGGCGCTTCTTTTGTGAGGCTGAAGCTGTTCTCATCCCAGAGGAGTCTGAAAGGAAATCCATCGAGCTGTTTTGAGCATCAGACACGCACATAAATACAGCTGCATTCTTAAAGGAAATTGTTGTTGACATATAGTGCATTTTGTCATGTGCGAGAGACAAATAGCAATATTAAGACTAGTAAAGTTATTAAGATGTGGAATTTAGAGTTGCAGCATCCCAGACACCTGCAGGGACGGTGTGCGTTACACAAATAGAAATGCTTTGGACACACGAGAGTACTAGACTGAGGTTACTCAGTCTCTAGCCTGGACTTCATGAGATTAAATTCTTAATCATAAGTGGAAAAAAATGTTGTTTGTTAATAAGGTTATGCACTTGGAAATACCTGGTTGTCTCCTCCTTCACCTCTTTCACATCCTTGCGCTCTTGCAGGCTGAAAGCCCTGTGAGGCAGCTCTGTCTATCTCCTGTCTGGTCCTGCAAATATTTATTTTAATGACTAACTTCCCCCATGTGAATAGTGACATAAATGGATGTCATTTGAAGGCATGAATGCTCGCTCGTGCAGGAGCACCGGGGGTTCGTATGGTGTTCCAGCACCGAGCTGCGGCTCTTGGCGGGGTTCTGGGTGCTAATGCAATATGGAATGACGGTACTGAATATGCAACACTGTGCAATACAAAGAGCAAACAAGGAAACTTTGCCTTTTAGTGATTTCAGACCTTCTCGGGTTTGTTGAAGCGGGTCTTGGTGCTGTCTTTAGACATTTGTCTGCTTGGATGCCTTGCTTTGGAAGAGTACGATAGCTTTTTGTACATGTGTGCACCCAGACTTCTCCTTACGGCTTCTGAATTGACATTTGGCGGGTAAAAAAATGGTGTTATTTGCAAAATCTGGAGGGTGGGGGCAATTACCATAAAGCCTGAGATGTGTTGTTGTTGTTGTTTACATACAGGTGAGGTCTGCCATAAATCCTATACTCAGTTTTCAAACCTTTGTCGTCATAAGCGCATGCATGCTGATTGCAGAACCCAAATCAAGTGCAAAGACTGTGGACAAATGTTCAGCACTACGTCTTCCTTAAATAAACACAGGAGATTTTGTGAGGGCAAGAACCATTTTGCAGCAGGAGGATTTTTTGGCCAAGGCATTTCACTTCCTGGAACCCCAGCTATGGATAAAACGTCCATGGTTAATATGAATCATGCAAATCCGGGCCTTGCTGACTATTTTGGAGCCAATAGGCATCCTGCTGGTCTTACCTTTCCAACAGCTCCTGGATTTTCTTTTAGCTTCCCCGGTCTGTTTCCTTCAGGCTTGTACCACAGGCCACCTTTGCTACCTACTAGTTCTCCTGTTAAAGGACTACCGAGCGCAGATCAGACAAACAAAAGTCAAAGTCCCCTCATGACAAATCCTCAGATACTGCCAGCCACCCAGGATATTTTGAAGGCACTAAATAAGCAACCATCAGTAGGGGAGAATAAGCCAGTGGAGCTTCAACCAGAGAGGTCCTCTGAAGAGAGGCCGCATGAGAAACTCAGTGACCAGTCAGAGAGTAGTGACCTTGACCTTGACGATGTCAGTACCCCCAGTGGCAGTGACCTGGAAACCACCTCGGGCTCTGATCTGGAAAGTGACATTGAAAGTGAGAAAGAGAAATTTAAAGAAAATGGTAAAATGTTCAAAGACAAAGTAAGCTCTCTGCAGAGCCTGGCTTCAATAAATAATAAGAAAGACCACAGCAATCATTCCATTTTCTCACCATCCTTAGAGGAGCAGACTGCGGTGTCAGGAGCGGTGAATGATTCTATAAAGGCTATTGCTTCTATTGCTGAAAAGTACTTTGGTTCAACAGGACTTGTGGGGCTGCAAGACAAAAAAGTCGGAGCCTTACCTTACCCTTCCATGTTTCCCCTCCCGTTTTTTCCAGCATTCTCTCAATCAATGTATCCATTTCCTGATAGAGACTTGAGACCGTTACCCTTGAAAGTGGAGCCCCAATCACCCAGTGAAATTAAGAAGATCCCAAAGGGAAGCTCTGAGTCTCCCTTTGACCTCACCATAAAGCGTAAGGAGGAGAAGCCACTTACCCCCATACCCTCAAAACCAGCGGCCCCCTCTGCGGCCAGCCAGGACCAGCCTCTAGATCTCAGCATGGGCAGCAGAAGTCGAGCCAGCGGCACAAAACAAGCCGAGCCTCGGAAAAACCACGTCTTTGGAGAAAAGAAAGGAGGCGACCTTGAGCAAAGGAAAGCTTCGGAGTCCTTGCAGCACGCCAGGCCTACCCCGTTCTTTATGGATCCCATTTACAGGTAACGGACTGTCTGCTGCCTTTCGGCATCCTTTGGTACAGGCAGCTGGGTCTGCCAGGGCCACCTGCCAGCAGATGCAGGACAACCCTGTCCTCCTCCCGCTGTCCCTGGAGACATCATCCCACCATCGCATCCCATGGGGTGACCCAGGCTTCATGCTGACCTGCATCCCTCCCTTCAAATCTGAGCTGCTCAGAGCAAACCCCGAGTCCAGTAACGCTGCAATTAGCAAGTCTTCATGACTGCCCTCGTTACAGTGAGTCATTAGTTTAACCTGAGCAGCTTGACATGCAGAAATTGAATATATTCTTTTACCCATAAACGAATGGGCATCAGTATTGAATATTTGTATATTTACTGTGTATCTTTCAACATCGGTTTGCCCCAAATTCCTTTTCTTCCAAAACGCTGCCCACTCGCCTTGACTGCCCTCTGCCTTCCCTGGAGGTCAGAGACCATCTCAGCAGGTTGCCAGTTGTACACCACCGTTTTGGTTCCTCCCGAGTTAAACAGGAGCATCTCCTAAGTACAACAAAAAAAGCCAATTTGTCCTAAGGCGTATAAAAAGTTTGGAAATTGAGAGTGATTTCTTCCCCTTTTTAGCATTATTTCAGCAATGGGTTGATTTCTCCAGGCATTTCATTAATACAATTGAAGGCGCAGTGTCCTTGTGTGTAAGAAGCATAACCAGTGGTAAAATCCCGAGCCCTCGGTGTTTCCCAGTAGTGCCGAGATGGACCTCACTGGGATCTGGATTTCACCCGCATCCTGTGTACACCATCCCCTCTTTGCCCTTTGCCTTTCCGCTCATGTATCTGTAACCAACCGAAGTCATGCATCTAAATTAGTTTAGAGAAATATTAGCCATAAAAATATGTCTGTAATACAAATGACTGATTTTACAGCCTATTGTTTTTTAAAAAAAAATGTTACTGCCATGTAAATGATGTTAATTTATTACTTTATCTGAAAAAGAAATGCTATGGGCAAAGTTATTGGAGAATGCTCGCGCGTAAGACAACAGGTATGCATTATGAAGAAACAGGATATGATGCTGTTTACTGAGATGGTTTTGTTCACGCCAGATTGATATCTGTATTAGGCCATAGGTTTTCTTTGCGTCATATTCATTTTAAATGCCTGAAGCACTGGAAATAATGGTCCCATGTTTTATGGTCCTGCATTACAAACTAATGAAATCTGTACGAATTCTGGCAGCGTAGCAGGAGGCCAGTTGTTACCGAGCCTTCCTTTGCCGAGAGTTACATGCACCTAGGGGCAACAGGTCCCTTAAACCAGGCATGTCAATAACAGAAAAAGCAAAACCCTCAAATTTCCACACCGCTTCTGAATTATCCACGCTGAGTTTTGCTGCCTAAATGCCCACCTGAGTTGATCGCAATCTTTGCTGCTGGCATTGCGGATTCGGTGTGTTCCTGCAAGCCTGCCTTTCTCGCCCTGCTTGTGCGCGGCCGTGTGCAAGGAGAGGTTTTCAGGATGGTGGCTGTGATGTCTCGCATGGCCAGACAAGAAGGGACCCATTGCTCAAGGCGTCTGTTGCCTTGAATTCCTCTCCTCTGAGTGGAGAGCACACTCGGTTGCCTTATTTCTTCATAGAAGTTCTCAGTAGTTAGTCATTGGTTCCTATAATAATTATTACCAGTCTTTTGAAATGGGATTATTTCCTATGTAAATGGCATAATCTCCCTTTAACGGCGATTCACGGCCCCCACCCGCAGTAATGAGTTGCATGCGGGAATCGAGAGTTGACTGTACTTCCTTATCTTTTGCCATTATCTCTGAGAAACAAATTACTTGATGTATAATTGACTATTTTAAACATGAGTAGCTGTATAATTATTAATATCTGAGACTGATTCATCACAAGCACATCTAATTTTAACATTTACAGAGTAGAAAAAAGAAAGTTAACTGACCCACTGGAAGCTTTAAAAGAAAAATACTTGAGACCTTCCCCGGGATTCTTGTTTCATCCACAAGTAAGTATTTTGGGAATTTTGATGTTGTAAACAAGCCTGTTGATGCTTCAAAGCAGGTGTGGAGAAATGAATGCAGTCTTAGTCATTTTTGGATTTCCTAAAACACACAGTTTTTGCTGTACCATTGTGGTGGAAAAGCGTAAGCATTGTTCTGAGCTTCTTGATGTTTTTCAGATGAAACAACATGTTTTGATTATAGAGGAAGCCAGATTCGAACTACATGTATGTTTTAGAACCGTGTTCCTCCAAAACTGTAGCATAGCTACCAACGCTTAGAGCTACCCATGCCTTCTTCAGCACTCTCCTGTGCTGTGGGCCGCTGTGGTGGAGTCAATATTGACTACAAAGAGGCATTGTAGATTCAAAGTCAGGCCAGCAAAGCTGAGCACATCAGCTGTCAGTATTTAAGGACTCCCAGAAAAGAGAGAAAACCTTCCACCTAATGCTTTCAAGTCTCATAGCCTCATAATGCAAATGCTCCATCTCTTTTAGGTGGCTGTTGTGGGCTGTAGCGTGTGCAGTGACTTTGTAGGATCCCTGCTCCTCCATGCCTGGAGACATGCTGTATGAGAGGGCTGCTGGGGTGTTTGTAGACCATAATCCTGCTGTTTATTTGCTGAATAACAAAAAATTAGGAGAGTGTCCGTAGAACAGTGTAACGACTGCAATGTGGACGTGGTGTAGGAAGAGGACCTATATGCAAACTAGACGTTGCTTTTCTTCAACAGTACTGCACCCTCATTTTGTCCTCCTCCTCCTTGCTCAAGGAGGTTTTGCTAAAAATTTGGGTTAAATCTTATGCCTGAAATAAAATGCTCTACGGTATTTTCAAATTTGAAACCCTTGCGGACTATGGGGTGTTTTATCCTAGTAATGACACCCCATTACGGGTCTTGTGTTCTAAGCAGACAACCAGGAGCTGCTGTCTCTGGTTCATCTTCCTCTGATTCCTGGGCAAACCATGCCAGTAATGTGCTACAAGTTGTTGTTTTGTTGTTGTTTTGGTTTTGTTTTTTTTTTCAATGAAGGCAGCAGTTGTTATGTCTAAGTTGTATGGAATATATTCTGAAATATGGGACTTCTGGAGAACTGGGAAGAGCAGCTGATGGCACATACAGTTGCAGACGCATAAACATAAAGCTATTGCATGGGTGGAGAGTGCAGAAAACCATCCCATTCCAGTTCCAATGCCTGGAGGAAGTGAAAGGTCTATTAAGTATTAAAATTACTGAGAATTTATGTAAAGGATTTAATAGCAGGTCAGCACTTCTTGCTGAGTTACCTTATTTGCCCAAATGGCAAAGCAACGAGTAAAAATTCCCATTCCGTAGCAGACTGATAATGTACAAATATGCAAACAGGAGCTCAGTCCGCTTTGTGTCCCCTGGTGTAAAACCGGGCTGGTTCCTCTCCGCCAAATGAGCGATTCTTTTAGAGCAGCTAAGGGGCTGTAAATTAATAGTAAATTATTTTAATAAGGGCATTTTAGGTGCTGTATCAATGGAAGAGGTGATACTGTTTTGCTTACTGCTGCCTAGCTTTTCACAAGGTGTAAATTGATGTCGTTCAGTGAAGTTGGATCAAGGGGCTCTGAAGGTTTTGCTGCAGGTTAGTCTGATGGCAGCGGTAGGTTGTCGTGGTTGGTGGGTGGGAAAGGAGGCTGTTTGGGTGAAACGTACCAAACGCACCAGGAGTTTGGCTGTGGTGGGCAGGGAAGGAGTTGGATACTCTTCTACCTGGGGTTGTATGACTCTGAGTTACGTGGGGAACTGGAGGAGGGTTAATGGGAGGATGGTGTACGTGTGCAGGTGAAATGGAGACATTGGATGTTTTCCCATGAGTGGGCAGGATGTCAGGATTTCAACCTTCATGTTTTTTCATAAAGAGTTGGTTAAATGTATTGTTAGTGCCCGAGGAAGGTCCCAGTAGTCCATCATGGAAGGTCCCATGGTCACCAAGTCCATCAGCGTGAGCAGGAGGTGATGGGTGCCACCTCCATGCTGTGGGGCCAGAGCCAGCACCCTCTGGCAGGAGGAAGGCTAGTTGTGAACCCGCGTGGTTGAACACAGGCGCGGGAGGCACATTATGCCTTTTTGCCCATTTCTCCACATCTCTCATTGTTCAATAGAAAAAAACCTAAATCCATGGTAGGTAAAGACTGGCTTTTGTTTTATCACTTACCTAGCTGCTAGGGAGAGCGTCTTTAACTTCGCGTGAGATGGGTGGAAGCAAAGGTCATGATCATAGCATGCACTCTTAAATACATTGTAAAAAAACCACTAAACTGCCATCACATGTCCTGTCAGAAGAGTAAATGCCCAAATCTGCTTTCTTGCTGACTTTGATAGAAAGGAGTCTCTTGTTCGCAAAGGCAGAATTTGGCTCCGTATTTATAGAGGACTGGGGAACTGCTTGCAGAAAAGCTATTTTTTCCTTTAGAGTTCTGTTCACCCGCGTAAAAGTACAGGTGTGGAGCGCACTGCAAGTCTTCGTTTCCTGCTGGCAGGATTTATCTGTGTAAAATACGAACAAAATCATTGTTTGTGTCCTACAAGTTTGTGTTTCTGTAGGTGAATTTATTTCTGAAACTTGCCATCTGAGGAAGCAAGAATTAATATTGTTTTTTGTGACCAGATAATATGACAGCTAACAGATGGATCTTTAAAATAGGTTTCTGAAGTAGAGATTAAAGACATAAACCCTGCAGTCCTTACCCTGTCCCTGCCTGGGCAAAATTCCTCCCGGTGGCAGTGGCCTGAAAACTACGAAAATTGGATCACTTAATGGTGTTTCACAATAATTTGCCATTACGAGGATTGCATTTTTAGGGAGAGAATACCCCCATGCAACAAATCATTCAGGATAACATTTTAATTAGTAGCTTTAAATAAAATCTTAATTAGTAGATTGATTGCAATGAGGGTTCCAATGCAGGAATAATGTGTTGTTTTTGTTTCAATTTTGCTCCCAGTTCCAATTGCCTGATCAAAGAATTTGGGTAAGTTCATTGCTTATATTTTTGATTTAATCATTGTGAAATAAATTGCATAAGAAAAATATAATATGAAAGATAACTTACCACCCAATTACGGAGCATGCCATGTTGTAGCTGTAGCGGATAAATATCCTCTTATGTCAAATTGGCTTTATTTTTACCTACCGAATCTTGCCGGTTTTATTTGGTGAAGGCAATGGGAGCTTTACCTGAGTGAGGGTTTGTTTATAATTAACTGAAATTGTTCCAAGCCGTTTCCTTCAGAGATTGCAGTGAAATTTGCAGGCTGAAATCTTGTCAGATTGCAATAGTTATAAATATTTAATCTGCATTTGAGACATTAAAATGCAGAGCCTCAGAGGACTTCACGTTTCTGTCTCGCTCTGACTTCGGTGGGAGTTAGTCACTTTAATAGCTTTGAAGTTTTGAGCTTAATTGCTCATTGCTGTACTTAAAGCACAAATGAAAACACCCATTTATTTGCCGTGTTTGGGTCAAATTTGTCCTGTGTGTATACTTACATCGTCCCCTTCATGCGAGCAGGAATTGTGCTTTTTGTACTATGGGATAAATTTGAGCTTGCTCTTCTATTTTTATAAAACGTTATTTTTAATACATCTAAATTGTTCACCAAAAAAAAAAAAAAACAGAGCCACAGCAACTGCTTTTGCAGATGCCACTCAGATCACACCGTGTTTTGCTCTTGCATTGCTGGCTCCTCAGCTGCAGCGCCGAACCCAGAAATACTTGTCCCGGATTTTTCCCAACTTTTGGGCTTCGGAGGGGAGAGCTGGAGCCAGCCGGCTGCGGCTTGGGTCCTGACTCACTCTCCCTCATCCCTCGCAGTGCGACGTGGACTAATTTCACAAGACGAAGCCAGAATTTCGCAAAATGAGATGGGAGATCTTCGCATAGTCTTTCCCGTGTGTGTCTCTGTACGGGGCCAGGGCAGGAGCCCTCAAAGCTGCTGCCCCTGCAGACAGGGGCTTAGCCCTGCTCTCCTCTGCGTGCCTCCATGCCACGCTTCAGAAGCAGCGATGGACCTTTGCTTTGCCTACATGTGGCTTTTAATCCCATTTTCTGCCTGTCAAGCGATGGTTTGTGCAGCTGCAAAAGATGCGCTAGGATCCCGAGATGAAAGGAGTTAAGCAGGGACCAAAGGGCTCCTGTGAGCACCCGTAGACGCTGAACGAGCTCAACAGATAGGAGGTAGGGTTAGACGCCAGACTTGGAGAACACAAAAAGTGGTTCCCAAACATTTTCTTTGCAGTAGAGGGAATTCACTGTAGCACATGAAGGGGCCATGGTGGGATTTGTGATTTGGCCCAGGCACCTTGAAACTTCAGCTCTCAGAAAAGGGGCTCGGTTTTGGGCATATTTGGGAAGTTGAAAAACCCAGTGCAGTCTGTTTCTTCTGTCTGCTTTCCTTGACATTGGCTCGATCCTCAAATTTCCATCACCCTGCTTTTTTTGTGAGCGTACGTCTCCTGGCCATGCCAGTGCTTTGAGCAGCTGCAGCAGAAATAGGTATTTAAAACATAAAGTGCCTGGAGCAGGATGCTGATTCATGGATGAATCTTCATCTTGAGAGATTTGAATATGTCACACCAGCCTTTCTATCTCAATTCACAGTTGCATGTGCCATATATTTCAAGATTATTTCAGATTGTTTTTCATTGTTTGGCAGGAACCCTAAAGTGCAAATCAATGGGCAACACCCACTCTTGAATGGATCACGATTTATTTAGTCTGTAGACTCTCTCATCCTCTTCTGGTCCCATCAAGAGAAGGTTGCTATGAAGAGGTTCTGTAATTATAGTCAGACTTTATTTGCGATAGCTTTATGGAGAATTATTGTAAATAATCACAATAATTTTCCAAATAAATGAAAAGAAATTTGGTGAGTGCATTTAAGAAAGCTTTTATTTTCCTGGGCTTATTCTGGGCCATGGTCCGTTCTGTTAGTTCAGCTAAATGCCCACCGACTGCATGAACACAAATAGAGTTATTCTAGAACTATACTGCGGATCAGCGGGAGTTCCTCGCTACTGCTTCATAAAGTTCAGCCATGTGTGATAGGTCTCTTGAACGTGAATATAGCTCAGCCAAGTCCCATGGCTGAATGTCCAAATACGCACAGTTTCAAGACAACAGATTCACAAGTCGTAGTTTTTAGAGAAAGTGTTACAACTTGAACTGGGGAGGACGAAATCCTGAGCTTTAGTAGTTGGGTTTTCAAGATTTCTCTAAATAACACTAGTAAAAATAGAAAGCAAACATTTGAATGATTTTTTTTCCCATGAGTTACGGCCATAAAGTCAGTTGTTTTTGCGATAATAGCAATGAAGGAGTCGCGTTTGTAAAACATGAGGTCATGTAATTCATGACATTGTCTGCTAGATTATTTCATATCATCAGGTTATTCTTAAAAAGCAGCAGCAACAAACCTTTGCTTTATTTATGCCACTTTTTCTTCTGTTGGTTAATAAATTTTAAGACAAATATTCAAGGACCCTGCTGATGATATCTTGCCCATTGAAATGTTTATAAATACTTGTTTTAGCCGATTATGGTAATGTCTGCATTTTTGAGTCGGAGCTGGGGAATTGCGACTGCATATTAGTTTGCGTCAGTAGGAGGTTAATAGCCTCTCAGGGAGCGGGAGGGAGGTGGGGGAAAGCTGCTTCCTTTTCCAGACATCTGGACGCAGATAGAATCAACAACTCTTATATATGTAAATCAAAAGTTACTGTTCTATATAAAATGCTGTCATTCACTGATCTCAGATTAGGAGCAGACACGACTTGTCCATAAGGCAAAAGCTGTATGTAAAATATGTAATAGGATCTTCTCGCTCTCCTGCTGCCTCGGAGAGCTTTCTCCATGGACATGGCAATTACACTAATCCAGTCCTCAGGGTCAAGCGGTGCCTTCCTCCACGTGTCCCCTTCAGGGATTGCTGCAGCCCTTGGGTGCTCAGCTGGGATGCAGACCCCTCCTGAAAGTGTCGCCCGGCAGCTCGGGCCACACACCCACCTCCCTGGTGGTCCCCACGGACCATCCCCGGGGAGATGAGGTGGCCGTGAGCACCCACCTAACCTCCCAGGACAGTTGCTGTTGCTAACAGCTGGCTCCAAGAGTTTGGTGGATTGCTGCTGGGTAGCATCTCCATGGTCAACACAGCTCCTATGGAGGGCAAGTCTTGCTTTGCCATCAGCCGTAATGGTGTTTTGAAGGAGTAAGAGCTGCTTTGGTTGTGTTTCAGCTGAAAGAGGGAGTTTCATTGTGGAAGAGGGGAAGTCATCTCCTGGGTTAATAATTAGTCAAAAAAAAAGCACCACCAAACCCAAAACCCTGGTGAAAAAAAGGGTAAGACTAAATTAGTGATTTTTACAATCAATGAAGATTATCAGTGAGGCCACCTTGAGGTGTCACTGGGATCTGAACCGTGGCATAGATCTGTAAATGACATAGGAAGAAGGGTGACCAAGAAAAGAGCAGAGTTTGTGACTGTTTATTGAAAGTAGCTAAATCCAAAGCTGACTAGAAGATTTTGCAGAAGATTCACAGAAAGCTGGGTCACTGGGGATTAAAACAGCAATAAAACTCGGTGTCAGTAAGTACCCAGTAATACTGAGGGGAAAGTGTGACTCTTAACTTGTGTCATTCAGGAAAAAGATCTCGGGAGTCGAGAGTTTTATGAAAATATCATCCGAGTGCTTAGAAAGGAATGGCAAACATCATTATGTTATACTGCCTTCAGGTCTTGAACGCCGCTGAAGTCCCTCTCAAAAAGGACATAGTAGAATTAGAAAAGACACAGAAAAGTGCAACAATGATGATCGGAGGTAGGGAACAGCTTCCATACAAAAAGAGGCTAAGTAGATTTTGATTTTTTCAGCTTGGAAAAGAAATGCCCGAGGGGGCTGTGCCCCAGCTCTATGAGACCATGAATGGTGAGCAGAACCTGAATGAGAAATGGTTATTCATTAGTTTTTTACAATACACCAAAAATAAAAATGAGGGGCACCCAGCTGAATTATCAAGCAAAAGGCTTAGAAGGAACAAAAGCCAGTATCTTTTCATATGCACCTAATTAAATTTGCGAACTCTCCTTGACAAAAATATAAATGGATTCAAAAAGGCTTTAGCCAAATGAATGGGAGCGGCAGCCACCAATGGCCATTCAACACTGTAGTCGAGATGCAACCTCCAATTAAGGCTCTTGCACCTCTCATTGCTGGTGTGTGACAGAAGACACCAGGGAGAAGGTCTGTCCCTTGCCCGCCCTCCTGCACATCCCCTGGGGCCACTGCTTGGAAGCAGGCTACCGGCTTCCTAAAAGCGCATGTCACAGGTTTGAAATTCCCGCTTGGGTTTGGTGCCTGAGTTAGTCCTCAGCATGACAAACCCCACATTTATTGCTCAGTTAAGATTTTGCAAGTAGACTGATGAGTGGGGGCTGTCTACCTTCATATAAAGTCATGGAGAGCGTGTTGTAGGTCTGGGCTAGAAGGACTTTATGGGCTGTAACAAGCTCGTGCTGTCCGGGTGCCCGTCTCGCGGTAGGGAATTGCATCCTGAAGGCCCTGAGCACCACCACGCTCCAGGACTTCTTAAGAAGATGCCTGGATTTTGGTTCTTGTGAGCCCTATCTCCAGCAGATAGTAACTGCTGTAATTATCCTGACAGCAGTGGAGCCCCAGCTCCTCGTGTCACCAAGGGCTTGAGGCCGGGCGCTTCCCATTGTTGCTGGTGCATTTCTTGAGAAATATAAGTCATACCAGGTACGTACGTGGATCAGTCTCTCAAAAAAAACCACAACCCAACAAACACAATAGTCATTCCTACGGTGAGAAACATATTTGTGGAAAGTGAGTAATACTTTAAAATAATTGGAAGTGCTTGTGTTTCTGCTGAACGAGGGATTTAAGATTAGATGCTGATTTCATACCTATTTTGGGACTGATGTAATCCTGCAGGCAGTGTTGGAGGTAGCGCTGATCTAGATCGCCATACATGAGAGAAGAATCTGTCTCAGTTTCTCCTCTGCAAAATCCTGGAAGTAAGAATTAAAAAAAAATAAGCATGACTAAGCCATTTTAAATGTAAAGGGGAAAATGGTTGCTTTAATATATTACTGTAGGGGACCATGTACATGAGAAATGGTGATCCAAAAATGATTTAAACCCACTAGATAATGAAACTGACTTGAATATTAAATATACATAAATAAAACATTTATTATACCTCTCAATGCCCTTATTATTCTTCACCATAAATATGTGCTATCATAACCCATGGACTGTCTTGTCACTGCTAATCAGCCCGAAGGCCAAAGGTCATTTTTCATTCAAACCATTTATTTTCCGCAACTGCAAAATAGACTACCGGTTTCTTGCGGGGAACAATTAGAAGGAATTAGAGGCAGTGGAAAGACTATCGTAACAGCTTTAAGAATCAATTCTGACTAAAGAAAAAGGTGTAGTCATATAAAAAGAAATATATGGTAATGTTGAGTTGTATGGGTTGATAATGACATCTCGGTGCCGAGATAGAATTACCTCCTCTCCCAGCAGCATCATCATTACATATCTCACGCCTGTGATCAGTAGATGTCAAAATCCTTCATATTGACAAATGTGCTGTCCACTCGCATCTGTGGAGAATGTTTTAGCAGCTGAGTGATTATGAATCAAACCCCAGAGCTTACGGCCCCTACTGCCTTGCAATGCTTTCACATTTGTTGCCTGACAAGTAAATGTATCTTGACTTCCCTCTGAGATTTTTTTTTTTTCTTTTTGCACCGTGTTTGATGAAAGACATTTGGCAAATTGGCAGTGGTACCCTGTACATTGCAATTTGTCCTCAGCATTAGGAATCTGAGCATGAAATGAGAGGGCAGGCTACAGGCTAAAGGGAAAAAAAAAAAAAACAACCCAAAGGCAGAGATAACCAGGATGTGAATAGTCATTTCAGGAGACAAACGTGCAATTCTGCCCGTTAAAATAAAATGTAACAAAAAAAAATAAAAATGGCAATTTTCCCATTAAAGTAAAATTTTAAAATCCCAACATTTGGAGCAGCCTCTTATGGATTTTGAAGAATGGTCTGTAAAGGTGTGATCAGCTGAGGAGCATTCAGCATCTTGTCTTTCATATAATTTCCTCTGTCGTTACAAGCAAGGTATTGCACAGGGCTCGTGCTGTGGGTTTGTGCTCTGTAGGCAAGGTCTTGAGATCTTGGGTTTCTTTTTTCTCATTTGTTTGTGGTGTTACGAAGAAGCAGATGGTTACTCTCACCTGGCAGTAGGCTCAGCAGCAGTCTCAAACTCTCCAAATGGCAATGTTTGAGGTTTTGGAACAGTTTTTCATGGTTAGTTCCAGACACCTTAAAGAAGAACATTCTCCAGAAATTATTTAGAGCCCACTCCCTGAAAATTAAAGGCCTTTAAGACAGCTAGGCAAGAGCGGAGTCATCTCCAGGTGCGTGGGGTTTACAAGCAACTAAAGGTAGAACAGGAATATTACGACACTAGAAAACCAGGATGGGTATCTAGCAGGTAATGTAAACACATCGCACCAAACCCACTAACTTTTCATTTCTTATGGGTTTATCTTGTGGTCTTTGACTGTGATGGGCACGAAGACTGGACTGAATGGTTGGGACATTCACAGAGCGTCTCTGGATCTGGCTTGTTGCAGCCCTTGGTTGAGCTAGAGTGTTCATAAGGTTTCCTCTGTAATATTTTTCCCCTGCAAGTCCTTTAAAAAAATAAAAAGTAGGAATTCAGTTATTGTTGTGATCTCTATTTTTTCTGTTGATTTGGTCAAAAATGGTGAATGGTTTCAGTAGCTGGAATGCATAGACTCATAGGCGCACACCCACCGAGCATGACTGCATAAACTGGAATTTTATAAAAGCTGAGGCTTAAAAATAAGAAGAAATGAACACTGGCTGATTTAGATTTTGTGTGGAAGCAGCTTTCCATGTAGCAATCAGTGCAGGAGTTCTGCTGTGTGCTGGCCTTGCAGCAACTGCAACTGCAACTGCAACTGCCGTTGCAGTTATGGGTGTTATTCCAAGTGGGACAACATCGTGGCCACCACATTGCTTAATAAGCCCCATAATTTTTGAGACTGCAACTCTACGTTTGCTTTTTTCTTTTTTTTTCCCCTTTTTTTTTTTTTCTTTTGATCTTGGCAGTGTATGTTCTTTGTATTTTGGGTTTCCAGTGAGGGCAGAAAGCCGAAGCAGTATTCACCGTGACGGGTTCTGTCCTTTCTGTTGCAGATGTCCGCTATAGAAAACATGGCCGAAAAGCTGGAGAGCTTTAGCGCCCTGAAACCGGAGGCCAACGAGCTGATCCAGTCGGTGCCGTCCATGTTCAACTTCCGCGCGCCGCCGAGCGCCCTGCCCGAGACCCTGCTGCGGAAGGGCAAGGAGCGCTACACCTGCAGGTAGGCCCAAAACCGCCCCGTGGCACCCTCCGGGCTCCCCAGAATCGCCCCTGCTAGGACAGTTGATGGGGAACGCGGTGGGTCTTTCAGAGCTCTCTTTGCCCAACGAAACGCGGAAAGCGTTTCGCTTTGGGGTTCTTATTTATTAAATTACCGGTGTTATTAAGCAAAGAGTTTGCCCTGTATTACAGCAGTTTGATAAATGAGGTGGAAACTATTATATAAACAATTCTTTTTTCCAAATTTTCTCATCACTTTCATATGCACAAGTGTGCTTTCTTTATTGATCTTTTTGATCATAAACTACAGACGTGTTTTTTCTCAGGCTTTTGGTTTTAATATCCAAAGGGATCAGTGATAAAATACATGACTTATTAGGACTTATGTGTACAGTTAAAAAAAAGTACAATGAAGATAGTCATGGTATGTGCAACCAAAATGAATGGGAGCTTTGTCGAGGAGAGCAGAATTAGCCATGTGTGTGTTTTGAAGGCTTATGCATCGCGTTGTGAAAAAACAAATGGGATGTTAAAAGTGAAGGGATGCAATCTTCAAAGTCGTCCCGTGGAGCAGCCGCCGCCCTCGTTCACTTAAGAGAGCGCTGTGTGCGCTCTATCCCCATGCAGAAATGGGCTCAGTGTCATTAATAGAACTGGGCCAATTATAAACTGAAAATTAGTGTGTCACTTGAATGAACAGGGAGGACTCACATTAATTATTTTTTTTTTGGCCATGATTGTTCCTGTGGCATATTATCAAGTTTGGAGAATGGTTTTTAAATTGCATTATTTAGGTCTCTAGATCATCTCCGGAATGCGCAGGCGTTTGACACTGGCATATCGGTTTATCTGATCTTTTTGAAAACATGTCACTTTCTTTCAAGACGTGTTGTTATAGAAACATACCTTGATGGATTAGGTCTTTGAGTCTTGTCTGCTCTGATCCTATTCAATGCACAGAGTGATGTCACGTTTGCTGACACGTGGAATTGGTTGAAAGGTTTGAAATTTGCTTACAAGGAGGCAGAAATCCAAGGCTTTAATAACAGATTCTCTCGATGCCAAATCTGAATGTGACAGTTAATCAGCTAGTGAGCTTAGAAATTTGGGGGGGATCTTTAAAACTGGTAAGTTTTCATATATCCCTTGCATGTGCCCAAGAAAAGCTGGTTGGTGCCAGCTCTTCCAGTCCCATTCTTGTGTGTGTGTGTCTCAATCACTTACATTTGCTGAATGCTTTTACTGAAATGTCGTTACACAAAGCAATGCCAATAGTACCATATATTAATGGCTCGACTGGGGCTACGCATCCAGTGCAGCTCAAACTGGGACGAAGCCGTTGAAAGTCGCATTGTCTTATCAAACCTTTTCTTGTGACAGATACTGTGGCAAGATTTTCCCAAGATCTGCAAACCTAACCCGTCACCTGAGGACACACACTGGAGAGCAGCCCTATAGGTACCGTGACCCCCTTACTGGCGTCTGTGGTGTGGTCAATGGAATAAAGCAAGGGAACGAGTGCTCAACAGCCTTACTCAGCCATCTCCGGCCCTCGCTCCTTAGCATCCATGACCCACCATTACGTTTTGGTCTCAAAAAAGGCTTTTCGTCCTCATCTAGGCAAGGGCGGCTGCGTTCGATGCTACAGCATTGGAGCTGTGGGAGATGGGGGAAGGTTTTGGTCCTAATTAGTGAAATTCTTTTGGCTTAGGCAGCCGCCCAGGCACCATCCACAAGCCCTGCCTTTGCCTGGCGGGATGGCCGGCACTGCTGAACCAGCGCGGTTGGAGGGATTTTCAGCAGGGCTCATGGTCGTATTTTCCCTTGCAAAAATGTTTTTTTTGGTAAGAGCTCTGCGGCATTATTTGCAGCCTAAAGTTGGGTGTTTCGTCAGTCATCTGATTTCTGAAGGGTCCCGG
Source organism: Chroicocephalus ridibundus (assembly GCF_963924245.1). Classification (NCBI taxonomy): domain Eukaryota; kingdom Metazoa; phylum Chordata; class Aves; order Charadriiformes; family Laridae; genus Chroicocephalus; species Chroicocephalus ridibundus. Next base: position 70,569,786 of record NC_086289.1, on the reverse strand, counting down.
TTGCAAAGGCGTTAGTGTATTTATTTGTTTCCTGCCTAATCTGGATCCTTTCTGAGGTCTGCTGAAGTAAACCCCATGTGGGTGTACTCTCTCGTTGATAAGAATACGGATGCGATATGCTATCCAGGACACTCACATGCAGACATGTGGATAGAAGCTTCACCTTATTGAAAATGAAAGACTAATTTAAATCAACTGGAAAGAAGCCAGTTCATGTTCCAGTGAAACGAATGCACCAATTTCTGCATTTTATGGGCTGTAAAGAGCAGAGTAAGCTCATTGTTTGTCAGGAAACAATATGTTTTTTGCCTCTAGTCTCTTTGGGAAAGGAGATTCACATCTAATTTTATTGAAGGACGGTCTTGATAACCGTCGACTACATAAAAGCCACGAGCAATTAGTAGCATAATGGACGATTTCAGCACTAAAAAAAATTTGACATCATTGACAAGCGTAAGGGAAGCACGGGAGAAGTAAAAGATTGAAAAACTAAAGTGGTGAAGACTGTTGGCTGGTTGCCAGCCAGAGAATTTGGAATAGTTATAGTATGACTTAGTAATGGCTTAAAGAGCAATACAGTAAAGGCTTTAGGGACTCCAAATCGCTACAGAGTATGAAAATTGATGCCTCTGGTACCAGAGTGATAGACTAAACTACTCACATTGGCACGGTATTAAAGGTTGGGATTGTTTATTGCTGGTTTTTGCAAGATAACCAAATTTCCTCTGGGATTAGCAATCGAGCAAGCTAATTCCTCAAGAAAAGATTTAATCACACAGTATAATTTAGAATAGGAAAAGAAATAGCCCTTTTTACCTTATTTGAGCATTAGAAAAGATCTGTTTCATGTTTTTTCCAAAAGTGTTTAATTGTATTGTATTGGCAGCACATGAAACAATAGAGTTATTGCTCTACTGTTTTCAAACTTCCCAACTTTGCGTGCAACAGTTTTGAAAACATGGGAATCAATTACCCCAGCTAATTTGATGCCATTAACTCTGAAATATTATGCTTATTCCTAAAGGCGGTATTTAAAATTTAAAGCCTAATGTGAATTAAAGCTAAAAAACCCACCGTAGAAGTGACATCTCCATTCCAAAAGCACAGCGCTCCAGCTACTCAGCCAAAACTTGTCTTTATTTCAAGGAGGGCTTTGCCTCAATAGGGACCAAGGAACCACAGTTGGGTACTGAGGCTGAGCCCAGAAGGTGCTTCATGTCTCTTAGGACAAATTTTACATTTCCAGCTACTAACAGACTCTTTTCTACCCACCTGTTTTTGTTTTTTTTAGATGCAAATACTGTGACAGGTCCTTTAGTATATCCTCTAACCTGCAGAGACATGTCCGTAACATCCACAATAAAGAGAAGCCATTCAAGTGTCACTTGTGTGACAGGTGTTTTGGTCAACAAACCAATCTTGACAGACATCTAAAAAAGCACGAGAATGGGAACATGTCTGGTATGTATGCCTTTTCCCTCTCCGGCGTGCCCTGCGTCCCACCAGCGTTCATACACAGGGACCTCACCTTCACTTTCAATAGTACTGAGTGTCAATAGGCACACGTTGCTCTGCGCCGTCTGCTCCGATGAGTGGGTTTTTGGAAAATATGTAAGTGCCTAAGCTCTGCTGACATTTAAAGTGCTTTGAAAATCCCAGCATAAACTCTACCCTTGTATAACTTAATACCGCTGGATGATGTCTTTTCTTTTGGTTTTAATTAAGCCAACCGTAGCGTTTTGAGAACAGACTGGGAAAATTGATTTAATCCCATCTCCGCAATCACTTGGCTCTCAATAGGAGTCCTAGATTTTGAGTCTCAGGGGGCACTCTAAAAGATTTTCTTGGCACCCTCTAAAATATTCCCACTGTCAGGAGCTGGAAAGCGCTAGCTATTATGGAGGTAATGGCGCCTCCCAAGCCCCAAAGCAAATCGGTCACCGCACGGCAGCAGCAAAGGCAGTGGCAGGTAGTGGATATCATCGGTCTGGTTTAGGTATCTGCACGGTTTAATAAAAACCCCGTCTGCAGTCTTTTCAGTCTGTGTTTAGCTCGGCTGGGAATAACCAGGTACACACAGTGAATGCAGAGCTGTCTTTTCCCCAGTGCACAGAGAAAGGCGTCTGTCACTGGTCTCTCAGTGCTAATGAACCTGCGTGATTATGTCAATGGCTGCTCCATATTTTAAGCAAATCTGCATAATTAGTAGCTCAAATGAAGTTCCATTTGCTCCGTTCAGCCATTGGTCTAACACAGTTATTGACTGACAGTCTTGGAGTCGCAAGGGAACAGGAGGGAGACGTTGAAATAGATACTTGGCAAAAGCAATTATAAACCGTGGAAATGGCACCCAGCATGCAAGCAGTCATTTTGTCTGGAAACCACCTTGGCCCATGGATAATACTTCCTTTCCAATTAGTGGTTTTATGGACAAAAGCTGGTGGATCGCTATGACCAACTTTGGTGGTTCTCACCCTTTTTAGCCATCGTTTCAATTTCATTTTGATTTAAATGGTTAAATACAGTAAACGTAAAGGAACAACAACAGAAGTTCTCTACTTTGCTTTAAGGTACTGCAACATCTTCACCTCACTCAGAACTGGAAAGCACAGGGGCAATCCTAGATGACAAGGAAGACTCTTACTTCACAGAAATTAGGAATTTTATTGGAAACAGCAACCACAACAATCAATCCCCCCGAAACTCAGAGGAGAGGTAAGTTGCCACTGATCTTCCTTCGAAAGGTGCCACTCTTCCTTTTCCAGGATAAACCTCTTTTTTTCACTTTTGATGAGGTATTTTAGCAATCTGGTTGCTTCAGTGTCCACCTCAGCGTCTTATGAAAAGAAATGTATTGGTCCCCTCCCCATTGTGCATGAACGTATTCCCAGTGCCAGATGCTGGACAGAAGGTTCATCTATGAACACGTTTCTCCTTGTATCAAGAGTTCTCAGTTTCAAGTTCCCACCGTTGATTTAAGTCTGTTGAAAAATTCCGTCGTTTTACATTCACAGCAGAGCAGGCGAATTCTGCATCCTGGGGCTAAACATAGAGCGCCTTAATGATTTAAGTGCAATTTAAATGTGTAATTAATAAAGTAGGCCAAGCTCAAAATCTTGGATCAAATGGAAGATTCTGACCGACAGTCCTTTCCCATAAGTAACTCAATCCCAAGAAAGATGCTGACTAGCAAAAAGCCCACGAGGCTGCAGGTAGGCGTTGGTAGTCCACAGTTCTCTGGCACTTGAGAGACTTTTTTCTCCTTAGATTTATTAAGTATGTGAGTGTTTCAATTCTTCTGAACTAACAGAAGAGAGACCACTTCTGAATATTTTCAGCTAAGCAGAAAAGGCTGCGACATGGATCTGCGTATCAGCTATACATATTTCTTTGACGTTGGTGTTGCATTATGCATTATTTGCGCTTTTGAATTGGCATTACATTGTCAGCATCAAAAATTTCTTACTCTTGGTGACAAACTTCACTGTCTTCTCCATTTCCAGATGCCTTTGTGAAGGGATAAAAATGGTGGACATAACACAGTTTCCACGAAAGTACTGGATTAAGTGATTACATGCATATTCAAATTCCATTCCGTCTTGATTGGCAATGAGGGCTTGGGATTTTTTCTTTGCACATCTGGTCTCAACATGTCCTCCGACAGGAAGTCAGCAAAGTGAAAAGGTTGCTGGGTTGTGCAGTGTTTCCTTTCTAAATTTGGCACTTCAGACTGCTCTTGATGGATATTTTATCCCTGGCAAATTGCTGCATTTGAAAGCATAATTAGAGAATCTGTTTTCTTAATCACATGGCTTTTGTTACTTTGGTTGTAGTCCATCTCCCTTTCATTTCTAGCAGCCTCAATTTGGGCATAACGAGCGAGTTGGCAGCCCAAATTGTGCTCAACAATTTCTTATTTCTGCCTATTTAAATAAAAGATGATAAAGAGATATTGCTCTGATTATCTTAGAGGGGGGTGGCTGCTTCAGCTCTCCCGACTCTGCACAGCCTCAGACTTTTTGATACTGTGATACAAACAGACCGTGCCCTAGCTTTTTTCTTTTTAATGCAATACTAAACTCGTGACGATCAGCTGGAATTTGCTCAGAAAATAGATGAAACTATTACGCTTAGGAAAATGATGCTGCTGTGGTATAAGAAACTAGCTTTCACACGTCTACGCTCCATAACAAAGTGTATCTGTTAACAACAGCAAGTCAAATATTAAATACCAAATATGCTGCTAGGGCTCATCGTTATCTTGCTCAGACTTTTGGTATATTCCATATTGTCGCGCGCAGTTTGAAGCACAAGGAGTCTAAAGCAAACTGCAGGCGGACAATAAAGTTTCCATTTTTATAACTGTATTCCTGGAAGAGTAAGGACCTTTTGCACAATGAGAACAATAGATGAATCAAGGCCTCGGGGCTACGTAAGGCAGCGGAGCAGATACGCTGGTGGTGCAAATTCGTGGGGCTCCACCGAGTTCAGCCCTTCTACACCACTCCTACCTCTGGCCATGCATTTGTCGATGCGGCGGCGCCAAATATCTTTAGCTCTTATTTGATGCGGTGGTTACAATGCAGCGGTGGGTGCTCAGAATCCTGCAGGGTTGAGGCCGTTAGCAAACGAGCCCCTGCTTCAGCATGGATATTATGTCCTTGATAAAATCCCGTAGGAAGTAGTTAAGAGAAGTCATTGTCTGAAAGCAAAAGAGAACGTAACATCAGTGGGCAGACCAAATGGTTTTCCATGTGCGTATTGCTATAATTGGTCATTTAATAAGAGTAAACGCACTTAAAATCCTATACGACCTTTCTTTTCGTTACTTCTTACCCTTCAAATCAGTTGATAACGTAGTTCAGTGTGGAGGCGTTGTTGCAGACCACTCTTCAGGTCTTCAGCTGAAGTCCCTTAGGTTCCCATGTATGTAATCCATACGCTCAGTGAAGTAGTGTGGCTTCCAAATGGGTGGTAGTGTGCAAAATTAATTATGCATGTAATTTTGACTTTAAAACTCTGAATGCAGTATTGGATGTCATTTTTGAAAATGCTGGATCTGATTTTCAGAGTTTCTTGGCCCCTACAGCTTCTGTTAAAAGGCAATGAGTTGTTTTGCCCAGACTACATACATGATTGGAAACGTGAGATGAAATAATGCGTGAGAAAATTTGGAATGGATATCTGAACATACCTCCGCTTGAACAGAAGTTTTAGCGGGATAATAGGAAAATCCCATGCTGATGGTACTGTAACGTCCCACTGATTTTGGGGTGGAATTTTCTCCAACACTGCCTGAACGTCTGAAGCTAAACAAGATATAAAATACAAAAATCACTTTATTCTGCTGGGACAGATCCTTTTCAGATCTGTCTCCACCAATCTGTTGGTGAGGAGCTTTCATAACTGATTTGTGATTATTGCTTGGGTTTGTTTTGGTACTTTCAGAATGAATGGCAGCCATTTTAAGGATGAAAAAGCCATGGTAGCCAGCCAGAACTCGGATTTGCTGGATGATGAAGAGGCAGAAGATGAAGTAATGATGGATGAAGAAGATGAAGAGAGCGAAATTGCAGGGAAGGCAGTGAAAGAGCCTGTTACGAGTGACATGCACGAGGGGACCCCAGAGGAGGATTACGAGGAAACGAGTACTTTGGACATGAACTGCAAAGCTTCCCCTGGCAGGTTGGTTCCTTCCGAGTATTGGTGTGCCCGATACGTGAAATCAAAACAATAAACCATACAAGAGTGCCAGCACCAAACTGTGTGCCGTGGGAACCGGTGCGAAGTAGCCAGCTTCCCGGTTACGATAGCAACGTGCCTCTGTGTTTGGGTCAATACCAGCCCTGTTTTCAGTCTCTTCATGCAATCTGTAGCCCTTAAGAGGAAAAATAACCGTGCTCGGGGAGCTATTGTCAGGTTCTGGGTGAGACAGGAAACGTTCATGGGAGAGACGTTGTATGCTCCATAGACCCGACCTGGATCCCCCGTAATGGTCTTGTGAGGGGCTGCGGAGACACCAGGAGAGAGACGACGTCTTCCCTCCCCTGCTCCCGCTGCCCACTCTCTCCTCTGTAGAAAAGAAAAGGGAATTTCTTTTATTTCAGGAGCATGGTTCCACGGGGCAAGGTGGTTTATGAGTGTAAAAAAAGGGGAAATCGCTCAGATGTGTAAATCCGAGAGGAAGAGGGAACGCAGAGAGGATCGTTTCATTGACATTACAACCTCTGTGGTGTTTTTATAGGTATAAAGAGGAGGAGTATAATAAGACTGGACTTTCGGCTTTGGACCACATAAGGCACTTCACAGATAGCCTCAAAATGAGGAAAATGGAAGAAAATCAATATAATGAAGCTGAATTGGCAGCTTTCAATACTTCCCAGCTGCCAGAGGACCTAAAACAACCATTGTACAGGAAATCCAAATCCCAGGTAAAAGCTTAACTCGGTTAAAATGTTATTGTCGCCAAATACCCGAAGGATTAAACCGTTAGTGTGTGGCAGGCAAGGTTGCTTGAGCTTCGTCAGACAGGACTGTGCTCCACGTCCGCAAACCTCAGCCTGCCCCGACCTCCCCCTGCGCTCCCACCGCGCCCCGGGGGCATGGCAGGGTGCTCTGCTCCCTGATAATGGAGCATTTTCTTACTTTTTTGCTATTTTTGTTCCTGTCTGCCACCCGCAGAAATGCCGCGATAAGAAAGAGTCCCACTCTGCTTTCAGGCGGCCGGGCCGGTCGTGCCGATGCCGTGGAGTTTAGCTGCAGCCTCGCAGGGGATGTGACTCTATCTTCTGGCTCGCTTGGCTTTTTGGTGGTTTTTTTTGGTTTTTTTTTCAAAGTCTGTTGGATGTGATCGCTTTTAGGTCCTCGGCGTGTTTTTAAAACAGCAATAACTAGACTGATACGCTAGTGCTATCTCTTGAAATTTTTTAAAACATTAATTAAAACGGGTCTTTTTGGCCCCTTTAAAAGATTCCTGTTGTGGAAACTGCAGGATATGCCTGTAGAAAAGCTCAGCAAAGGAGACCGTGGTATTTGGTGAAATACAGGACCAGCCAAGGGATAACGTGATTCCTCAGGCCCTTGAAAAGAGCCTCCTGTGCCAAGAATCTGAAGGAGACTCTGAGACCTTGTCTGCTATCAAAGGGTTCTCAGGGCTTCCTGAAGCCAGATGAAAGCAGAAATTATTATTGCTATTAGTGAGTCAAAAGTGTCGGTGAAAAGGTTGACAGTGGTTTTACCTACCGCGTTTTGATTATTTTTTTTCATTAATTTCAGAATAGCAGTTGTAGCCTAAATGATGCCCTAACAGGGTTGGTGTGGCACGGGTCCGCGCTCGGATCCAGCCGCGGGATCGTGACCTCTTTGTCCTTCTTCTTTCCCCGTCCAGGCGTATGCGATGATGCTCTCTCTCTCCGACAAGGACTCCCTTCATTCTGCACCCCACAACTCTCCCAATATGTGGCACAGTATGGCGAGAGCCGCTGCAGAATCCAGCGCCATTCAATCCATCAGTCACGTATGACATTGTGAAGTCTTACCGAGAATGGGACCAAGTCCAAAACCAGTAGCATGGCTCTTTCATATATGACTATTTAAAAGACTGCTGAGCAGAATGCCTTATAAATCTGCAGGGTCACTCATTTAAAGTCCGGTGACCTTAAACTGAATAATTTTAAAAAGAAAGAAACTATTTATTCTCAATATTTTGTTTTGCACAGCAAAGGCAGCTGCTGACTTCTGGAGGATCAATGCGACTTAAAAAAAAAGTAAAAAAAAAAAAAAGAGTTTCAGTGGATTATGTAAACCGGGGCCGGGAAAAAGTGTCTTCCAGTTCCCCCGGCTTTGAGGGGCAGGGGCAAAAGGGTTAAGACTGCATTGATACACACATGGGCACTCCTTTAAAGTAGGAACTGAATTGATTTTCTTTTTGTATAAGATAGTTTGACACAGGATTGGGAACAGTTGCTTTTATGTACAAATCTCTTCATTAAAGCTTTATGCATTTTTGCCCTTCAAAGAAAGAAAATAGTTCTATCGAATGCACACTATCCATCGTAAATGTAGAAAGAAGTAACAGGGAATATTTTGTTCTCTCCGTAATTCTTTTGCCTTCTCTCAACTGCATTGTTAAAAAAAAAAAAGGAAAAACAAGAAAAAAAAAACGAGAAAGAAAAAAAAAAAGGAACTCTGAGAAACAATACATAAGAGGCTTGTGTATATTGTAAACTATGAATGTTCACTACTCCAAGAAGCTAAATCATCCAGATAATTCCGTGAAAGCACCGCGTTCATCGACAGCACCACTAGTTCAAATCATTGTAAGGAGATTTTAATTTTCGACAATCATGTCACTATTTTGTTGTATTGTTTCCTTTCCCCCCTACCCTCTAATTTCTTCTTTGTGTTGTGCGTACCATGTATTTATTTGTTGGCAAACGATTGTTTGTTGATTGAAATAGCACTGTTCCTGTAACAAACAGCACTGCTCCAGTCCCCCACTGCGTTACGATGTAAGGCACCCATGTACTTCAAAAAAAGTGAGGTGAACTGATCTGTGTATATGGGAGTGCAAAACAGTGTTTGAAATTTTCTTACATTCCTCTTTTATTTTATTTTTGCCTTTTAATGAACTAAATAACTAATAGATGCGACTTAGTTTTGTTTTTTTTTTTTGTAATACAGTAAATTGATTCAATTGTATAAACAGTTATAATTTCTTCATGAAAGCATGATTCTTCTGATTAAAAAAAACTGTACCCAATATTTTATGCTGGTTGTCTGCGAGCTTGTGTGATGTTATGTTCATGTTAATCCTATTTGTAAGATGAAGTGTTCCAAATTTATGTTTTAAAAAAATAAATAAATGACGGAAGGTATTCAGTTATTTTTTGGGGGTTTTTTTGGCCTTTAGTGAGGGACCAGATTTATTTTTCCTTTTTGTTTATAATCTCATTTTGAAATAATCGGCAAGTTGAGGTACTTTCTTTAAATGCTTTGTACAATGTAACTGTTACGCATTTCAGTACATTACTATGGGAGGATCAACTTAAAAAAAAAAAATAAAGGACTACAAAACTGAAGGGATCTTTTTTCTTATTGTCTTGTTTTTGTCTGGGTCAGGGCAAAAATGGCATATTTCGTCTGCAGTCCAGGGAGCAAAGACTGTGTCTGTGGGGTCATTAGGATAAGGGTAACCAGAGGATGGGGCTCTGCGAAGCATCTTGGACTTGGTCATGCAATTTAGGACTCGCTCCAGAGTCTCTCGGTAGACTATTGGAGGGGTTTAGATCAGTCCTTTAAGCTTCAAAACACTCCCTTGGAAAAGAAAAATATTGTACTCATTTTACAGGAGGGATTGGTGCAAGGTCACCTTCAAATGCTGTTGTGGAGCCTGGAGCTCGGGCGGGTGATGCCCCCACCTGCTGCTCATGGGGACGACATCGGGGGGCAGTGGCTTGGCTGGCTAATAGCAAAGCATTAGGTCGCCAGAATGATAAAAATCGGTAGTTGAGAAGCTAAATGCGCCTCCAACTGCATGAAATGAGCCCTTAAGCTCTAAAAGGGGAAAAAAACACAAACAAAAAAAAATCCAGAATATTGAGAGTTTTAGTTTGAGCATTCCCCGTGAAATCAGGTCCAAAGCCCTGCTTCTTCTGGACAACCTGCAGAGCAGTGGGAGTTGGGATGTCCACGAAAAGCCGGTGTTGGCCCAGGCAATGCCCCTGTTGCTGGTCTTCCCACCAGCAGGGCGAGAAGGACTGAGACAGCTACAAAGGACACCATGGGCTGTCCCTGCCTGCCACCCCCGGCCAAGCTTGGTCTTTGCAGCTACTGCACAGGACTGTCCTTCACATTTAAGTGACTCAAGAGTGACCGTGGCACGCCGTGGAGTCTTTTTGTGCAGCGGGCCCAAGGGTTGTTATCACCAGATGCAAGTGAGGTGGCGTGAGCAAGCAGTGAGGGAGCACAGCGCTGGGTGTCAGTAGCCCAGGGCGGTTAGCAACAAACTGATATTAAATGCAGCCCTGTCCCAGTGGGAAAGGCACTTTTAGGGAATATAATTTGCAGGAGGTTTGGTTAAATCTGTCTCTACTGAAGCCAGAAGTGCCTCCGAACATGGAGGCCTTGTCTCCAGGCCAAAGGCAAGGGGTTCTCCTCTCTCATCCTGTTTCAGTACACAAAGACCTCTCACAGCTCACCAGACCCTTAAGTTACGTTTCAGAATAACCTATATGTGTCATTCTTGTCTTCAGCCCAGCTACAGCTTGACTTGTTTTATAACCGTCACGTAGCAACGGGGGCATCGACAGGGCTGAATTCAAATCCAGCGAGGACAGGCGTGGACTGCCCTTGGTTTGCTCTTGCAGCTCCTGAGCTTCAGGCATGGGTTGGTGGCAAGTTGAGACCTACAGGATGGTGGTTTCCATGCAGGAAACCTAAACCACACCTGGGGGAAAAAAAAAAGAAAAAAAAGGCCTGTGTGCATGGTCTTGTGCTCACTTCCTTGGCCTGAGCCAGCGGTCAGGTACACGCAGATAATTGCATAAATAGGCTATTATTTTTAGTGCAGTTAAAGTCACCGTGAAACTTGGTTTTAGGTTTCTGCCAAATAGAGAGAACAAATAGATTAATCAAGTCAAGTTTTATCTGCAAACAACTTTCCAGATCGTTTTCCCCTTTAATTTGGTGCAATGACAGTTCTTATCAGCTCTGCCCTCACCTGCCCTAGATGAAAGGGGTTTGGGGAGGTGGAGAAAGGGTGGGGGGAGTTTCCGCTGGGTTTAACTGTTCTGGGTTAAGGTAGCACGCTCCCATCATATAACTGTCAGGGAAAGTACTCCTTGAGCTGAGCCGTAGGGTTAGTTTAACCTGCGCATGACCAGGTCTATTGACCATCAGGGAGCGGCTGCCTCCGCCTCATCAAATCCTCAGGTTGATGTTCCCATTCAGAGCCTTGAGCTTTGTATTTCCGTATCAAAGTATCCCACCAACAACACTGGCTATAGGGTGCGATGAGCAGAGGGGGGAGACATATCACAAGGTGACTTTGACTCCATGTTGATACCTTGATACCTTAGCACGACCTTGATTTTCATTGCCTTTTCTCAACAGCAGAGTTATTCACCCAGAGGAATAGGTGAAAAGCAAACCCAGACTCAATTAGCCATCTCATCCTCCAAATAAATAAAGAAAACTGGGTAATTTTTGGCTTTGTGTCATACCTTCCCTGATGGACCACACAGATACACTTGCCCAGATGCAGACTGCTAAGTGAGGACCAATATTTCTGGCTGTCTGCTATAGTGATTTTATTTTTTTCTTTAGAAAAAGATAACTTCAATACTTTTCTTCAAAAGCCCTTCAGCTTATTTCAGCATCATCCTACTGTTCACCCCAGTGTAGTACTTTTCCATAAGGCAACAAATCATTCCCATGTGATGCAGCAGCCTTACTAGACGAAGGAGCAGCGTATTACCACCTCAATTCCGATCTACAGAATCTAACAAAGCACCAGCGTGACAAGATGATTAATCAATATTTCACCCCGGCCCGGATCCTCAATACCACTGTGGGTCCGAGTCGCCGTTCCCGTGTCAGCCTTGCTGTTTTACTGCATTAATACCCACATTTGCGGAGTAATGGGAGGGGAAGTTATTATAAAAACATTTGCAAGGCTGCTTTTGCTCAGCGATTCAGTTTGGCCGGTTGCTCCACGCGTGGCTTGAACTTAAAACTTTCTGTCAGGTCCCTCTCGCTCAGACGTATGGAGAATTGCTGCAAGCTCCTGGATCGTTTCGCCGCACTCTGATGCCTTCCAGCTATATTAAGGCTCATTTGTGGTTTTGCTGGTCAGTCATACTGTCGTACGGAAAAGCTAGTTTGTTTTAAAGATGCTTCCAGTAATGATTTAAACAAAACAAAGGGATCCAGCACCAAACAGAAGACCCTTTCTCCATGTCAAAGACCACGTGCCTTGCCAGGACTCCAGTTATAAGAAAAACGTATTCTGCGGCCTGGCCAAAACCATCCTCTTTCCCATCCCATTGAAAAGTTGTGTAGGTCTGTGAGTATCCCTAGTCTGTGGCTTCCAATGGCCCAATTAATTCCTCTCTTGTTTCTACACAGAAAACAGCGCCAGCTGTAGTAAAGGCTCAGCTTTACAAATTGGAGTCACTTAATGAAGTCTGGGGAGAGGGTGAAGGGGAGAGGGTGAAGGGGAGACCGTCAAATAAAAAGTAAAAAAAATAAATTCCTGTATTCTTTTTCTTTTTTTTTTTTTCCCCTCAACTAAGCTTCATTTGTTGCTAAAGAAAAACAATTTTCAGCAAAATTTACTGTTTTCCCAGAATTGAGATTTTAATCAGACTAACGTATAAATAATCCCTGAAAAAAGGCCCCACTGCCACGCCGTGATTCAGGAACTCGTGGTACACTTTACAAGACTGAAGCATTTTTTTATTTTTTTTTTTTTCCCAAAACTGCCGGCTAAATTTTGCTTGAGACCAGCCCCCCCCCGGGTATGGCCATAACCAAGACTGAACGCACATCCCTTTGCCACCATGTGCTGGCAGCAGAGCCGCTTTTTTTTTTTATTATTATTTTTTTATTTTTTATCCAGGAGTGACCGTATTTTAATAGCAACTGAAGCTATTTATATCTCTAAATCCATTTGGGAAATTTTTGGAAACCTTTTATTACGAAAGGTGCTGTGGAAATATAAAAGTAATCTCGCGTAACTTGCTGGGTAGGAGCTTTAGCAGTATCTGCTGTGTCTGTCTGAGTGGAGGGTCTGAAAGAAGGCACCTCCAGAAGGCACCCTCCTTTTTCCTGCTCTATTTTAATACTAATTAATTCCAGAACGGCTAAAGAAATGTGATGAAACGCTACACTTCTAGCAAAAAGTTTTGCCCAAGAGTCTTAAAGCGGGCCTCCCAGCTTGGGAGGGTCTAGTGGGAGAAGAGGGTTAGTGGTCAATTTTGATGCTTAAATTATCAGTAATTAAGAAGTTGATTTTCTGGGATTGAGGAAAATTTTAAACAGCTGCTTTTTTCAGGCCTTTGCTCCTCATTTTCATTAGCATGTGCTAAGGCAATCTGGAAAATATATTTAGATCTATATTATGCTATGTCAAGACCTCAGCATCTGTACCTTGGGGCAGATACATGTGAGATAGCCGAGGGTAGACATGCCAGCACGCACATGTGGAAGTGTTCAATTTGTAATATGATTATAGCCCCAAAACAAAGCCTGCTTGATACCTGTGGCATATTTGTTTCATGGTAAGCGCAGAAAATTCTCAAAAATCGTGTCATGTTTCGCATCACGAGCCAACTCAAACTAGAGAAGTAGCGCTTTAATTCCTGGGGAATCTCTTTCAACAGGCGCGTGTCAGGCCCAATTAAGGTCCAGGCAGCCCCATGCTAATTGGGTTGAGGTATGCAGCAGTCTAACATGGTCATTTAGCAAAGCAGCTCCCTTGCCCAGGCCAGCGCCGGCCCTCATGCCAGCCCATCTCTCTCTTCCTGAGGGTGGCCGGTGGAGAAACTCTTGCTAGAAAAATCGCCTGGAAAAAGTTAACAAGTGGAGGGAGTGTTTTTAGTAGCGGTGGATAAGATGGCTCAGGGTGCTCAGCCGGCAGCTCACCATGTAGCATACTGTGTTGGAGTTACCATCATGGGAGACAAAGGTGGTGAGCTCCATCCTCTGCCAACGTAATGCCAGCCATAGCTTCAGCATCCTCCACGGACACTCTCTTGACTCATCTATAGGTCTTTCTCTACACTCAAGGTTTTTTTCCTTGCTTCTGAACTGCTAATATGCTCTAATAGAGAAAAAAAAATGAAGGCATGAGCCAACATGGAGATGAATTTAAGCATTCAACCCCTCCTGAAGTTCAGCAGGATTTGTGTGAAAATCCCATCAACAGACTCAATTTCAAGTCACCCATGATCCAAATAAAAATGAAATGTTGGAGGAAAGAGTCTAAAGGTCTTCAAACTGATTCTTACAAACTTCTTAATGATTTAGATCTTCCTAATTACGGAACTGGGTGTTGTACTGTACCCAACTCTTTCATAGAATCATAGTTTGGGTTGGAAGGGACCTTTAAAGGTCATCTAGTCCAACCCCCCTGCAGTGAGCAGGGACATCTTCAACTAGATCAGGTTGCTCAGTGCCCTGGCCAACCTGACGTTGAACGTTTTCAGGGATGGGGCATTGACCACCTCTCTGGGAAACCTCGGTCGGGGTTTCACCACCCTATTTGTAAAAAATTTCTCCTTTATATCTAATATGAATCTACCCTCTTCTAGTTTAAAGCCATTACCCCCTGCCCTGTTGCAACGGGCCCTGCTGAAAATTCTGTCCCCTCTCCTCTGTTGCTGCTAGGCCTGTTGGGCACCCATCTGGTGTGTCTTCTCTTGAATTTAACTGTAGTTTGTAGAGATTTTTCTAGCACCCAGGCTCTCCTGGGTCATGTTTTAAAGGAGGATAAGCTTCACCACCCAAAATGAAGTCCCTGCACGCTGATACTTGCCTACCCTGTCTCAGGAGGGGACGCCCAGAGATATGAAGTCCAGTCAGTTGCAATTCACAACCGTGTAATAAAAATTTAGTTCAGAAGGATCCACAGACCCTCTGCTCTGTGTAACCACAAGCCACAAAACACTTTGCAATCCACTGTAACGAAGTAAAGACCTTTATTACATTTAGACTCGATTCCCTGGTACTCTTCTTGGAAGCAGTTCTGCTGTTTTTATTGCCTAAGAGCTATTAAAACCTCAACCACTGCATGGAGCAACTCACTCCAGCTTTACGCTCGTCCATAAAAACTTTGAATGGGAGATCAAGAACTACTTTTTGGACCCAACACCCTGGCAGCTGAGGAACGCCAGAGTCAGGTCTGAATTTGTCCTTGTCCCAGCGGAGTGTACGGCCCAGGCTGAGAGATGCTGAAGGGCAGGAGCGTGACTTGTAAATGGATTTATTTTTTTTCCCCATGCTTTTCTTCGCTTCTTGTAAGGAAGGACAAGGAGTGGGAAGCCACAGTGACCGCTTCTTCCCCCTTGTGTCGGTCATAAGCCAAGCTCTGCATGTGCCACCCTCTATTAGCTTGGAAAGAAAGTCACTATGTGAAGAACTAAGGAGAGCGGGAACAGGGGCTGGGCTCAATCAAAAAAAAAAACCAAAACAAATCACCATCAAAAAAAATCTTGAACCAGCTTAAATTTGGCATGGCGCTGGGGGAGAAGCAGCGTGCATGGGTAATCAGCAGGATGGCACGGCGGCGTTGGGCCAGCTCAGTCACCCTTCCAGAAAAACCCCTCTGAAGCACTAGTTCGTAACCAAAACAACCTGACGTGGTGTAATGGAAATGGCACTGGACAAAAACTTCTATAAGGGAACTCCCTATGTCACTCTTTACGTTGCTCAGATACTGGTAGTGCGTGTAATACAGAAGCTAGCTCAAAGCCTCTCATTATTTTCACTTTTTTTTTATTATAGAGTCGAAAAATCTGGCTTTCTCAGCTCACCGCTAGTTCCAAAGCATAACTTCCTCCTCCTCCCCTCTGCCACTGAATTTTTAATATTTCCTCTTTGGAAAATGTCAGGAGTCTCAGCGGGGTGTGGGTTTCTGCTCTAATACAGTTCTGCGGGGGGTGAGCGAGGCTGGGGTGTCTTAGGGCAGCACTTTGCTCTTGGAAAATATATCCTAGCTACTCTCCCCACAGAAAAAAAATAAAAATATTATTTTTTTCCCAAAACCTGAGGAACCTGCTCTCATAAATTATCCATTTATAATGTTTCTTCGTTTCAGCTGAAACAATGATCCCGGTACTTTTTCTTTTAAACTTTGTCTCCCAGCCCAAGTGGCCACCTACTTTGTTGTCCAAATTTCTCGCGCAGTTCGAATCCTACAATGCGTAATCTCAGTAGGGTTATCAGTTATGTCATGCATTATACAGCCTCCAATCAGCGTAGTGGGAAACAACATTTTCATTTAATACCAGGAGAAACAGTGGAAGTCAGCGATTGATACCAACACAATGATGGGAAAAAGTGTCCAGAGGTGCTACTCACATAATCTCACTTTACAACATCTTGAAAATTCAATAGAAAGGACTTTGCTAACAATACCAGAATGACATACCACTGATTATTGTTCCTAAGGCTCTTAACAATAAGAAAGCTCTCTAAATATATCTCAACAAAAAACATATAACAGTTTGTTTCTTCTTTTTTTTTTTTTTTTCGCGAAGCACATAGTATTAGTCAACAATTGCTGTGTGGTGTGAGCCCATTAGGGCTGTTGGCTGGTAATGCTCTGGGAAAAGAGCTCTTGAAAGATCTTTTTTTTTTTTTTTTTTTTCTTTTTTGAACATGCTTAACAATTGTATCTTAAAACAATCCTGGAAGTATCTGCAAACTGCAAGGACTCCCTCTAACTTATTTTCTTAAGACTGAAAAAAGAACGAACTACGCTTGCGTTCTATTCACTTGCTTCGAAATTCAGCCGTGAGAAGTAATTTTTAGCTCAGAGCAGAAACGAGAACCTTTCTAAGGACCAACTGTTTCTCGTTAAGGCGCTGGTCTCTGCAGGCTTGGGTGAGTTCTCCAAACCACACGTGAGCGCTTTCCCGGTTAATCTCTCCCCAGCAGCCCGAGTCCCCAGCTTAACGTGACTTTAAGAAAGGGTTAAAGCGCAATAAAAGCGAACATTAAATACGCCATGACATTTCCCTCGGAAGGAAAGTTGAAATGGGCATATTTACTGCTAAGCCCGCACTTTGGAGGTTGAGCTCGCATCCACTTAGTAGTCAGTGTCTACTACAGAAGAACCTTGGGAAGAATTCCGTGCTCAGCGCCCACCTTTGGGGCCGTTCCTGCTAACACGGACGCACGCAAACAGAGCCACATACGGGAGTAAAACCTCCCACTCGCTTTGCGGCATCAGGCCCATGGCTGCGTTTCGTCATCGCTTTATTCTGCAGCCCTTTCGGTGCACACATACGGCCATCCAGAAACTCGCTGGTGAAAATTAAATAATGATTTAAATTCCTTTGATATTGTTTACATTTCAAAAGCAAACTGAACCCTTCTACGTCGCGCAAATCTTCACTGCGTTTATAGCATTAAAAGGCCAATGAAAGATCCCTAAAAATCATTAACTGAAGTAAACACTGAATCACGTTACAGAGTCAATAACGGAGAATTTTTGAATGAAATAAATGTGTCGTGCTTGAGGATATCGAGTGTAATATCCTCTGGATTTTCTTTTATTACATGCTTTTAATCTCTCTGTTTATTATTGAAGTGGTTAATAAGCAATACCTAAAACAGATCCAGAAGGTGTCTTTAGCAGCCTGACTGTCAGCCCATACCACCAAATTATGTTTTCCCCCAGCCCTTTGCAATTCTAGCTTGATTTCACCTTAAACACTTTTTGGAATGATTATTTTTGTTCCCTGAACTTAGACATTAGTTGTATAGATTCAGTTAAGATTTGCTTGCCATCGATATAAACAGCATTTACTGGGTACAAGATATATCAGAAGGAATAATTTTAATTTCTGAAGACATTTTAGGATGATCAGAGAGATTGGAAAAATGAACAGAGAGAGGAAACATGGTGAAAATCAGACTTCACCGCTGGCCGCTTGGCACTGCTTTCCCCACGGCATCACTGCACGGTGTTCGGTTTTGTCTATCAATAAACCCAAATTTATTTAGAGAAATAGACCCATTATGTACTTCACTTGGAGATTTTATTTTTCCCTTCCCCACTAAGCACTATGGGAGTCCTCCAAAGCACCTTCTGGTACCCTTTGTGGCACCTGATATTGAACCAACCATCTGATCTCTGCCAGTTGACTATATTTACATAAACCTTTTAATTAACTATTAAATATTAAGTATTTATTAAGTAATAAGCAAGATTTTGTTTTCTTATCCTTTCTCTAATATATAAGGATAGACTTAATTAGCCGTACTACTCCACATTGCAACCCGAACGAAGTGTCAGCTAAATTAGGGGCTGACGCTCCCAAAGGCAGGGCTGGAAATAATCCTGGACTTGACGTGGTTTCCAACGCAGCTTTGCACATTTTGCTGCTTTTCGCTCCTCCCTGACTTTATGCACCTACATTATAAGTATTGCGTATAATAATAAGCACTTAGATATAGGTATTGCATATAATTGCATATATAAAGCAATTTGGAGGTAGTTTTTACTGCTCACCAAAAGGACGGCGGCCACCACAATGACTGTGATTAACCCTGGGAATAAGGAGGTGCCTTCAAATTACCCCTGGGTGAAGGGTGTGGGGGTCCGGGTCCGGGCACCTGCGCCGGGTTGGGTGGGTGGCTCCTGCCCCGGGGTCGGCGCAGGCTGCCGCGTTGTTGTTGCGGGTTGATTTTTGAAGTCAAGTCGTAGGAAACTGCTTGAATGGCTGGAGCCAGAGTGTCTCTGCAAGGGCCGGCCGAACACAAAAAAAGCGCACGGGGCTGTATCGGTGTTTAATTACTTTGTTGTTTTCAAATTATTATTTTTTTTTTTTATCCCTATTGAAAGGCTCTAACTTAACAGCACCAGGGAGCGGGGCTGATGTTGCCAGAGGCTCCGCACTGGGACCTGGGAGCCTTTGAGGACATGGAGCAAAGCACCAAATTCCCTTTACAAACTTCGACCGTAGGCACATTCTCCTGCCTCCTCCCTAAAGAAAAAATTCCTAAATCCAGTCCTGGGAGCAAAAAGGCCATCCCGAGAGCCGCTCTTACACGCCTGTGAAAATATGTACCCCAGCGATCACACGAGTAAACACATGCCTTGTGAACTGCATGATTCATATATGACCTGAGGTTTTTAGGAGCACAGCTTTTTGCATTTTTTTTCAAATACTATCCGGCACGTTTGAAAGGACTGTCCAGGAACACGAAGCCTCTGTGTAAATGGTTTTCCATCATTTGTTGTCATTATGTCTTCTTTTTATAGCTCACCCCAAACCTTACAGTAAAAACTGGCGTGAGGTCTTTGAAAACAAAGGTAAACCCTTAACTTCTGCTGGGAGTGCCGCGATTCTCCGCGGGAGCATCAGGAACGTGCCCCGGCGATGGACGGGCTGCCCCTGCCTCCCCGCGGACCCCCTCCCCGCGCCTGCTTGTACGCACGGCATTTCTTGTCTGTATCAATGTATCTAACATGTGAGAAATAAAGTGTGGAAAACTTATTTCAGCTGTGTTTCACGGGCAGGCTCTTTGATCAGCCGATGCCCGAGTATTATTCGGCACACAGGAAAATGGACAACTTAGGTAAAGAGCTAGCCGCTGCTAAAGGGCTGTCGACGTTGCCAGCAGTCATTAGGCAGCCTTTGGCTTTGAACAAGAGAATATCATAAGCTGGGGGACGAACTCCCCTTTCCTTTGCACTAGGGCAATATTTCACAGCTCCCACCCCGACGCACCAATCTACGGCTAAACCTGCAGCAAGTTGCGACTCAAAACAAGTAGCGAGGGGTTGGTTAACCCCGGCTCGCGTTCCCGACTGCAGTGTTGTGTGAAGAGCGTCAGGCGAGGAGGGAATCCTACGAAGGCTCTCCCGTAGTGATTTATTTTCCTTCGCAGAGCAGCGCAGAGCCCTCCCAGCCCTAATTGCCGGGTGCTCTCTCGTGGCTGCTCGGGGAAGTGCTGACGGTCCCTCCGCCAGCTCAGACCAGACTTTCTTCAAAACAAATTAAAGAAAAGGGCCCGTGGCCAATTGGAAGTAGCTCCGGACGACTGTAAAGTCCCCAGCAAGAGGACTCTTTACAGGCCGGTGCCCAAGTGCTGGGCTGCCGTAGGGGAGCAAATTCAGATTTTTACCTAATTGTTGCCCGTTTGAGTAGCCAAGAAACAAGCAGGAGCTAACCCAGGTCTTGCTGGGCAGAGGTACCAGTGATGACCTCTTCGTGCCGGCAGCAAGTTTCTCTCCATTAGCTCGTAGCTACTATAGCGATTTTGAAGTTCTGCTTTACTTTCTCTCTTTTTTTTTTTTTTTTTTTTTTTTTTTTTGGGTAATGACAAGTATAAGAAACAGAGTACACGTTAGTGTGCGGAGCCTTATACATGAGCCAGACCGGAGCAGTGCGGAAAGGCTGTCTTGATTCATTGCACTCATATGATTTTGGCTGCAGTAAATTCACTCTCCTGCTACAGCATGCAATTTGAGGGTTTATTGAATACTGGCACAAACAGAGGGAATCATCAAAGTCTAGATAATTGCAGGCCTTTTTTTGCTTCCGCTGTCATTGCTTTACCAGCTATTGTCTCGCTGCTTAGGAAAGCACAGCCAAATACCTCTCATAAGAAATAAAATATTAAAAAAGTAAATTTTATTCCTTCTTCAATTTCTTTTCCTTGTGGTAGGACTTACTCTTAGGTATGATTTTTTTACGGTCTCCAGGAAGTTTCGGTTTCTTCTCCTATTTCAGTATCCTTTTATTCAGCATTGTCTCTAAAAAATGTTATACAAGATCCTGTCCTTCTTTTTTTTTTTTTTTTGTTAGCACCCAAAGTCTTGGCCCCTTTCTGTTAGAGATGGAAACCTAACACCTCTTCTTCAGCAGAAGGAGTCTGGGCTGTGCAGTCCCTGGAGAAGCTTTCTGTTCACCCCAGCGAGCACCAGACCGACTGCCGGGAGAGCGCCTTCCCTCCTCAGCCTTCGCCTCCCATTTGTCTTCCCTGCTATCCCCATGTCTCAGTTCCTCTAAAAATCACCCGGCGATCATTGGCCGTTTCAGAAAAGACAACTGCTCCATCGCAGTCGAAATCTGAGCTCGCACATATGGTTGAAGTTAAGCTAAGGTCTTCTTCCCAGAAATGCTTTGTGAAGTTCTTCTCCAGGCAAGTCTTTTCCAGTAAGATAGTGTCTCCTTGCCTGCTATTTTGCTTAGTCTCGCTTTCTTTTATCTTCCTTGTCGAACTTAAATGTCGCCATTCACTGCTAGCAGATGTGGTTTGGGATTCCTACATTCTTTTATGCCTTTATTTCAGTGCTTTCATCACAGCTTCTCTTTCAGCTAGGTGAATCAAAGGCCTTTCCATAGTCCAGTCAATGCAAGCTATACATGATGGCTTGTTTTATTTGGCAATCTTCTCCAGTATGTGATTCATTGTCTGCAGGTGATTCATAGTTAGGAAATTACTTCTGAACTCTGCCAGTGCTTGTGGTTGATTAAAGTTCAGAAGTCCCTGTAGTCTGTTCACCAGCGCTTTTTTGTCAACTCAAATATTTGTGTGCAGTAAAGAACAGTAAAAAGTGGATGTGCTATTGACATGAGCAATTTACTTGAATGTTTGCATCTTTAGAAGGTTCTACCAAAATTTTTAGAACTGGCATGAAACTGTTTCACAATGTCTGACTAAATGAATCACGTTTTACAAATAAATATCTGTCAAATTGTTCAATTACTCGAGATCCAGTCATTAAGCAATAAAATAAAGCAGTAAATAGGAGACATCTGCTGCAAAGTGCTACAGAAACATAAGCATCTTTCTCAAGTTACCTTCTTTGCATTTCGGTATAATGATTCACCAAAAATGTCTTACCCAAGGCAATCAAACATGAGAAAATTGTCCCCCGCAAAACAATATTGGCATAGCATGGTACCTTACCCAAAGCAAATACGGCTTAATGTCTCAGTGGAGGCTACCTTGGGACAAAGAGGAGAAGACTGATCAGTTGACGTGCTGCAACGTTATTAGGTGAGATCAGATGGTTCGGGATACTGAAACCTTGAAAGAAAAATGGTATTGGAAGTCATTGCTTCTGATCTTGAATTAATTTTTTAAAGATGTAAATGCTGCCCTTCCTTTGAAAGATAATATTTCCCATAATGACCGAGAGAGAACCCAACTTTCTCTTTACATCAGAGGTGCTTTTAGGAATAACATTAAAACTCAAGGCACAAATGGTCAAAGGTTCAAACACGGAGTCTCTAAGGACCGCCTGGTCAAATCCATTGGAGTGGCCACTGAATAGGAAAGGTTGGTAACTTCCAGACAGCTGCGGTCAGACTGAAGGGGGGATGACAGCTCACTTTGGTCAGACGCGCCTCCACATCAGGACTGCCACTTTCCCCAGGAGGATGAGGGGCTTTTTGGCAGCATCAGCCTACAGTGGTGACACAGAAAATGGTATTTCCAAGAATACAAATTAATTAAAATACGTTTTGGAAAGGCACTCAGATAAGAGAAAATTTAAGGAGCTGTAGCCTCTTCCCTTTGCTTTCAGGCAGCCCATGCTCATTGCTTCATCTGGAGTGTCGGTTTGCAGAGCGGTGCCTGATTCACGTTTCTTTGAAAAAGAAAATATTTTTAAAACTTATCTTCATAGTTATAGAATTTCCTGTGAAAGATACATTTTTCCTGCCAAAAGATTCCTACAATGCTCGAGTAGTACTTCAAAAACGGTAAAGCTGGAATGACACTTGCATATTTTACTGGTAATGGAGCATAGTAAAAACAGAAATGGAAAGAATACTCAAGTATCCAAAGCTGTGTTATCACAGAAGTATCAGCTTCTTTCAGACCTTTCTCTGTCTAACATTTCAGCACCAGCAGCTCTACCTATAACTTGGCTCGCAGATTATGTTTAAAATTGGACTTATACCTATTAAATCCATACCGTATGAAGGTCTCTGCGTATAATTCAGAATTCTTTTCTAAACAGAAACCCTGTAACTTCTCCGTGCTTCAGGTTGCAACGGTTCTCTGTACATACCTCCACTTACAGGACTGGGTGGTTTTTGCCAAAAGTGAGGTTTCAAATATCTAGTTAGTGATTTGAGTTACTTACCACAGCTCTCGCAAGCCTGAGAAGCTCCAGCAAGTGCAGTGTGTGTTTTAAACCTCCCAATACACTTGTTTAGGCAAATGTTTTTGCCGAGTTCAATTTCTCCCAGGAGAATTCACTTTGGAGAAGAATTGGTTAAAAAAAGACCTCCCCCAGGATTTGGCTGAGTATAGTTGGCAACAACTTACCAAGAACATTGGGACATCATGAAATGCAAAATTGGATTAAAAAAAATAAATAAAAATCCCTAAAACAGGAGGTTAAGACCCCAGTTTTCCATCTCATCCAAGAAATTGCATCCAGCGCAATTTGAATAAAGACGTTCAACAACTAGGAGCTGAACGCTTGACTTGTAGCCACCCTTTAAACCTGTCTCAGAAGACATAGAAATGCTCCTGCTTAGGCGGGATTTTCCAAAAGCCACCAGCTCCTTTCTGCCGGCTGCCACGGGCCCTTGCAAGTCTCGCTGGCACAGCAAACCTCCAGGTTAGATTTGCCCGCTGAGATTAACCTACGCCGCTCCTCTTTTATAAAAGACTCCAAGCAACGACAATGGATTTGGCATTTTACTCGTCCGCAGTACTCAGCTTTGAATTCCTGCCTCATTTAGCCAAAGGTATTTGGCTTGGTCACCCTTCCTCTTTGATAGCTTAGATATCGGTGCGCTTCGCCTTTATGCAACATGTGCTTTTTATTTTAGGCTGTGCAAAAACTATGTCACGACGCTAGGGAAAATATATTCCCCCCCATCCCGGGATAAAAAGGGTGGTAGTCAATTCAAATTGGTGTCCACTCTTCCATGACAAGTGCATGCACATATAGCAGGTCAATGTATTTATTTCCAAGGTTTCTCTATGGCTCAGACGTCAAAAATCCACCGTGAGTGGCAGAAGGACTTCCATGAGAAGCCATGCCTCTGGCTCACCTACTCTATTTCTATATTATCTTTTTAATTAACCTGAAAACATCCAAAACAATGAATTTGTCTTTAAAGTAAGACTCAAAACATACATAGCAATAAAACACAAAACTAGTGCGGTTTTCCTTTTTTTTTTCCTGAAAGAAAAGGTAGCGTTATTATAAAACTCCAGCGTTCCTAGTGATGATACAGGGACTCACTAAATGCGAGGGGAGAGACAGGAGGTAGAACAATGACTTTCTGAAATAAAACCCCGTGACAGCGTGTCACACTCAATTACACCCAAGGAGAAGCGCGTGGAACTGCACATGCAGACAAACGCCGCTAGAGCTGACGTCCACGTGCATCCCGGCTTCCCGGCCATCAGAAAACAGTGGGGAGGTTAACGGCGTCAGGAGCTGAGCAGTCCCACTGGCGTGTTTTTAGGACATATAAAATAAGTTTTAAACAAACAGCGAGGACGAAGCACCAACGTGATGAGACCCCTTCCTGAAAGCCTGGAGAGACTCCTTGGAAACAACAACTCTTCGGAATCATTTACAAATGCTGCCCCATCTGTAAACACAAGAAACATCCTTAATGTAAACAGCGTCCCTCGCTCTGAAAGTGCGAGGAGAAATGAACAGGAAGCAAGGCAGCAGAAGGAGGAATAAATCAATGACAGACTTTTATGAAACAAGACATCTTGGTCCTTACGCATATACTCACACACCAAAATCGCTTATTAACTCCACATGGATCAAGCGAACTCTTTGGAAGAGGGAGCCTAAAGAGATGAGGAACATGAAAGGAGCATCTAGAAACAGATGGGACATAACGTTTTCAATAAACTCGAACATGGATGGGAATCTCACATAGCAGCAGCTAAACTACCTCGTGCTGTGAGCCCATCAAATTTCACAAGCTTAACAACATTGGACTGAATCTATACATGTGGATGAGAATTTGCAGAGGATAAATCTCGCATGTTATTTGAAGCTGATGAGCTGTGCGGTTCAGCAGTAGGGACGCTCCCTCCAGGTTAATACAAGGTACCCGCGTAGCACATCGCTGGGAGCAGCAGCTTCTCGACGTGCTTTGAAAGCGAGGGCATAATCATTCGCCGATGTATCTTGGCTAGTCTACGGTGAACTAGCCGATTCAATGATTTCCTTTCCCATTCTCTAAACTGTGACTGGGCCAGAAACTCTTGTTCTAAGCCTGGATCTGGACCTCACTTTTAAATAAAATAAAAAAAGTTGCCAGTGTCTGGTAGTACTCTATAGTTATTATTTGCACTATAGGAAGACCAAGAAGTCCAAAAATCAGACCAGAGCCAGTATGTTCAGCTCCATACAAACACGGTATAATCTTTACTGCCTTGAAGAATTTACAGTCAAAACAGGCAGAAATGGCCAGAATTTAAAACACAGGTAATTAGCAATGCAGCGTATGAACCCTCAGTTCCTTGATACCCCAGGTACTCTCCCGTCCACGCTGCCCCTTCACCCTAGGCCTTCTAATGACCAGTGAAGGTTGTTTTTTGACCAAGAGCTGCTGCGGTGCTGATGAATACAAGTATTCCCTGTGATAGAGAAGAAAAGCAATCTTGACTGCGGCGAGAAAATGCCCCCAGGTGCGATCAGTTTTCCCATTAAAAAGCTTTGTGTATCTTCAGATCTGATGAGACACTAATAGCCACCAATTAAACCTGACACAACTGATAATAAAAATCTATAGCTATCTCTAATATGTAACAGTGCCTACGACTTAATTACCTTAATCACATTTACCCTTACTGCGAGACCGGCGATTCACGACCAATCATTCCACCGACCTCCATCAAGCACTTGATAAAAAGCACCTTTGAGGAAAACCTTCACTTTACAAGAATGCTCTATTAGGCTGTGGATTAAGAAAGGAAATTGGTACCTAGGGTCAAGTCGTTTTGGTACTATTTACATTGGAAAGGGGCTCCCTGATTTATATCTCTATAAATGTTATCTCCTCACCAGGTGAGGTGCCA
Organism: Chroicocephalus ridibundus; assembly: GCF_963924245.1. NCBI lineage: Eukaryota > Metazoa > Chordata > Aves > Charadriiformes > Laridae > Chroicocephalus > Chroicocephalus ridibundus. The sequence continues at coordinate 70,544,034 of NC_086289.1, read as the reverse complement.
GCTGCCAGTGCTGGGCCAGGCTGGACTGCATCGGGTGTAAATCAGGAGAGGGCATGGTGTGTCCTCTGTGCCTGAGGCTGACGAGTCCACTTGAAGGGCAGGTCCCTATGGGACAGCGTGGTGTGATGGGGTGACCTCCCCGGGAGCCGACCCTGGTGATGTGGGTGGAGGTGTCCTCCACAAGATCCACAAGATCCTTCATTTTGGGCTCCAGCAAATTCGAAGCAGAAATACAAGCCCAGAAACGAGCATCATGGGCACAGAAAGTGGGACACGTGTATATACACTTATATATACTGTCTCTCCCATTCAGATCAACAGTGCACGTGAATTAAGGGACATCCCAGTAATTTGTAAGCACTCCTTTAAGCAGGAGCAGCAGCCACCTGCCTGACTTAGGGCAGGATTTATTTAGAGGACACCTCACCCCTTCCCCCAAATCTATACAAATCCAGCTGTGCACAGGAAGATGGATTTTCTCCCGACTTCATCATACATTATCAGCCCTTACCATGAATTCCTGAGAATGGCTCACAATCCAGGTCAGTCCCGCCTTTCCATCTCTTTCTGTGCCGTGAGGTCAGTCCCAACGAGCGAGTGAGAGACAAGCGTGGTGTTGGGCATCCTCTTCCTGCTCAAAAAGCTCTTCAGGACCCACCTCGTCACCCCGCGTCTTTCCGTGGCACAAGGCGATGTCAGTGACTGCGTCGCTGGTTTTTGCCATGATTTTGTGCAGTCCTGACCCATCCAGAAGGGAAAGGGTGGTACCAAAGCAAAGAGCCCCACATTAAAATCAGGACTGAGCTGCTGCCATGGGGGATTCCCAGCAGAGCTGGCGCTGGGGTCACCAAGCCACCTTCAAGGATTTTGTTTGTGAAGTGCCTTGGTTAAGTCAACGGAGGCTCTTTTGGGAGAAAAGAACATAAATTGTTTGCTTTATGTTTCTGAAGAAGACCTGTGCTGGTTAGACTCAAGGATATTTTTGACAGAAGATGGCACAGCAGAAATATTTCAAAGAGGAAATCTGGATCACGACGTAGAGCATTATTCTCCTAGTCCAAGTGTTAGCAGGATTTATGGTAAGATTATGACTTCAACTATTGCTATCACAACTGTTAGTCCCACCCAGTCATTAAATATTGTTTTTTTGGAAGAGCTAAAAGCCTTTCATAGCACGTAAATATAAGTATCCTCATTTTACCATTGGAGAAACAGAGAGCAAAGACTTCAGATCTTCCCGAGATCTCAGTCTGTGAAATGTCCATACTGGAAAACCACGATGCTCAGAAAAAAGAGCTGATACAGGATCTAAGAAGGCTTCAACTGTTTTATAGAAACATTTACGCACATCAAAACATTTCATCCCAGGCCACTGCCACTGCAGGTAGCTGCTAATTAAAATCTGGTGTGCTGTGGCTACCGTCTTTAAAACTCTGGCTAGCATATGTTTTATTTCTCTTCATTTTTTTTTTCTGAGCTTGTCCAATGATACTTTCAAAATTCAGTTTTATGTTTAAAGATTGAGTTTAATAACCTTGTACAATATATAAGGAGATTATAATTTATTATTTAAAAAGTTTCCTGACAAGATGTCTACAAGAAACATGACCCAAACCACACCGCCTTGTAATAATACCTCTTAAAAATTCCTGACCTCCCACTAAACACTCCTGCAGACTTCCCTGCTTCAGTCCTCGCTGAATATCTCATATATGTCCCCTATAACATTGCACAGGAGGAAATGAAACGGGAAAGTCATCGGCTCAGACAGACAAACGACGGCAATTATGTAGCACCGTGATATTTTCTCTTAGCATCGACAAGACGCCCTTTTTCTGACAGCGGGGGCTGGAGGCTCACACAAACAGCTTCGGGTTCCCCGTGGCATTTGGTGCATCTTCCCTTGTCTTAAAGATGGGGCACTAAGAATCTGGCGCTCTGGAAAGGGGGAAACGCCACAGGCTGCTCGGGTGCATGCAGGGCGCGGTGAGGACAGGCGGGAGAGGTCCAGGCAGGAGAAGTAGAGCCGTGACGGTGAGGAGCACAGCCCCTCCGCAGCCAGCCCCGGCTCCCAGGGCTTTGGGTGCTCAGATACCCACCCCCAGGCTCAACCCGGGGTGACGCTGCCTCCGCCTGTGCCCCAGCGGGGCTTTGGGGCTCCTCCGCTCCCGACCCTGCACCTGCACATCGTGTTCACTGCGGCAGAGGTTTCCCACCAGCATGTGGTGCTCCAGACTGGGGGCCGTGTCTCCCCTCCCAATGGTTTGCACCTGCCCGATGCCCCCTCCCTCCCCATAGGAAATGGCTCTCTCCCTTCCCTACCTTACACCACCTTGAGGGACTTTATCTGCAGGATCTGCACCACCTTGAATGACTTTATCACCATGATGGCTGAGCCTTGTCTTCAGGTGCAACGCAAATCCCAGCCAGGCAAGCCATAGCAGTGGGCCACCACCGCCTTTTTGCCCCTGTGTCCCTGCAGCTGCAGGTGACAACCAGGTTGGGTGCGGGGTCAGTATTATCTCGACACAGCGATTTGCCAATTGATGATTTGTGTCCGTATGGATTTCCTATTTGCTCACTTTTGCTTACTTTTCCAGCTGGAAAAGAGATTTTTAATTATTATTTTTTTTATTTGTTTTTTATTCCTTGCAACTGTAGGAGCATTACTGTAAGAGAGCTTTCGTGTGAGCTCAGCCACAGCACGCCAGCAACTATTCGCAATCACTAATAGGTAAAACTACTCTGGGATTTTAAAGCTTTTAACAAGACCTTGTCTAGACTGGTATTTAGTGGCAATACAATTAAATCATACTGCAAAAGGGAAAAAAAAAAAAAAGGAGAAAAAAAAGAGATTAAATTATTTTAATTACCTTTTGAAGCCACTTCTGCCCTGTAGAGGTCAGACCTTGATCTGATTTAAATCCGTGCACATCAGGTGTTACTCCACTGACGTAGCAGCAGTGCAAAGGTTAAAGAGATCACAGTGTTGGTCTGTAAGACTAGCTAAAACTTCGTCTATAGTACAGCTATATTTGCAATAAATTTGGGGGTTGGTTCTTTTTCTTTTGCCAAAGGAGTACCACAGCACAGGGTGGTGACTCAGGACCTCGTGTGAAATGTCCGGGATGCAGATGCTGGTGATCAACCTTCCTGGGATGCAGGGATGCATTTGCCCTGCCTGCTCCCCAGGAGCATCTCCTCGCCCCCACGCCCTCACTGCAGCCCCACGGCCCAGAGCGAAGGCCAACAACAGCTTTGCTGAAGGCAGGTGCCAGCAGGCTCCCACCAGTGACTGGTAGGAAGCATTGTGGCCATTAGACGTGGCACCGACCCAGGGACCGTTTCAGCTCTGAAATGGGCTCGTGATCCCCAGCCCAGAGCGGAAGAGGGACGGTCTCTATATATTTCTCCCATATCGTCCCATTTATCCTTTCTCCATTAAGCTGGGGTGGATGACTTTGCTCCTTGGGCTTTTGCAGCCCTTCACATCAGATTCATCTCCAATGCCTGATGCTCTTTCCCTAGCTAATTAAACTTTCATTTGTTGCTTCCTTGCAACTACAGATTTTAAAACTATACATATATTTTTTTTTTCTGTTGGGTTAGGATCGCTTCCAACTTCCAATCCCCAATTTAGATTACATGCTCAGAAACTAACTCCAAACATTTACTGCGTTTGAAGGTCACAGTGCTATTGATTGATTTCCAGTTATAATGTATGTTGTCCTAACATGAGTTAAAAACATTCTGGGCTAAATCCAAAAATGCTGGGATCAAAGCATCTGGACTTGTTGCTTTCATGTTTGGCACATAAAGGGGCTGGCAGTCACCAATGTGGTCTTGGCTGGGCTATAGTTGTTTTCATTCTCTGATGTGAAACAGTTGGGAATCACAGACCCTCCAACAGTTATAGTGGACTAAATAAAAATTGGCTTAATAACCTGCCAAGCATTTGAAAGTGCCAGTCTCCACAGTTTTTCACAACTTATTGGCTATGGCATGTTTTTCTTTTCATTTCTCTCGGTTGGTTTTTTTTTTTCTTCCTCTTTTCTGTTTTTTTTTTTTTTAAAGAAAGAATTTTCTATAAAATTGGACTTTTTCAGTTGAGTATTTGAAATAGGTAAACTCTTCATCTCATCAGACTCAATTTATCATCTTTGATCTGACTTCACTCATTCCTTTGGCTGCTCCATCTGATTTTTTAATTTTTGAAAAAAAAAAAAAAATTACGAAAACATTTTCCCTATCTAACTTATCACATAAGAAAATAAACAAGGGACAATTTCTTGGCTAGCCCGCCTTAAAGATATCCCAGCACTGCATCTGCACATCAGCTTTTCACTTTCAAATTCACTTTAAACTGATTATTCCTAAAGTGATTTTTTTAATAGTCTCCCTAAAAGTCTTCTATTTATATTTGCTGTTTATAAAATAGCGTCCAGAGGCCATTGTGCAATGCGCTGCACATAGTCAAAAGCCATCCAGCTCTCGAGACAAACAATGGAAATACTTTGCAGATGGAGCTGTTTCACAGATGGCGTACGGGGGCAGGAGAGACGCGAAGGTTGGAAAGAGGAAGGAATACGGATGTTGGCCATGGTTGTGAAAGAAGGCAGTGGCAGGGCCAGGCACTTAACCCACGTTCCCATCCAATCGCTTCCCTGTTAATTACTCTTCCCCTCTCATCCTTTTAGAAGACACATTGTAATTTTTACCCCATTCTCTCACGTTTCTACAAAAATAAAGGGTTGACCATTGAAAACTCTAATTTTTCATGCACAACCCACGTTTTTCAGTCACTTTGGCTGATTTCAAGGAACTTTGGGTTGGCTTTGGGAGTAATGCTTTGGAGCAGACGCCAGGGCTGCCCATGGCGAGGGCACCCTGGGGCAGTACCAGGAAGGTCAATGACTCCAAAGCAAAACAGCTGCTCCCGTTATTTCCAGCCGGGCAACAGCATCTCGTTGCACATTAGGTTGAGGTTTATGCTCAGACAAGTTTTAGTGTAGCCTGTCGGTCAGCGAGAGCAATGCTGCCCCTCTCGCTTCCCACGCTTGACAGCTAATCCACAGGAAAAGTGAATTCATTGCGGCCCCATCAGCGGCCCAGCCTTGCGCTAGACCTCAGCGTTCAAGGTTGATGCGATAAATGTTCTTTGCTCCATCCCTGCGGGGCTTTCCGCAAACATCTCCCGGGGGACCACGCGCTGCAAAAACCCTTTTCACCTGCCCTACCTGAGCCGAGATTCCTTGAATTCATCCAACCCATACCACAGGGAAAAACAGGAGAAAAAAGGACTGTACATCCTCAACCTCTGAACGAGGAGCAGGGTTTGCTCTGACTGATTTTTAAGCAGCTCATTTTCAATGTCTCCGTGAAGCTTCCAATCAGTTCTGGGACGGTAAGACTTGGATGGAAGAGAGACTGAAACCAGCTAAAACTGAATGTTTTAGAGACAGTCAGGACATGAGGGATGAAGTGTTTAAGTAAAGAGATGATTTCAGTTCTGGCACCTTTGGCAGGGCTAAATATCTCTTTAGGACTCGTAATAATGAAAAAATGAATCTACCGCTGAGAAAGCCAACACTCAGCATAAAAAAAAAAAACATATTTACCATTAACGTGTAGTCTAGAGACATCTAAAAGTAAGATTACTCGATAGTAAAATGAATATAAATTTGGCCTGCTAAAGGATTTTAAGGACTTTTTTGTGTTCAGGTGAAACATTATCAATTGGTGCTGTGTGTGGCTGTATTTATAGAGTTTGCTTTTCATATAGCCATTAGAAAACCCTGTGCACATTCTTTCCACGTAAAATAATTTTGTAAAATAACTTAGTCCAACAGTTACACCTAGTCTGAGTATCAAAGATTTTTTTTTTTTTATTATTTTTAATGTTTTGATTATAAGTGAGTAAATGAGCATATGTGCAATTAGATTTTTGGGTGCAATAGCTTCAGCCGCCACATTTTGGCATTTTATTTTATTAGCTAAAAGCTCACATATGGTTTCCATGTTTCCAATCTGGCTTTAAGGATGCAATGGCTGAATTAAGCAATGTTTCTCCTCACTCCAATTCCCTTAGATATACTTAAAAAGTCCATTCAGATTATAAAAAAAAGTAAATTAAGGTTTATAATATTCAGAAGGTGGCCCATGGTAGTGACTAATACAGTGCTATCTTGTAAGTGCCCTTGCACCCTGCAGAAACTGTTAAAAGCCATGTTTCATAGTTTAAAATATTAAATCACTTCTATGATCCTGTGGGGCAGAGTCATGCCTGGATGCCAAAATACTTCTTTTACGAACAATGATGCTGTTATATCAGCGCAGGGGCCGCCAGATAATGGGTCACCCCTCGTGGCCACTGGGATTTGCAGGTCCTCCAGCATCTCCCTGCGTTGGACCCAGGGGGATTTGGGGAGGAATTTGAGAGCCCTTTTTCAACGTGGTCTGACAAAGCCTAGCAAAATGACCTGAGGGAAGGAGCTCGGGGCCGTTTGATGCATGGCCATGAGGGTGATCAACAGGACTGAGCAGTGGATGGGACAGAGGTCTGGAAGGGAGGCACGACTCCAAGGGAGGGTGTCACTGGGGAGCAAGGAGTGTGCTGCAGCCTCAGAAACCGCCACCCTCGGGAGAGCGATGGGACTGAAGTACCATTATATCTATAAATATACATCTATGTAAGCTTGAGGAGAACTGAAAAGGTGCTTGTGTTCGCATGGGAGACGTGCTAGCTCTCTCCCAAAGCACAATGTGTTGTTATGAAAAGGGCAACGAACAACTCCGGAGCCCATGGGGAAAGAAATCGCCTGCGTTTGCAGCGGAGGTGCTGTGCTTGGATGTTGAGGCAAAGCTTCCCAACTGCACAGGTCATGAGCACTTAATGAAAAGAATGAAGTTAGCGAGTCCCTTGAGAAGAGGTTCTCAATAACTGCGCAGGCAAACACATGTCAGGGATGGTCTTGGCACCAGCGCAGCAGCTTGACTACGTGACCTCCCAAGGTCCCAGCCAACCCCACATTTCTGTGAGCTCATGAAAACGTATCTAACATGTCCGGAGGCACAGGAGCGTGGGACTTCTCTACTGCATCGATGCAGATTCAGCATATATCTCTTTTATAGCAGCCTTCTCCAGGCTACCAACCTAACCAGAAAGCAAACTCCCGTGGTCCCTTTTCTGGGCTTCCTAATTTACTCCGCTTCACGCATTTCTGCTGACGTGGAGCAGGATCAAGGTGAGGTGACATGTGTGTCCTCCCGCTAAGCAGCCCTGTTTGCTGCTGACCATAGGTGTGACATTAGGGGCTTTTTCAGAGCCACCTTCTGAGCATGGCCGCTCTGTCTGTGACAGACATGAGGTGTGCAGAGACTGAATTACTGTGATCCAATCTCTATCGTGTTTTACAGACATAAGGAAAAACGAGTAGGCAGACGGTGAGCCCAAACCTCTACCAGTTATCATTACTGGGGGCTAAACTGGTCTCTACTTTCAGTACTTGCCTGCGTTTTTATTGACCAGTAAGCAATCTGCCTGAATAAAGACCAAAGGATCAGAAATACAGACTTTCTTCTCCAGATCTTCAAGTTTCCATCTAAATCCACCCTAATCCAGCAAAACATGCAAATATGAACATAAACCACATCCATAGGTACACTTAAGTATGGGATTAAACAGTTTGCTGAATAGGGTCCCTACATTACTAAGACATTGGCTGCTAGTCTTGGCTCTTTTTTTCAGTTAAATTGAGATGGGAAAAGGTTTCCACACTGGGATGAAGCCCAGGTTTTTTCTGTCCTTTAGGTCTTTTTTTTTTTTTTTTCTTTTCTCCGATGGAATAAGATAGATGCCTGGCAACTCTTTCTATCTTGCTAGTATCCTGGAATTTAGGTCCTTGGGTGTGGGAAATTCAAGATCAAATCTCTGCTCAGGTGCATTCAGCTGAGGGTTGTAATCCCAGTTCTCACACATGTGAGCTATCCCAAGCACTGAGCTATTTAAAGCAGCAGTATTCTTGGAATTTGGGTAAAGCCCAGACTAAGAAGTGGAGACAGAGGAAGGAACGGTCTAAATTCATCTGACCCTTTACCAAACTTTGATGCTGACAATTGAATATTTTCTAAAATTTTATTTTAATTGAGGCTTCCAAACCAACTCTAAACATTCAGTTGACATATTAAAAGGTGGCCAATATTTTTTCAGTTCTTCAGAAATGATAACAAATTCCCATAAATTTGCCGGGAGTCAGGGTGAAGAAGGTGACCTCAGCTTTTCTGAAAATCAGCTTTACGTCTTGTGTTCGCAAACAGAATTGTTGTCTGCAATCACTCTTAAAAACGTAGACCTTGGAAGTCTTCCCTTCTTAGTACTAGTGAAATGAAATAGTCAAAACACTGAGAGTTGGGAGAACAAGTGAATATTGTGTTGAAAATTCCACATAGTGCCTGGACTGGTCCACACGGACATGCAAGCTGCAAGATCAAGAGATGCTTCAGCCCTTCTGCTGACACTTGAAAAAACCATTACAAGGCTTAAGGAGGAAAACAAAGTAATGGAAACATCCGCTTAAAAGGAACGTTTCCAATCACTGGTACTCCATTCATTACAGGCCTGAGTGGTTCCAGAGACAACCGAAAACTATGCATTGTTGCAATGCCAAGAACAAGAGAGGCAATATGGATGTTGTGTTGCTTCTCACTCATGGCAATTTGAACATTTTTATGCCCTTCCCATCTTGCCTGGCTGCGCTCATCAGCCAGGAGGTTACTGCCATTGTCTCACTCGTGACTGAACGGGGGGAGGGGGGTGGTGGCGTTTCGGGGCCCTTCCAGCCAGACACAGGCTGGGTCAGGGCGCTGGCACCGGAGCTGCGTCTGCTTGCGCAGCCCCAAGAGCAACATAAGGCATTCGCTCAAGAGCAGGCAGACACTGGGCAGGGTTTCTGCCTAATACATTGTCAGGCTAAAAAGCTTTTATGGGAGGTAATGTTTTTTATGGGAGGTAAAAACACAGCAGTCATTTAATTAACAATACCTCAAAGTCTTTCCATTAGAGAGCCACATGGCTAAAGTTTTCCCAGGCCCACTGCGAAAACCTTGTTAAAGTTCGGACAATATTATTTAATCTTTGCTCTGTAAGCCAGACTTGTGCTGTTTCCCCAGAGTCACTGCAGCGTGGCAATTGCCCGCATTAGAGCAGGGGCTCTCCAGCATGGTGAATATTTGAAAATGTCACCATACGCTAGAGGTGCCTCAAGAGCACTTTGAAAAAACTTCATCTCAAGGCCCAGGAAGACACAGACAATAATATAGTGCTGTCGTCTTTTTCAGAAAGTGAAGCAGCAGCCCTTCATCAGAGCTTGCTTCTAACCCATGTCTAACGGAGGAGAGGGTGCACCGTTTCTGATTAGTTCCCAAAGGACTTCTGCTCAAAATGCTCACTGCTTCACCAGGAATAACCCTACATCGTCCAATATTACCTGCAATGAGGTCAATAGGCTGATGGACCGTAACCAGGAGTAGGACATCAGCTGGCACAGCACGGTGTGAAGTCCATCTCAGTCATCAGCTTCTGTTGAGGTTTGACCAAGCCAGAATGGGTTAAGAAATGGGTATGTGTGGTGATATTGTGCAACTTGTATTGTTTTGGCACTACATATATTCTAAACTAATGATCTTGGCTGAGATAGGCTTTTTTTTGATCTTTCCTTTTTGGCCTCTTGTAACTTAAGCTTACCCAAAAATTTATGGAAAGAATACATATCCGCTTTATGCCAATCGGCGAAGATTAGTATTTGCAAAGACTATTTTTGTCGTGCTATTTTGCATCCTGGTGCAGTTTTCTCGATCTCTTAAATGTAAAAATAAACAAACATCCATACATCTGGGAGCAGATTTCCAAGCGGAGCTCAGCGCCAGCTTTTTTTCCTTTTCTGAGTGCTCAGCACCCACGACGGGGCCAGATTTTAAAGCCAGTTCAGCTAAACCAGGGCCAGGTTTCCACAGAAACGCAGAGAGCCGGAGGCTCCCATCGTGACAAATATGCACAGATTCATCGCTTAACTCATCCTCCCACCCAGGAATGATAAAATGACATAGCAATATAGCAGTAATAACATCAGCTATTGATAACAACAGCAACGACCCTATGACGGACACATAAACAGCTGGGAGGAATGTTGGCCGCGGAGGGCGATTGCTCAAGTCCCCAGTGAAGACCTGAGTGTTTGCTTATGTTCTTGCTTGGCAAGATACGGCACTATCAAGATACTATTTAGTGTTTGAGTAAGAGTATCATTTCTGACATGCCACTGATTCCTTGAAACATAAGAAAGCCATTGGGAGGAGAGATATGCCATTGGTAACTGCTCTTCCTTGCCGATTTACTGGGCCTAACCCTGATTTATGAAGTGCAGCGCTGGACAGGATGTTGCCAGTTGAGGCTGTATATAGCATGTCAGCTGCAGAATTTAGGGATGACCTATGTCCTGCAGGGAAATGGCTCTGCACTGGATGGAAGATGATCCGAGCAGGTGTTTTCCATCTCCAGCTTCTATGGCAAATCGAGTCTTTCAGTTTGATGACTGCCAAGTGCACATTTAATTGGATGGGAGAGATAGTTGGGTGAGCAAAGCAGGGAAGTCCTGCCCTTAGTCATACAAATAGCCTGATGAATTTCTTTCTGCTACAATCCCTCCTGTTTTAAGTTTCCTTTCCACAAACATTTGAGCGAACCAAATTAATGGAAAAGCAATTTCATGGTCTCGTGCAAGAGAGTTACTGGAAATCATTTTTGCACATACTTGTGCTGGTAATCAGGGGACAATAACATCACACGCCAGATAAGCTGCGTGATCAGATGTTGCGTATCTGACCGACATCCGAGTATCAAACGCAGGACCAGTGAATAGTCACGCCAAAAAATGATTTGTTGAGAAATCAGTGAGAAAAAAAATTAATGTCATGGAATAACAATTACTTATATCATCCACCTTGTAGGAAATGATATAGCATGTTGGGAACAACATTCGTTGCGTGTGACTGCTTTGCACGCCACGTCTTTTTTGTAAGGCTTTTTTTACTGGCATTATTAAAAATAATAAAAAAAAACCCCAAAACAATGAAGCCACACTTATTGGCTCACTGTTTGTAACACTCTGCAACTTTAAAAATTCTTCCTCCCCAGCGCAAACATACTTCCTCAGAGAGGCAGCAGCAGAGCCCCGCTAAGATGCTTAAGAGGAGGTCAAGAGAAAAGCCATTTACCAGGGGAATCTCTCTCACTCCCTAATACATTTTTCCTACTACCTATGCACACAGTGTTCTCTCAGAAGCTAGATGAATAAATACGCCTCTTTTGAGCAAACATTTATAATGCTATTTGAACACCAGGGAAGAACAGTTTCAGCTTAAAAATGATACTAGCACCATGTTTACATTTTTTTTTCCCAAGCTGCAGTTAAAATGAAAATATCCAGACAGACATTCAGCGTGGGGCTCGGGAAAGCATGTTTCTTTTGGCCACTTCCACTACAGAATTTCACCTAAAAATGAAATACAAAAGATTGGGGTTGGGGGGGCGGAGGGGAGGGAAACGCAAAAGAAAGATTTGTTTGCAGATGAATTACTCTGTGCAAATCCATCCAAAAACGTCAGTGTAATTGTTCATTAATAATAGACTTGGAAGATACTTAGAAATGTTTCTCTTCCTTTGAACTTTCTGAAGGCAAACAGAGCCCTCGAGCTGGAGATGTACTTGTGCGTAGCCTTCACGTGGAGCGAAGGGGTGCCCTTTGCCTCCCCCTCCAGCACCCCAAGCCCAGCAGATGAGGTTTTGCCCCTTTGGGGGCACTCTGGGCTCAGCCCTCGGGGGCAGATCTGCCCCTGGGCGAGGAGCTTTCCCCCACTTTTTCACCTCTTTCCATCCAGATTTTAAATTCCTGACCTCAGGAAGCAGCTCTTATTTTTTTAAGATGACGGAGGAGGCATGAGCTGGACCCCTGGACACTCTCTCAGCAGCGTTAATAACGCCGGTTTCAAGAGGACTCCTCACATAGTAAAAGTTAAGCAGTGCTTAAGGGCTTTCCTGGCCGGGGACCGAGGAGGGTAATTAGCCCCTGTAAGGATCCCCGTCCACCGAGCTGCGAGAAACTTCAAATCCCACTGACTTCACTGGCACTTCAGGGCACTCAGCACCTTCCAAGATTAATTCCTCAAGCAGGGAGAGGTCTAGAAACATATATATTAGAGCGCTTTACATCTTCAGCTGCAGCAGGGCTCTTTCTGGTGAGCTTGACAAAGGACAGATTATATATTACGCCGTGCCATAAACTTCAGCAATCTAAGAATTCAGAAAATACCCCGTTCTATTACTCTCCTTGCTTTGACATGAAATATTAAACACCGCTTACCAAAGTAACGTTATTGAACACAGATGTCCGCTATCACATTCAAATTGTTCAAGTCAATCTAGGTTTATATATTTTCTTTACTTAAGCATTTGTGTAAACCCAAGTGTGCCCTGACAGTAATGATTTCACAATATACTATATTCAATTAAAGAGACAAATATGCATTTACATTTTTACTGAACTTGCTTCACACACACACAAGCTCCAGCTCCAACTTATTTTTGACACTTGGTGGAAAATAAAGGAATAGAAAGGGTGCCACCTACTGAGTCCCTCGGACATTTTTGGAGGCCGAAAAATGGTGCAAATTACCAATATGCTCATTCCAGTTAAAAATAAACAAACACTGAAGCTATATTGATATGCCTGTGGGAAGATAGCCATAGACAGTGTTTTCCTTATCAAATCACTCAGTGACTACAGCACTTACCACGGCGTAGGAGACCCCAGCTCCAGCTCCTGCTCGTATCTCAGGAGGTCCGAATCCACCTATTCCCCTGGAAAACCCAAGCAAAATGAATCAGTCTCTGTCATCGCAGTCCGCGAATAACTTTTGGAAGCAATGGATGTGACACCAACCGTTCCTTGGGACCTACGTCATTTAGCAACCTGTCACTGCTGTTAAATAGTGCTCACGTAAACTGCATCGAACGGATGAGATTTAAGCAGACACCTAGATTTAAAAACCCTCTGAGAAGTTGCATGAAGCCTGAAGACAATATTTGAACGTACTTAAAGGCTGAAGAATGAAGACAAGCTCTCGGTGCAACTTTTCAAACTCTATTGTCCCTTTTTGATACCGATCAAGGGAGAGCCCTGTCTTCAACAGCGATATTGAAAGTGTTGTGCTAGCGCTGCGGTTTCCTCACTTGGAGAGGACAAATTATCAAAATAAACTTCAGTGTTGCCTTGATATCAGGCAGAGAAGCTGAAAGTCACAGTTTTTCGTTAGCTGCAAAGGTACACAGGCTGGTCAGCCTTGACTTTCATGGGGGGAGTCTACCACGCCTGTCAAGAGCTCTGTAAATACACCTTGAAGTAGGATGCTCACATCTCTGATAAATTATGAGTTTGTATCTGCTCTGAACTGAAGAACTGAAGGTGGTGAAGCAACACCTTCGGAGAGAGATGGGGCAAACACAAGAAATCCCTCCTGGCCAGCCACTGGTGCCGCTCTCCTCCAGTCCCTTTTTCAGCCTCCGTACTGAAAAGTTAGGATGTGTCATGAATAATTTGTTGCTTCGCTTTCTTCCACAAAAGATAAGATACTCACGCGGATTTTCTTTGGAATACTTGTAGCCATGACCGATAAGAGCCACAGCTTTTTATTCTTCCTGATTGCAGGGGGGAGATGCTACATGGTGTGCCCCGTGTCGGCCGAATGGCAGGAAAAGCACAAGTCTGAGATTTTTTTTCATCTCTAATGAAGTGGGTCAGCTTTGGGACTGAAAAAGGACAGATTAAAAATGAAGAACTACAAGGCTGGGCAAACAACTACCTCAATGACAAATAAGGCTTCTAGTACTAGGGTAAGGAGGCACTGGAATAGGTTATTTTTCATTTAAGGACCACCATCTCTTCCCTAGTGCTGGTTCCCAAAGGATCCTGAGTGTGTGCCCAACACACCCCGTTAATCCATCTCTGCTGAGTGCAAGCTGAGCGCCACTGAGCCCTCACCAGGCCTGCAGATGCAGCTCTATCTCGGTCTCCGCAGATGCAGACCAAAGGGTTTCACAGGTATCGTGTGCGCTTAATGTTTGCCAAAATTTCTTGTGTCGGGGACTGGTGTAGCAATAACATACTTGGGAAAATAATTGTGAAACATTAACAAGTCCTTATTGTTAACAGGTGTTTCTGGCAGAGATTCCTTCAGGGCAACTTGGACAACGCACCACAGTTGAGTTGGTAATGGCATTTTTCCCAGAGGGACCTTCAAAGTCTCTTGTGTGGTGCTTTGTATTCCTGGCAGCAGAGTCGGGAAGGAACCCAGTTTTCAACGTCCTCCTTCATGCCTACTCAAAATAAAACATTCATTTACCGGCCTTAATGTTTTTCACATCTCCCATGACTTGGCACACGCTTATCACGTGATAGCTGTAGCGCAGGGCACTGAAGCACCATTTACGTACTCAAGATAACAGGCGCTCCGGATTCGTCCCTTTTTCAGTTCCTGAAGCGCTCGGGGGCTGTTTTCTGCACAAGCACCCACTGAGATATGCCTTAAAATGTTTTGTTTTTTTTTTTTTTACTGCTGCCATGTTTAGGTGAGATCATTCTGTCCCAAACCCTTACAGACCATTTTTTTTTTAATTTATTTTTCCCAGGGGGAGGCAGCCCTGGCTCTCTACAGGACCCTGCGTGGTGGGGGTGGGGAGCTGCACCCCTGGGAGTAGCACTGTGGGATTTTTTATTTTTATTTTTTTTAAAAAAAAGGGAAAAAGAAAAAGATAAGACTTTTTCTTGGAGCCAGAAATTACAAATAAGATAAAATTAACTTCAAATTCTTCATGACAGTATACTTAATCTTTTATGGGGAAAAAAAAAAAAAGGACTTAAAAACCTTCACGTCCTGCTCCCAAGTCACACGTCTCCGGTACCCCTCGCAGACAGCGCATTATCAAACCAGTGACAACCATCTACCAAAGGAATGTGCAAAGCTTCCCGAGGGAAGGAAATCTCCAGCTGCCACTCCACAGCGGCAGGGTTTGCAACAAGAAACCAAAGGCAAGCAACCCCCGGCAACCCTCTTGTCAGAGACGTACAGACTTCCCAGGCGCACGACATCCACCTTAACTTTCCGAGTAATGTATCTTGGAGAGAGGATTCCCGTTGGATCAGAGGGGAGACTTTGCTACAACAATAGCCGCGCCGGCAAACCAGCTCCTTTCAACACATTTTTCAGTTTGCATTTAAAGTGGTTTTGCCACATTGGCAGCCAAAAATAACTATTTTCTGATCGAATTCACTAGTCCTCGTAAAAAACCATTAACATGCTAAAATATGGCCGTGAACAGCTCTAACAGCCCTTCAAGGCGTCTGGTCAAACCTCCTGCGTTTGAGAGGGTGGGGAAGGGCTCTGCAAAAGGCTCGAGCAGAGCGATGCCCTGGCCAGAGCGGCTCCGTGTGAGCGCTCCCATCCCTCATTATCCAGAAATACAGCCCGTATTTCATGCGATGCTGTTATGCTTGTTATTCTGTACTGCATATATACCCTTAAGGTTAAAGTAGTAATTAAGAGCAGCCTTCTCACATGCCTAGGAGTGCAAGGCCAAGATCCACAATGGCTACCGCAACATAAATGTCAAATAGAAAAAGGAAAAAAAAAGCAAACCGACAGGCAGAAATCAACCCCCCCCCCCAGCCTCTGCTCGCACCGATCTTATTCTTTGCTGATACCATACAGCAAGGAATCCTACTGCGCATCTTACAGGACATATAAATCATTTAAAACTGGATTTCTGGTTGGAAAAAACCTCCAGCCGTGAAAAGAAGAGAATTTTCAGTCAGTCAAGTTTGTAAGTAATTTATAGCACACTAAGACTTACAAAATAACAAAGAAATGACAGAGCCGTGTCTCGTTAATGAGAACTGGAGCAACAGGGCAGAATCAGTGGGAACATGGAGCATGTTTCTGGATGAACTAAGAAGGACTTGTAGGCAGAAAGAAAACGTCGATAGGAAACGCAGAAACTTCTGCAATTTGGAAAGCTGCAAATCTTGTATTACTTTTGGTAAGAGGCCTGTGCAAGCACTAAGGCCCCGTGAGCAGTAGATGGACCGCAGTTGCTGTGGACAACCACGGTGGGCTTGGGGCAGGACCATCGCCTTGCTACGTTTGCACAGCCTTTGCTCAGCTGGGCCGTGGTCCACGACTGATGCTACTAAGTCGTACTTCACTATATTAATTGATTAGCCAAGATTTGACCTGCGAGCAGCAGCAAGCCTAACTCTTCCATCTCTTATACCAAGAAATCACAGACCTTAAAATAATTAATTAGTTTAATTATAATTAGGCCCTTGGAGTCACTAGAGGGAGACACGAGCACATGCCTTAAGACAAGATGTTACATCTGGCCTGGAGAAAACACCCAGTAGATGATGGCACAGAGCATTTTAAACATTAACCATAATATCTACACCACATGCAGCTTCTCAAGATGTTTTGTTGTCATCAGCTTACTAAAAGATAAAGATTTATTGGGCTATTACTGAAAAGGAAGCTAGATACTGCCAAATGGCACGGACAGTTAGATGACTAGTTGCTGACATCTTTATTCATATATAAACCAACACAACTGAGTTGTATTTTTTTTTTTTTTAACTACCATGCTTGAAGAAATCAACAAAGCAGTGCCTTATCATACAGAACTTTTAAGTCATTTTAAAATCATTTATGGGTTTTGGACAGATTGTTTTTTTTTACTGTGTGCACACAGAATACTCTATTAGCACCCTGTGAACTTTTAGTGCTGACTAAAATAAGAGATAAGCAGCGCTGGCTGCAGATTGGTGTAACAGCGCCTGGAGATGCTGAGGGCACCAGCCCATGGAGCCCCGCGTCCTGGATCCCGGTCCCACGATCACTTTTATTCCCATGCCATACATCTACTGCAGGCACACGTGAGCTCTTCAAGAGCTGCAAGTGGCTTCTCTAAAGGTTTAAGACACAGATCAATGCCAACTCTGCACGGGTTGAGAGTATTAACCCAACACGTCTACTTTTTGATCAGCTCTTAATGGCAATGATTGGGACCGGAAGGTTAGTGCAAAAACTTCTACAATTTCTTTGAATACCTTAAATATTGTTTCTAATAAATTACTGAATAGGTTGCCGTGCTTATAAAGCTATCTTTATAACGGATGTTAAAAAGACGACAAATCAAATGAACTTAATTATTCTGCTCCTCGTTGAAAACTGTATGGACGATGAAGTAAATCACATATGACAAAGTCCTGCAGTACTACAGAGCTCAACTTAAAAGGGTTTGCTCTAACATTTAAAAATAAGTCCAAGCCTGTAGAGCTGCTCTCCCAGAAGCTAACTATATCTGTCTGCTTTTTCTCTGACAGCTTGATATACTGTCCCCCTTTGTTACACATTCTCAATTCAATTTAGCATGCTACTTCCAATTAAGCAGCACACACTTACTGCATTATTTGGCATTAAACTGGCACATGTGTTCCTTTAGCTCCTGCCAACGCGAGAAGACAATACCCCTAAGGTGAACCGGGCTATTTGTTCGGCGAGTATTAGGCTCTGGGAAGTGTCCAAGAAGGCTGATGGAAGCCCGCAGGTGTGCGGTTTCAAATGCCTTCCAAATGCTTCGTGCCCAAGTCTTCCAGAAATGTTACACTTCGTAACCATCCTCTTCCAGCAAGATTTATGCTGTGTTTTGAATATTTCTAATACTCTGGAGTCTTGAGTGCCAGAAACCTCTATTTATCAGGCTCGGTCACTGGACAAGTTGCTCTGGTCAGGGCTCATGTATAAACCCATTTCTGTAGGGCCATTATTTATTCTACACAAACTACTAAAAGCAGGTGTGATTTTGGTGTGGTTGTTCGGAATGTGAATTAGTTTAACAGAGTAAAGTTTCATCCACAACGTAAGCCTACTGCTTCAAGACTATCAATAAGGAGAAAACAAGAAAAAGTTTTAATGACATGGATATAAAAAAACCAAAAAACAATCAGCTTTCACTATGATACATGTACTACAGAAAGTACAGGACAGTTTGAGATACATCCCACATATTCTTTGAAGAGGGGTTACAAATTCACAAAGACATAATATTGCTACGCAAGTGCTTATTAAAAGCAACAAAAAGAACAGAATAAACAATTTATGTTCTAAAAGTCTGAGACTCGGTGTTTACCGCTGGCAATTGCTTTACACACGGTTAGAATTTGAAGTTTTGGCCCTGCAAAAGCATTACTGGGCACAGTGGCAGCTCGCGCATGGAGCCGCTGCAGTCAGCCACAGGTCATCGTGCAGGAAAAGTCCTTCAAGAACCAGGGTCTGAGAAGGTTTCTGGCCTAACTATTAAAAACGTTAACGTGAGGATGAGAGGATGGAGGTTTCTTGGTCCACCAGTTCACCCAAGGACCCTTCCTAAGCTTTTCCTAGCTGATAAAAAGCTAAACTCTAAAAGAAACGTTGTTATTTGTCACTGTTAGATCAACAAGTGTGAAGCCACGATGGCTCCAAAAGGTGTCCTTGGCTCTCCTGGGAAGGGCATAAAGGTATCATTTCCATGTTTGTCCCGTTGGCAACTCCTGATACTATGATGGTTATTCCTTACACAAACAGAAAGCTGCAGCCAATCAAAATAATACAGTTGGCAAGAAATCCGGGCAAACTTTAACAGCTATGGCTCTTCAACACAAAAAGGATAAAAGTAGAATAATAATTTTTGGCAGGGGAAGCGGGGAATTTTTTAAATTCTGATTGTTTTCCTATGAGGACATAGTGTTATAAATACTCAACTCTAACTTAAAACATGTTCTGGTTTCATGAATTCGCACTGAGTAAGATTCTGCTGGACCCACCGAGTTACACAAAACTCATTCCCGCTCTTCTCAGACTGACGTTATCTGGGATACACAACAAGGTAAGAGAGTGGGATTTGGCACAGAAACTGCACGGTCAAAATGATTTAAATGCCTTTTTGAAAGGAGTTTTATCTGTGCATGCGAGTGCGTTACAGTGGAATACACAGAGCGCTCCTTTCAAGGAAGCATAATTAACTTCAGCCTTCTGGGAAATGGAGAGCCAAGAAAGGCATTTACCAAGTGGAAGATGGACATAAATTTAAACATAAAAAACATTTTCACTGAAGTTTTCACTTTCATTTTCAACAAGCTCCAGTGCTATGTTCAGGACAGTATCGGCCTGACAGACAGATTCACTGGAATCCGATGAAGCAAATAAGCAGAGTAATATTATTTTAGTAGCAGTTACACTCACTTGCCACAAAATTAATCTACGGAAAACCTGATTTAGTAGTTTTTCCATTTAAAAAGTCCATGCTGTCTAATAAAGTCTATTTTGTAGGCACAGAATTAGGTAAATTTGTTAATCTGCAGTAAGGAGCAGAATCAAAAACTATTAATGACATCACAAGCAAGTAAACTTCCTTAATTAATAGCTAATGAGGTAAAGTTTTGGCTCTTCTAGAAAACAACATCCCGTAAACATTTTCCCTGCCTTGGGAAAAAAGTGAAAACGTTCACAAATAGAGAACCAAGAAAAGAAATTCAAAACTACCCCAATCAAAATACAACTTTTAATACTTTTGAAATATTTAATTTTGATTCTTACCTTTATACGACTGTACTTTGTTTTGGAACAAAAAGTCATATTGAACCCCCAATCAGAATGATCTGTTTAATGGCACGGAAGAGAACTTCTTTCCCCAAGGCAATAACATAAAGAAGCTAAGAAGAATTTTGAAGGAGGAATGAATAAGAAAGACTATGGCATGTAAATGGTTTTGTATGAATTGGCATTTTCTGATTTAAAAAAATAAAGTCTGCTGAACTATTTCCCAGGCAGATCTACTTGGGCCTCTAATTCATTGGCACGGGCTCAGTATCAGTCACTTAAAATATGTGTTTCATCATGTACCTAAAATTGTGACATTCTTTAAAAAATAGTTAATACAAAAATCCTTTATTTCCTTTATACTACATATTTACAATTCTATTACCAAGGTACTGTGGAAAATGTAAACAAGTATACACAGGTGTAAATAATATGGCTTGAGAAAGGCTTCCCCTTCGATTAGCTGCTCTAACCACAGATCAGTATATATGGAAAAGAAAAAAACCAGTACATTTTATAAACTGCTGGGAAACAGCAAAATGCAAGCTCCTGGGGTTTATGCGTTAGCGGTTGGGTAACCACACCAGTCACCGGGCATCTTTCCCTAACCTGAAATGTCCGATGTATGGGAATGGGGTCAGTGGGGGGTCACCGGGGTAAACTGGGGCTGATACAGTGGGGTCTGAGGGAGTGGGTTTGCTCCGTCTGCGGAAAGGAAGACCAACGGGAGGTATTACTGCTGTCTTCAGCTACCCCATGGGGGCTGTAGATGAGATGAAGCCAAATGCTTCTCAGAGATGCTCACTGAAAGGATGAGAAGCATCAGGCCAAAGCTGAAACGTAGGAAATTCTGATTAGAAACTTGGAAAAAAAAAAATTGGGAGCATGACATTTTCACTGGGACAGGGGCTCAAAGATATCCTTGGAGATAGTCACAACAACTGGATGAATCTCCAAGCAATCC
The DNA here is from genome assembly GCF_963924245.1 of Chroicocephalus ridibundus. Lineage (NCBI taxonomy): Eukaryota > Metazoa > Chordata > Aves > Charadriiformes > Laridae > Chroicocephalus > Chroicocephalus ridibundus. Next base: position 70,523,330 of record NC_086289.1, on the reverse strand, counting down.
CATTTAACTTTGAAGTTGACCAGGCTTTGAAGAGAAGCCTGGACCTCTAGAGGTCTCTTACAGCTTAACTTACTCTATGATTCTACAAAAAATCTTGAATATAATGCACCACTTGCATTGTAGTTTGGCTCTGCGGCAAATGCATAGTTAAGATCAAAATATGTCAATTGCTTAACTTGGACCATTCTTCTCCAGCAGTTGCTAAGATTATATTTAATTGTCTCACATGAGATTTACCTTATCAGTTCCAGTTCAGTGAATCTGCCCCAAATTCACATAATTGTAGGATCAGACCCAGGCCATCACATCTCCAAAAGAACATTTAAAACGTCAGAGCTCACAGTAAAGCCCTGCTGAGAGTCACACACTTCTGACTAGTTTTGGGACAATTTTTGTCACATTTCCACTGAGTAAACTTTACAGTGACATTCATAGAGCTCTACAGAAGAAATGACAAAGGATCAGCACCAGCCCCTGTGATTTTCTGGCTGAAAGCACAGTCGCTTAATTAATTTTGACACATTCACAAGTATCTTTACCGTGTTTAGAATGACTTTCAATACCTACGAAGCGATGAAAAACAATAAGACTCCCATGAAGCTTGAAGAACACCTACTAAACCAGTATTGTTTCAAATAGATCACAGTTTGAATTAAACTCCCAGGTGAGGAAGTGCCACTTGCTTTGTGCTGGACACTTAATGACTCCAGATGTGTTGAAGACCTGAGGTGAACCGTGGAACCATGGAGCAAAACTGTTACTTCACCTACTCATTAGCTAACTGCAACAACCACCAGCATCTTTATAAATGACAAGTATTAGCACCAACTATTGCCACTTTGTCTCTTCTAAGACAAAAATCTTCCCTTGCAGAGCTGCAATTCCTTATGGCGTGTGAACACAATGGTAGTGTGAACACAAGACCTAGAACTGCCTGTACGACCATGGCTACTGAGCCCATGGTCCTGATGCCCTTTAATAAGTGCACTTTTGATACAGTCAGATTCAAGAGGTTACTACATAGGTTTTGTAACTCCTAACCTAAAAAGAGGTATAAAGAGGCACTCTTGAAAATCTTTTAGTCTGGTTAATTCAGAATACTAAAATAGAGACCAGTATTTCTTTATAATTACTTGGTTCTATACTAAAGAACAACCTGTCTAAACAGGCAAATAGCACCAAAATGTCTTTGTTCTATTATGTGCCCAACAGCAGCTGTTGAATGGCGTCAGGATGTTTTAAAGCTGACTTAATCAAACTACCGTGCAGTAAAGGCACATTGAAATCCCTCATATAAGGAACACAGAGATTATTTCTAAGCATCTATCCTTGCTTAACATCTGCTTTCTCCATGCAAGACAAAACTCTTTTATGCGTTAGAAGGTACTGTTTCAGGAGAGCTGCTGCACAGTTTGACTTGACAAACCACTGAGAAACTCAACTGACAAGACCGGAGAATGCAGAAAGCCAGAAGAGCCTGACAGACAAGATCCTGCTCTTTGGAAGACACTCAGACGTAGCAAGATACAGATGGAGACCTTCCAAGCAGTCAATCCACACTAGAAATGTGGTACATATTCTTAAATTAATTAACAACTTATTGAGGACTCTGCTGGACTCTTCCTCAGTTGCAAGTTTGAAATCAGATTGGATGCTTTTCTAGAACATATGATGTTATTCAAAGCGGAATTAATTTGGTGAATCCCACTTGTTTCTGTGCAATGTGACTTTGCAGTGGATCCACATTCGCTTCATAATCCTTGAAACGCTCACTAAACTTCACGCTGGTCGTCACGCGGGTTTACAAAGTCACTTCTACGTGGTGTGGCTCGCTGCAAGTTGATATGTTACATACTGCTTATCCTGATACGCTTTGGAACTGGTCTTACTAAAAACACGTCCAGGATTTCACACAATGAATTATATTATATATCAGAAAGAACGTCCAGAGCAGATTAATGGAGGGGTAAGAGGCTAGAAATAAATACATGAAACAGATTCAGCTTTTTAAAAGGATCCAGCTACTAAACGGCCTCTGTAGTCTTCCACAAGAAGTGTGAATACTTCAGTACAATTCAAGCTGAATTGAATAGCTGTTTTCATATCCAAATTCAAATACCGTCTGTGCATATAAAACAGTTCATTTATTAGTCCAAATGTTACTGTTGTAGAGCTCTTGGAAAAATATTCCCTCTTTCTTGAGTTTGTTCTTCATAAAAAGGAAGCTTTGGAGGGCCACCTAGAGAATTAAGCAGAAACGCAGCTTCAGGTCTATATAACATAATACTGAAATATTATATAGATTATACACTTTACACTTAAATAACTCAATAAATGATACTCCTCAAAAGAAGGTAGAGGACTGAGTTAGACTGACCTCCTCACAGAGGCAGAGAGCAGGCAAAACAATAAAACACCTCTCAAACAATAAAACACCTCACCAACTCCTATCATTCTGCGATTCTGTGAAATGGAAGGTTCCCAAAGCGTTTCCCAAACTAAATGCAGCATTGTATGGTATCACCATCAAGCCAGTTGTGATTAGAAAACAAGTGGAAGGAAATTTTCACTCAGTACTCTACCTCATGAAGAGAAATTATCTAAATTAAAACAAACAAACAAAAAAACCCCAAGCCCTTTTGCGATAGCGTGATGAGCACTTCAGCACACTCACAAATCAATCCAGATCTATTTTCCAATGTTTTATTGCCTTATCTGGCTTATCACATCTCACCACGCTCTTCAAAACCTGCCACCTCTACAAAAAGTATGCGAAGGCGACAGCATGCACAGCAAGCAAACCTCCGTATTCATCTTACAGAGGCTGCAGATATCAACTATTTCAGGGCAAGATTTCCTACTGGCAGGCACAGAAGAGCGTACAGCCCTCCGGCACAGCTGTGCTGGAGGGAGCCTCGGGAATCCATGAGCAAGCTGTGCAAGATCTCCACTTCACAGCCTGCTCTGATGGGAAACCACTGCACTGAGTCAGTTCAGCTTGGCCAAGACCTCCCAACCACCTGGAACGACTCCTGGCATTCGCAGTGTCTGCTGGCATTTGCACCCTCAGGCGTCTGGACCCTTAGGAGGACAGCACACACCAACACAACCCTTCCAAGCAAAGCTGCTGCCATCACAGGCTCTGAGTTTTTCACCAGAGATGGAAATGTAGAACGGCTTCTGCCTCACAGAGCCCGACACCAACTGCGGTGCCCGCTGCTGAGCACCACGTTTGCGTGGTGCGTCGATACTCCTGTCCAAACAGACTACTGACCACCAACGCATGATTTCTTCTACTAAGAAATGCTGCACATCTCCAGCTTGTGTTACCTTCTTTGCAGGTTGGCCCCATCCACGTGGCTGGGCATACACAGTTCCCGTTGTACGGATTGCACTGGGATTTGCTGGCACACTGGCACCGCAGGGAGCAGTCGGGGCCGTACCGGTCGGACCTGCATTCTGGAAGGACAGAAGTGTTTGGAAGAGGGTGAATGCTCCCTAGTAGTCCCCGTGTTCTCTGGGATCAGGAAGCTACTTAGACACCCACCTCTGTTAACATTAAACCATGACGTTTTGGAAAGCCTTGCAGTTTTCAAGTTTCATCTACCACATGGTCTGCCCAAACTGTAGCCCAGCTGTCCTAAAGAAGTTCCCAGAATGGAAATCATTACTGGTCTAAAAAACAGGGGCCGACAGCCCAACAGAAAAGATCTTGGTATCTGCTTAGGAAAGTTACTGTCAGCATCCTGGACCCACGCTATCTCCTGCACCTCTCCCCTGCACGGCTTGGCTGTGAGCCTGCGCCAGCAAAGAGCCTTCGCTCAGAGAATGAGAAATTGAAAATTAAACCATTTTATATATCCCCTTATGTCTTACTCCGACCGCACAATTCTGCTGCCTCCTGGCAAATTAAAATCAGAAAACGTCTCACTCCCAAATACAAACACGTTTCATACCTAGGCTGAGAAGTTCTCATTGCCATTTTTTTAACGCAGTCAGAGCAATGGCATGAAGGAAAAGCGAGCAGCAGGTCACGAGGCAGGGCGCTAAGTACACTGTAAACAATAGCCCTCTCTCCCTCGCCTCGCTAGAAAATACTGTAAATAACCGAGGCGCTCACTTTCTCACACCGGCACCATTAGGTAAATAAAAGCGCTGCTGAGCCCTGCATCAGCTGCAGCCCCAACACGTGGGAGAACCCTCCCCGTGCGCTCGGAGCTCGGCCTTTTCAATTAGGAAATGTTATGAGAAAAGGTCTCCCCGAACACCTCTGGACCTGATTTTAATTTATGTAATACCACATTTTCATGTTAATAACAACGTGTATTTAAGACATCTGTTTGAAAGTCTGCAATGTTAATTTACTACAGAAAAAGAACGCCCATAAAAGTCTGTTATATTCTCTCTCTCTCTTTTTTTTTTTTTTTTAATTAACATTTTGCCTGTTTAATGGGTGCTTTACCAGAGTTCAAATTAAAATCAGGCCTTTTATCTTTATGGCTGCTGCACAGTCACAGCTGCTCACAGTTATATCACAGATGAACTGGGCCTAATTGAAAATAAAAATGCAAATAAAACCTACCCCATAACAGCTTTTCATGGAAGGGGGCTACCCTAGCTGATTTAAGAAAAATAAAAATGAGTCCTAGAGTTTTGCAAGAAGCAAAACCTGGGTTCGCATTGTCGGTGCTGAGCTTCCCCCTTGCGTTCCACTTCTGCCTAAAATTTTGCTGGAAAGGCCCCGGCTGCCCAGCGCCGCGCTGGCTGCGGGGCCGGCTGATGTCCCCTGTCGGACCAGCGCCTGCAGGCTGGGTGGCTTTGGCTTCTGACCACAGGACAGTGCAGAGAGGGGAAAAAAAAAATAATATCATTTTCCATTTTTGTTTTGCAGGTTGCACTAGCACTTAAGCTCCCAGCAATTACCTCACATTAATAACAGGCTGTTTAAAGCTGTTTCCTGCCCTATCCCTAGAACAAAAGGAGAAATAACATTCCCTCGCTGTGATTCGGGGGCTCGGGAGGATTGTGGTTCCTGGTGTGAACCTCCAATCTCAGCACACGGACTTTCACTCCTTTTATCTTGTTTGCCACAGCGTTAGGGTCACAAATGTCTTCTTACACTTGCTTAAACGACTGCAACTCCTTTTACTCCAATGATTACCCTAAATTTACTCCATCGTAACTGTGATCAGAGTCCGGCTCAAGAATCTTGCCTGCCCTTGCTGCCTCTCAACCCTGCAACCATCTCATCGGGGTACAGTGGTGGGACTGATTTTCCCTACAGGAAAATTTTCTCACCTATTTTTATATCCTTATTACAAGACAACTCTGCTGTCGTGGGCCAACCATTTCCAAAAACAACAGTGCCTGTGCTGCAAATGAGGGAATTTTATTTGGATTAAACGTTCCCCGACTACTGCTGAACCCCAAAGGCAGGCAGAGCTGCTGCAGCTCCGCTACCCTCACCCGCAGGGATTCCTCCCTGCTTCCTGGGGAAGCAAACCCAGAGCTGGACGTACGTTCGCATTGGTCTGAAAAGGATGACAAATGTCCCTGCGAAAAAACACACTGCAATCGGATCCCTCCATGCCCATTTGCACCCTCTGGAGTCTTCCCAACTGCGTCTGCAAAACCGTGGGCTTCTTGGTGTGCTCTTCACTAGCGCACTTTCTCCAAAGCTAAAGGCAAACGACATTTTACAGCTGACCCATAAACAGTTTTCCTACGGGTGTATCAATTTAAACATTGACTAAATCAAGAGGTACAGCCTGTTGATAAAGCTGTTGATAACCTGAAGAGTAATTTGCTACCAACAATGTGTTCTTAAATACCAGCAAATGTCCCTTCACAGTTACGCTTAGACCAACAGGTCATATTGGTTTAACTATACATAGTCCAGCCCTTAGAAAACATTACCCTTACCGACGTTACACTTGTCTCCAGTCCTCCCGGGTGGGCAAAGGCACTTCCCAGTCTCTGGATCACAAGGAGCATCTCCGCAGTTGCACCGACGCTGGCACCTCTCTCCAAACCAGCCCCTGTCGCAGCCTGACGGCAAGAGCGCTTTTTTAGATGCACGTTTGAATGGCAAGACGTACATTAAACCGCAGGAGTTTTTCCAGGATGTCTCAGAGGAAAGCTCATAAACTCTCCACTGAAGCTCGTGTAAATGCCAAGTTTACACACATAGTGGAATAGGCATAATATTTATATGAACTCTCCTTATGTTGAGTTTGTCTGATCTAACCTATCAAAGGTATCTGTAAATCTGTCCCAGAAATGTAACTAGCACTTATTTTCATTTTTAATTAGAACTCTCTAGAAGACCATTCCATAACACTCAACGGGTCTGACATGCAACCATTTAATAATCTTATTGGGAGTTTTAGAAGCAAATTTAGGATCAGTAAAAGGACTTATTTTTAATAAATGACATGTGGAACTCATTGCTGCAAGACATCACAGAGACCAGGACTTTCACCCTATTAATCAGAACCAGATTAGTTAATTTTAACGAATGAGAACGCCCAGCTATGTAACAGGTAAACAGTCCTAAATCCAGTGTTTGAGGATATTCAAAAAGCTCAAAATATGGAAGAAGCTGCTCTCAAAAAACAAATACATGACTAATGACATGGCGCTTTTTGAGTTTTATTTTGGTTTTGTTTGTTAGTTTTGTTTTTTTTCTTGTACGTTAGAGGGGCGCAAGTACCTTTCTCGCAGTGGACACCTTGATAACCCAAAGGACAAACGCACTCTCCTGTCACCGCATCGCAGCTCGCTCCATTTTTACAGGCACACGCATGAAGACAGCTTAGCCCATAGAATCCAAGGGGACACCCTGAAAAATGACAGTATCTAGTGAGGAAGGTTTATGAGGAAAAACATACATCCCTTTAAAATCCTATGCATTCTCAGCTACGTTCCCTGGGAGCCAACAAAAGTGGTATTCACCATTAAGTCTAATGATGCCATGTGCTTTCAAACTTGTACCACTCAGATCTGGAGGCGGCTGGGAGATCTGGGACACCCCAAAACCGAACCGACAAGGTGTTTACGTGACCCCAAAGCCCCACGTCCCCATTGCTGTTGGAAACCAGGGCACCGTGCTTACTTACTGTGCTCACAGGAGTGGCCGTAGTAACCCTCGGGGCACCGGCAGCAGCCCGTGAACCTGTCGCAGGTGCCGTTGTGCTGGCATGAGCAGTCCAGGCCACAGCCAGACCCGTACTTCCCTGGGAGACATTCTGCTGGCAGGACACAGACAGAAAAACAGACAAACAAAAAAATATCACCGCCCTTACCCAGAAAAGCTCTTATGTGACAGCTGGTATAGCTGAGATATGATGCCCATACAATAACTTGCAGAGCCAAGGAGAACGTTTGTTATGAAGACACAGCGTTTCTGCACAACTATGATGCATTTATGTACTTCCATGAGAAGTCTTTTATAATATAGAGATGTTCAAACAGCAGTTCCCTTGTACTTTTTATAGTCTACCTTTTTTAATTTGTCTCTTCATATAGTCAATGTTGAACTCATACCATGTCTCGTAAAGCCACATAGGAAATGGTATCATTCGTATCTTCTTTTTTTTTTTTTCTTCTCTATCTACAGCAATATTTTCTTTTAGACACTTAGAAAGTGTGAAAGAAAACACATCGCTTTTCCTCCTCTGTGTTATCATTGGAGTTCACACTATTCCAATTCCTAATAAAACCCATAGGATCACTTCTTCACACATAGCAACAGACTTTCCATGTATAATGAGATATCTCCTTTTACAGAACTAAAGACATCTCCAATTACTGAAAGCCAAGTCATGTACAGATGACTATGCCAATATAATTAACCTAGGCATCATTTCTGCATAAGTTAACTTCCCACTGCTGTGCTGATTTGAATCTGGGCAGACCAACTTAAATGAGAGAGGCCATCCAAATAATCAGATTCGTAACTCCGCAAATGTCAGGCAAGATCTTTTGCGAGCATCATATCTAATCACTAGAAAAAGGATGCCTGATTAGCTGTCTTTGATTTCTAGTCAAAACACGCTCAAAACCACACTGCTGTGGAAATCAAGACTCAAATTTCCAATAACCTGTCTATCCCTGTCAAAAGATAAACAGTGAAGCTGTTTCCAGTGATATAACACACAGTCCTGTCTGCGGTGTGTGCATATCTGCCCCCCAAGCTTGACACCAGAGGTGTTTTATCTAAGCACATGTATAAGATACACCCACTACCCACCGCTGCACGTGGTGACACCTCCACGACCCTACTGGGGCTTTGCAACCCATGGATGGTCACAGAGATTTCAAGAACAGACAAACAGAGATGCATACAGGCGGCCTATGCAACGTGAAGTTAGCCAATTACTGGTAAAATGCACTTTTTTTTGGGGGGGGGGGGGTGGGGGGGGGTGGGGGGTGTGTGTACTTTAGTGCCTGTCCACAGTGGTGTTCACGTTGTGAGTGGCTCCATGCAGTTAGCATCTTTCCTTTTCTGCACGCACGCATCCGTGAAGCAGGTCCCGGAGTCTTCTCAGGTGCAAAGTGAAACAATTGCATAGAATTCTGCTAGAAAGTACCACTTCTACGTGACGCTTTTATACGGGGACACCCCCCTGCAAAGACCAGTTCTTGGCAAAGATACGCATGGAGTTTGAGGTGGATATTCTACAGATACCAGGGACAGAAAGGCTGTAAATGAGGGACCGAGAGTGTGTTGGGAAGGTTGTACTGTGGCAGTTATACGATGTAACAATGACATTGTCTTGAACGTGAACTCAGAACTAACTATTTATTTGACATCATACCAGTAAATTCATGGTTTCCTGAACATTTACATTCATAATTTACAGCTATCTCTTACCTGGAGAGAGAAATGGGAACACAGAAATGCAGAATGACTTTTGGGAGATGGACAGAAAGACGTGGAAAAGCTCTACTCTGGGCTGGCAGGAGGGTTTCTGGAGTGAAAACCGAGCTTGTTCTGTTTAAGTGTGCTTTGTCTTGGGTATGGGAGAGCTGCCATGGGGAAATCAGGGTGAGATAGCGAGACAGTCTCAGTTGCTTTGGACAGATGTTGTCAGAACTGTACTAACAGGGAAGTCAATACATGGGAAGTTCAACTACAGTCCAGTGTCAAAGGGAAAGGGAATAACAAGAGAGAACATAAGAGAGGAGGGAGCTGCTGGCTTCTGATGACTTTGGAGGAGCACATGAAAGAAGATACAAAACAATGGTCCCATGAAGAAAAGAACACAAAAGCTGGGCAGAAGAAATGAGTCCACGCAATGGAATTTATGAGAGTTACAGAGCAGGACCCACAAGGAAACTGCCTCTGAAAAGAGAGACCTAAATATTTAACTAGGGGCGGTTCTGTGTGAGAGAAACTACAGAGACGAAGGCAGCTGGGAGACAGTCTACTTAAGCAAAAACTGTCTCCTTCTGTGGGTCTGTAGATACTGCATTGAACGTACACATCTGCTATCACCAAAGCAGAAAATTACCTTTCTCACACGATCTTCCTGTCCAGCCGAGCCCGCAAGTGCAGTTGCCATCCACGTGGTCACAGATACCACCGTTCTGACAGGCACACGTCAGCTGGCAGTTGGGGCCGTATTGTCCCTGGGGACACACTACAGAGAATTAACAAAGTTTGAAAAAATATAAAATTAAACTAACATCCCCCAAAAGAATGAAGGTGACAGGGAATAAATAGAAACACATGCTCCCCAGAGAGTATCCCAAGTGCCCGGTGTCTCCCAAGGGCTGTGGGACACTACTCCCTAATATAATATAATAACTACTATAATAATAATTATAATATAATATAATATAATATAATATAATATAATATAATATAATAACTCCCTAATATATATAATAACTACTTATTAGCAGTTTCATCCGAACACTCCCTGTCTCGAGATATCGCCTTGCTTGGCTGCACTCCACGTTTGCTCATCCTGCTCTCCTCCCTCTGTCCCATCTGACAACTCCTCCTCTTCAGCAAACCCTCTCCCTTCACTTTTTCAGCTCAAGCAATTTGTTTCTAAATTTAGTCCCATCCGTCCACAGGGCCCTCACACCGCTCCCGTTGTGTGGTACACATCCCCCATCTTTATGTTCTGTTCGGGCCGCAGTCTCTGAAACCGGTCACTTCAGCTTTGAGGAGAAACCACTGCAAGGGTACCAAGCGTGGTGGAGCAAAGCAGTGAGATGTGGGCAGGAGACGGGGGTAGGACAAAGGCAGGGTGACAGAGCGGAGAGGGACAGAGGCCGAGCACACAGCAAACTGCAATGTTATCAAGCAAAGGCATTGGGAAACACAGCTATAAACAATGTTTGGCGCTGAGTTTTATTTGCTGGTTGTTATAAGTATGTGCCCAACTGACGAGATGACCTTGGGTCCCGCTTTGTTACCTTGCTGACAGCTGGTCCCCATTTGGCCGGGAGGACAGGTACACTTGCCAGTCCGTGGGTCACACTGACCTTTACCGCATGCACAGAACAGAGTGCAGTCCTTCCCGTATCGGTTTTCAGGGCAAGCTGAAGGAAACACGGCCTTTTGTTAAACACCCTGGGCATCCAATGCCAGTTTTCATTTTTAACGTAGGCAGGATCTTATAGGTAGAGTTGGCTTCGGGCTTATTTCAGCTAAAGTGCCCGAAAGCAACAACTATGAAACCAAACCCCATCCAAAGACATAACTGCCTCTTCCCCTGAAACTTTACTTGAGGTTAAAAATATAATCCGTGGTTTCACATGGAACGTTTACCAGGTTCCCTACCCAAAAGGTGAGTGTACAACTGAAACATCAGCTGCTCATCCTTCCAGCTAAAGACGTCTTTCCTTCTTTAATATTGATGCTGTCCTACGCCGAAGAGCAAAGCTACAGGCTACTAACCTTCAAAGCATTGCCTTTCTGCGAATATGCTGAAGAGAACTTCACAAGGATCATACCTTTGGAAATCACACAGAAACTCAGCCACACAATTTAGCTCTCAAACAGAGAAGTAAGAGTAGGGTTGCCATGGAGTCTTTACCAGTTTTGCCATGACAAAACTTGATCTTTTTCCCATTTATTGAAACTAATGGCACCATAGCGTGAAGCAAAATATTGAGATAATTTCTCAACCTAGAAATTTTGGACAGGAAGAAGGAACTTGAGCAATTCATGCTGAGCTGGCTCTAGAAATGAATTTGGGCAAGCGGGTTGTAATCCTGGGATGAGTGTCCTTGCTTCTACGCACGCAAAAGAGAGCGAAAATATTTTGCGAGAGATTTCTTACAAAGCTGGAATCCTGATTTACAATTCAAGGAGGAGGTAGCTGGGATCTGTCTGTTTTTCGACTGACAAGCTTTTACGCAGATTATTCTCTCTGCTGTTTTATGAAAGAAGCAGAACATGAATGTTGGCTTACTTTTACTACAGTCGGCTCCAATGAAACCAGGCGCGCAATCACAAGTTCCCGACGCAGGGTTGCAATGGCCTCCGTTCATGCATTTACAGGGGGTTTGGCAGTTTGAACCGTAAGTACCTTTCGGACACCCTGTTTTGAAAGAACAAAATAGCAATTAGGCTATGTTGCTACTGGGGCCACTGCATTTCACGTCATAAGCACTTCGTTGCTTTCAACCAAAATTAGATTTTAATTTTCTAATTCTCCTCACTTTTAGCAGGCCAGGAGTGGGCATCAACAAGCAGACGGTTGCCTGCAACGCACTGCTCAGGGCAGCAAGGCGGCGCTAACTTGCAGTGTCAATCCCTTGGAGAGCTGGACTGCTGCCACCAAGCCTGGTCCGACTGCTCCTGGCGCTGCCTGCTCCTCAGACATGACGGTAGCAAGAAAAACAAGCCCAGTTCTTCAGGGGTTATCCTCTTGGATTTCTGTTCCAAACCAACCAACCAAAACAAGCCCAGTTCTTCTGGGGTCATCCTCTTGGATTTCTGTTCCAAATCAACCTGTTCCCCCTTGCGCTCCTATGGCAGAGATGGAGCGATGGGATCCTGGTCCCTCTTTCCTTGGGACAGCAACAGCCCGGTTTGCCTGTGATGGTGAGAAGCCACAAGCCATCTCTGCCCCTTTTAGTGGTTGTTTTAGCTGACCAGTTACAGATACTGGGGCAGGTCTCATCTTTTAAAAAAGGTTAAGTTGAAGAAAGTTTCTTTCCTCTACGGCCTACCCTCACTCCAAACTGGAGTTGGCGTTGCTCTAGCACATCTAGTGGGCTCTGGATGGAAGACTATGAAAATGTGCATGTGACAAAAACATGAAATTTCAGAAGGCACCTTCTCAGAACATAGACACAGGAGAGGGATGCTTTTAATGCAAAGCCAGAAAATTCTCTGAGGGAAAAAATAAACCAGCTGTGTTTTGTAATAACCAGAAGAAACGTCAGACCTGGATGGATTGCTGAGTCAGCGTTACATGGCAACGAGCTGTCCATGAAGAGGTTTTCCAGGTGGCAGCGAGCATTTCTGGTTTCTTTTTGGACAGCCAGTGTTGAAGGAGCACTGAATACAAGATCAGGAAGACATGAATGCATCTGCCATGCTTAGCTCATGTCTTCAAGATCCTCTTTAGAGTGGTGGTCAGGGCATGCTCTGAAGGGCAGAGATTGTATGTTGTTGGGTTTTTTTGTTTGGTTGGTTTGGGTTTTTTTTTGTGTGTGTGTGTATGGTTGGACTTGATGATCTCAAAGGTCCTTTCCAACCATGAGGATTCTATGATTCTATGGAGGCTGGAACTGAGAAGAGCTGAGCAGAGCTGCTAGGCACAAGTCTCCATCTGTCAGGGTTGCCTCCAGCGTGCCACCACTGAACTCTGGAGACGCGGCTTATTCTCCCAGTTTTCCATTCAACAGTTACACTAGTGCTACTACGTCTACACGCCATTTCTTTGTTCCTTCCTTTTCTTCCCCTGGCAAAAGGAAAGCCTACGGCTACTTTGGAAATCTGGTTGAATATATATTTGCGCACGTCTCCAAGCAACAGATCTCTTGCAATCTGTGCGTACATAACTTCACATATTTTCTCTCTTTTCTGAAGGCACGGTCTGAGTGGCTGGAGAAATCTCTGGATTTTTTGAACCGTTCAATAGAGAGTGAGAGCTTACGGTGAAGCTTTAAAGGGCTGCCTTTTAAAATAAAACTGAAAATTGGCTTCTGCTCTAATCAGGATAGCAGATCATCAGGACGAAACAGATACACGCTTTTATAACATGCAGATACTCTCCCTAGCCCTTCTCAACCATGGCTTCTTCTCAATGAATACTTCGTCATCAGTGCTTCCATCTGTCAGTACAGAAAATCTGTTTCGTATGCAAACCCTGGCACCAAGGAGTGAGCCCTGCAACATCTATTTCATTTCCACCAAGACGTGAAGTCAAGGACACACCCAGATTCAATGACTTAATTGGACTCTAAGTGAGTTTCTCCTTTCCTCCTCCCTTTCCTTTTGGTCATCATTTGGCTTTTCTCTTTTTTTAATTCTGTTTCCCACACCCTCAAACACGTTGCTTCGCCCTGGCAAAGCTTTCAGAGCTGTTCCTCAAGACTAGCAAGGGCTCCTGCGTTACTCAAAGGGATGCAGTAATTCTGCCCTTACCAATTTATTTACCCTTGCAGCATTTTATTTATTTTAGTTCAACAGGGAGCAGCACAAGCAGGGCAAACACATCAGCTGTGACGTTCATGCGATTATTAACAAGGCCGTCTCATCTGTTACTACTTTGCAGAAGAACTTCTACGCAGATCGCTAGGGCAATTTACAGTGTCCTGCCATTTAAGTAGATTCTGCCTTTATAATGAGGGCTAGCCTCTCACCACCAGTTATCTCATAAAGACATTTTCTAATTTAACAGTTTCCTGTGCATCTGACTTATGTTCTTCTGAGAACGGCAGGAGTAGCAGCCAGATCTCTAACTCATTTCCTGATTTTTTCCTTCTGGTTTGGGTGCCTTTGCCATGACCAAGAGCTCCTAAATCTTTTCATACCAACTGCACACACTAGGGCTTTTCTTATTAATATTATTAATCGTATTGTCAAAAAACCCACTTTTGAAGCATCCTGTTACCTACAGGTTGAAGGTGAAGCTGGTGAGGTCTTTCTGGCTCAGGGTTCACCCAGCCCAGTAAATGTCACAGAGACGTAGCATGGGTTTTTTTTATCCATTACGCCACCGCTAACTGCTTTTTATTCATAACTTCACTCAAGTAGATCTGCCTGTCCACCGAGTTATGGACAACTGATGGGAACCTTATTGCTAGTTTGCCTGCTTCCTCTGGATCCTGCCAAGAGACTGTTTCAGCTCTTCACTCCAAAATTTGAGAACATGAAAGCCTCGTTGCTCTTGGCTCCTGGAAATTTGACTTCCCAGCCAACTACACCTTTTATAGATACTTTCTTGAACCTTTTTTCACAGTACTATAAATACAGCAATAGCTGCCAGAAACCGTTTCCAGCAGCATCCAACCACATGTTGACTGGACTGAAGCCCATTTCACGACTTTGGGAGCGGCTCCCTATGCTGTTTTTAATATTATATCGAAAGCTTCTTCATCCTGGAGCAGCCCCAGTTCTCTCTGTAGTGAGGACGGTGGGAACAAGGACTATTTCCACCAAAGTCACGTTAGCTATCCCCGGTTATCAGACATTATCAGACAACGCTTATCCACCACTCCATTATCTCTCCAGTAAACATTTAACAAAACTGTATTTACTGAGAATTTGCTGTGCAAGATACTGTGTACGTTTGGAATCTAAGAGAACACAACGCCATGAAGGCCCATCTCTCATACGCTATAGGTTTAATCCTAGCTACGCAGCAGCCCATGGCAAAATCCCTTCTGAATACAAAATGAAATCTGCGTTTCGTTGCAATTTCTTTTATGTCAGAGCTTCCGTGCAATTATTAATATTTTAAATTTTAAATGCTGAAGTAAAATCTTAAGGATCTAAGCAAGCTCGAGGACATTCACTATAATGTACAGAGATTTAGTACTGTATGCACAGGTAATGACTACTGAAAGATCGCTACATAAAAGTAATAGGCTAACCATGATTAAGTCTTTTAAAATGATACTGTTAAACAGTTGATCTCCACCACTGCTCTACTATAATATTTATTATAATGTAACGTATAATGGATCCAGATGGCTCTAGCCTAGATTTTGAAGGCCGGATTTCGATCCCACTTACAGTGAGAACTGATGTACAAAGGAGAATAAAATCAATTCTTGCATTTGCATTTATATTTTAAAGAATACCTTGTGATGACATGATGGTAATACAAATGTCCGTCTCCAAAATGAGCCTGATTCCTATTTCTACTCAAGGAATAAAGCACAGGTTTAACCCTTACTAGAGCTGCACGCATCGGAGCTGGCATTTGTAGCCACATTTTCACCCAAAAAAGCAAGCAAACCAGAGCTGCGCTCGATTCCTAGGAAAGGAAAATCAGCATTTGCCAAAATGAAAGCACTTTTTTTTTTTTTTTAAAAATGAGACTATTACAAGCCATGGAGTAAAAACAAAATTAAAGTTGTAAATAAAAAGGTAATTAACTGTCTCCTTTTTTGGATATGTTGGTATATGTTTCTTATCAGTTGCCACATTCCACCAGGAACAACTTTACAGATGTCCTAAAATACCGGCATGAGGCATGGGGGTCTGGGAGTATTTTTTATGATGGAGTGTTCAGCCAATTGGCATTTTGTCCTCTACACTAGTCACTATTTTTCAATCCAGGGTAACAATTTGTTTAATTTGATTGTTCCTCAGAAGGCCCTACAGCTTAAGTGACTTTATGAATCACTTCGATTTATTGCCAATTGCAGCTTGTTGTTTTCTAATAACCATTTATTCTTACTTGAGCACGCAGAGATTTCGGGAAGCATTTTGGCTTAGGTATTTGGAAATGGGAGAAGTACACAATACCCAGGTGCAGCTGAAGATGAGAGGTGTAAATACAGAGAATGATATTGATATTCTTCAGCGTGGCATGAAGTTGGAAAGAATTTAGTTAGTTAGTCTGGGTTTTTTTTTTAATTAATTGAAAAAAAATTATTTTTTTAAAATTAAACCCTGGCAGTAATACAGGTATTTTTATTATTGTAAATGAACCCAACCAACCCTTTCTTTATCTCAGTCAACACTGAAAGTACTGACACAGGTGGACTCAAAGGGCCAGCACATGCTTCTGCATAACTCGGTCCTTGCTCAGAAAGCGGGTGGCCCACAAAGATACTCACGGAGGGTGCAGCGGGTCCCGTAGTACCCGGGGCGGCAGGCACAGGCGCCGGTCACCGGGTGACATTCCTCATTCTCGGCAGAGCACTGACATACTCGGTTACAGCTCTTACCATACGTGCCCGGTGGACAAGCTTGGGGAAGAGGAAATGTAAACCAATAAATTAAATTTGTCTTGGTAAATATAACACTCAAACAAAGAGTGAGCTCAAATTTATTAAATAAAATCCCTGCCTACAGAATGACGTTCTCCTCTGGGACTTTGGATTTATTACATTTACTTGGGGGTTACTTCACCGCTTCATTTTGTTTCGTTCAGTCAATTTGTGCCCAGCTGTCAAGGGCCAGATACAATTTTCTTGTCACTAGGAAAAATCATAGGGAAATTTCAGGTAAAATTGACTAAAATAACAGTATAATTCACAAGGGACCAGGCGTGTGGATAAAGACATTCTACCTTTTGCAGGGAGTTTAAACTTGCAAAGCTGCTGTGGCACCAACACCTTTAGAGGTTTCATTTTGTCTGTTGACAGCCACATTGCCTACAGGTTTTGGACTTTCCACATCTAATTCTTACATCTCACTTCCATTAAGTTGCCCTGGTAGTGGGTCAGGATTTAGAGTCCTTTAGTGCAGGATATGAGACACCAATGTCAATTCTTTTAATTCTTTGTTGTTGCTGTTTTTCTTTTTGCTAAAGGGGCGCTCAGGCAAAACCTTGTAAGGAAGACTAAAGCCAAAATTATGCAGCCGGGGTCACAGAACGAGCCTGCTTTCAAAGGCAGATCCAGATGGCCAAATTCAGCACCGAAGAAAAACCAGATAATGACATTTCCACCAGCTCTGACAGCGGGAATAGACGGTCTCTCAGGGGACAATGCCAACAGAAAGCGGAGGTGCTGCTTTACCCAGGGCACAGTGATGGCCGCGGGCAGGAGCCGGCCTCTGCTGGCACTTCCTCAATCTATTTTGATCAGGTTTGGTCCCCGGCTGCTCCCTGCCAGACTGAGGGGTGCAAACCTAGAGAGGACAAACCCCGCCAGTCCAAACCACAGCAGGCACTGAGGTCAGAACCAGCCAAACCATTTGGGTGAGGGACACACAGCCCCTGTCCACGTTCACTGCCACGCAGTTGTTGCCTTCTCCCTCTTCAAGCATGGTATCACCAGGTGTTTAATCACAGAATGGTTAGAGTTGTAAAAGAGCTTAAAGATTATCTAGGTCCACCCCCCTGCCCTGGGCAGGGACACCTCCCACCAGCCCAGGTTGCTCCAAGCCCCGTCCAGCCTGGCCTTGAACCCCTCCAGGGATGGGGCAGCCACAGCTTCTCTGGGCAACCTGGGCCAGGGGCTCACCACCCTCACAGCAAAGAATTTCTTCCTGATATCCAATCTAAATCTCCCCTCTTTCAGTTTAAAAACATTATCCCTCATCCTATCACTACACTCCCTGATAGAGTCCCTCCCCACCTTTTCTGTAGGCCCCCTACTGGAAGGGGCTATAAGGTCTCCCCGGAGAGAGAGAAAATTTCTTTTATTTAAGAAATTAATTTCTTAATTAATTTACAAGGAAAGTATTTGCATTCTTATAACAAACTTACTTTTCTCACAGCCGTAGCCGGTGAATCCCGGAGGACAGCCGCATGCGCCCGTCAGGTGATGGCAGGGGGTACCCGCGGGACACCGGCACCGCTGGGCACAGCCCGCACCGTAGCGGCCGGGCAAACAAGCTGCAATGGTGCAACCGATCCTCGTTAGGGCACGGGGCAGGCAGGATGCTGCAAAGCTACCCCCCTCCAACGGATCTGCTGCACCAATCCCCATGAGCACCCCCAGACCGTCCCCACCGAGCAACACGGGACTGAAAGGATCCCGTCATCGGCTTTGGATCCAATCTGAACGTTCCTCCATCAAAGCCCAGCAGACACTCACGTTTGTCACAGTGCCTCCCTCGCCATCCCTTCTCACAGCGACACGCTCCATTCTGATGGTGGCAGGACGAGCCGTGCACGCAGTCACATTGCTCCTCGCACTGCTTGCCAAAAAATCCCGGGGGACAGACTGCGAGGAGAAGGAGAGACAGCAACAGTTCTTCCTGCACCCATCACTGCCAAATGAGCCAATATTGCTCTCGCACATGGCAATGGATATTTAGATGACTGCATGCCCAGAAAATATCATTGAAAGAGAAAAAAAATATTAAAAATATTAAAAGCATTTACTGTTGGCTATTAATGAGTCCCCACGTGAAAGCTTGCAAAGACTTAGCCCCAGTCTGGAGTACAAACCCAGAGGGTGCCTATAGAGATGGCGATGCCATTCACTTTTACACAACCACGCACAGACAAAAGGACGTCTGTTTGCACATTGAAAATACACCGTGTCCACGTACTGCTTCCCACCTCATGGGTCTCTGCAAAGCGATCAGGGAGAAAGCGAGGCCTGAAGAAAAGGATGGTGGGCACTGCGAAGGCTTTACACGTCACGCTTGTGGCTGAGGCTTTGGGAGCCCTCAGCACCTCAGGAGACACCAGAAAATTGACACGTTTCAAGTCATCTGATACCTACTGCTTGTGAGATTTCTTTTTCAGGGATTTACATGGATTGAAACACGCCGGACAGCTATGCCAACTCTAAGCAATCTGGACCACGTGCAAGGTAGGTGCAAGCTGAAGCATTACAGGCCAATTTGCTGAGCCACAGAGATGGCAGCATGTGGCCAATCTGGCAAACTCTCCTTGCAGCTCACTCCCTTTCGTGTGTTCTTCCTTGTACCCGTAAGGTAGAGAAATACCTTATTTTTGTTAGCAGGCAGGGAACAGAAGTAGGATTTGTTTGGACAAGGGCATGTATTTGTGGTTGTGCAGGGAGCTGCCCCCGGGGCTCCCCAGACATGTGGTGAACGCTCACGCTAGTGTTACTTCTAATTGTCCTACAGAATACTGGAAAATTAAGATAGAAAATAGAGATGGACTTCCTACTGGGGAGGAAAAAATGGCTGAGTGCAGAAGCGAGTGTTAAAATAAAGCATCCGCAGAAGGAACTGCCCTTACCAACATCACAGCGGTCCCCAGTCCAGCCGGCGTGGCAGATGCATTTCCCCGAGTGCTGGTCACAAACCCCATGGTGGCAGCTACAGTTCCGCTCACAGCCCTCTCCGGACCTCCCGTCCCCACACTCTGAAACGAGATGGGGGAGACTGACAGGGTCCAGGCTGGAGGGGCTCTAGGGAGAACACGTTTACACCTCTGAAATACGGCGAGACACCTAAGCTGGTCCTAAAAACCTTCGCTGAGGGAGATTTCGAAGGCACACTTAGCAAAATTCTCTAGAAATACGTAATTTTCCTTCTGGAGGATTTCTTTTATTATTTTTTTCTCCTCAGACTGAGTTCACTACCTACCTTCCCTGTCCCCAGGGGACAGAGAATAGCTTATTCCTCCCCTTTATCCAATAAGTTTCTAGCACCACAGTACGTTCAGATGTCAATGCCGTATCTCCCCTCGGTCCTCTCATCTCCGACTAAACAACCCCAATTTTTTCAACCTCTCCAGACCCCGTGCTCTCCAGCCCTCTGACCCTCTTCTCTCTTTTTTCTGGGCTGTCTCAAACCAGACCTCACCAGAACTGAATTTCGTTGCGGAGCAACTGGTGCTGGAGGGATGGAGGACGTGATGAGACTCACCCAGCTCACAGGCTATCCCCGTCCAACCCTGGGGACACCGGCACTCGCCCGTCACCCGGTCACACGTCGCCTGGCCGTGGCAGACGCAGCGCTGTAGACAGTTTGCACCGTACCATCCAGGAGGACAGGCTGCAAAGAGGAGGCAGGACAAAAGCCTTCCATTAAAAAGAACAGGAGGAGGACACAGGTTAAGCCCAACCCTTCCCAGCTTACACCCCCTCTCGCCCTGCTGATCACGGAGATGCTGCGGGAGCTACAACCGAGCGAAAACGGGGCCACGACTGATAAGGAATTACACACACCAGTGTAAAACGTGGTCTGGGAACAAAGCAGGCGATGAAGTGAATTAAGTATGATCCACCAAACGGCCTTAGGATTTTCTGTTCACCCCCATGAAAAACATCTCTTGTATCCTACCAGCTTTCTCAACACCAAAGAGTGGAGTTATTGATTTCCCTGTTTTCAGCACTTCTTTCTACAGTCTTTAAAAATCACAACTCCTTTTCTAACTGATCTTGCCACCCACAGCTGGCTGATGACATTTTACAGTTTACCTAATTTTAATTAAGCATTTTATTAACGCCATCACAACCAGATCCTATGGACAGAACCTCATTTTTTTTTTGTTTGGCACAAAAAATACACACCTTTTAAAGATGCTAACAGGGGCAAGTTCTCACTCTGCAAAAGCCCAGTCACCAGAGGATGGCTCTCCCAGCCTCACATGCTTATTCCACCTCCCGACTCCCAAAGAGAAAAGAAACCCCCAAACGTATCATGAAAGAAAAAGGGTATGTTTGGCAACGTCTTCGTATTTGACAACAGCTGTTTTAACTCCTGCTTTGGTTTTGTATTTGAGGCCTTCATGCAAACCAGAAAATTTTAGGTCGTCTCGTACACGTCACCGAGAACAGTTTGGTGCCTTCCCAAATTTTTACTCCTTCATGGAAAGAGCTCTTCAAATCAGGTTTTAAAGGGGGACTCAATTAATTAATTAATATATATTCCTCTACTCCTGCCGGTTTTCATCTACTTTCCCTAACCGTCCTCTCGGCATGCTGAAGGGCAGCCGCTGCTTGGGTGGAGGTGCTGACCCCAAAGCCCAGCTCCCCCAGCAGCATCCGCAGCAGCATCCCCAGCTCCGCGGCACTGCTTACAGAGCCAGGTACCTTGCGGGAGAGGCGCAGAAAAAGGAGCCTTCCGCAATGGGGACGGACAGACTTCTTCTAGCGGCTTGGGCGCAGAGGATTAGGAGGTGAAACATAAGCCTCAGCGCAGCCTGTCTTTGCCAGCCTCTTTTCTTAAGACTCCTTGGAGTTGGGCTTGCGTTTGAGTCACACTTATCGGTCTAGTTGCCAAGGCTGGAAGTCCCAATGCCTTTCACATGTTCTGGATTTAGCCTATGTCTGGAACAGCGTACGGTAATGACGAGGATCAGTCAGGCGCATGGGACAGTAAAGCAGGCCACAGAAAAGAAACAGTTTTGTTTCAGTGTCATAAATGGGAGTTTTATGGACCTTTTCTCCCTTAATCAGACAGCCTTCAAAACCAGCTCTCTTCCAGTTTATGACTGTTTCAGCCCCCTCTGCCCCATGTACACTGAGCTCCTACAGCAGGCCCCTGAAACGCAGCATCACAGATTTATTTAATGGACTGAGCCGTGTTGTTGTGCGGATACGAAACCAATGACAACACGGGCCAACGAGCTGGTAATTAAAATACCCACAAAGTCCCCTGAGCAGAAGTTTTAATTTTCCCTCCTATAGTCCTCTGGCAGGGGGTTGAATTTCCAACTGTACCTTCTTCGCAGGTGGCTCCTTTCCACCCCGGGCTACAAAGGCACATCCCGGTTATGTGGTGACAGAGGGCTCCGTTGTGACAGTGACAAGCGTGGCTGCAGCCTGGCCCATAGCTGTCCCCCTGGCAGGCTGCAACGAGAAAAGTCCATAAAACCCCATCAGGATGCATCAAAGGAGGCATCGTACAGAGCAAACCTGAGACACAACCCAACACCGGAGAAATCAGTTTGAAATTGGCTTCCAGTGACACACTTTTCACATCATAAGGGCGCCTACGTCCATATATTAGCCATGCCTGACATTATATAACGCGGCTTAAAAATATGTATCATAGCACGTTCCGAAGAGGTTTTTATCGAAGGGCAGGATCGCTCGGGTGATGGATCAGCTGTCAGCCCCTGCCCTCCGGAACGTCTTTGTGCTAAACTAATGGTCCAGCAGAACCGCCAGCTTGACAGCCCGGGTATTTATTTGCATCCTGGTAAGAGAACCGACAACTTCATTGTTTTCAACGTTCATTTTTCACAGCTGGATGCCTTCGCTCACCCAGAGTCTCATGCTTTGGTCAGAGAGGGGTGATATTTTCAATGCATTCAGTTAAGCAGCTGGCTCCCAGGTGAAAACTTAACACAGCCGTCTCGCAAACGTACAGTTGCTGCAGCTCCGCTTTCAGTGCTGCTGCCTGTGAAAAATGGCAGCGATAAAATTCCTGTAGTCTCCGTCGCACCAGAGATTTGGATAGCTTTAAATGGTGGAAAACAGACAGTGCTGCTACCCTGTTTTCTTCAGATATCACTCACAGAATACAAAACGCGTTGATGAAGTCGGAGACCCTCCTTGCAGGGTTTCTGTGCCTGCCTTGCAGAGGCTTCTTCACTTGTGCGAAGCTTTCAGAGCCTCTCATCCCTGCTGGCACACACTGGAGAGGCAAAAAAGGCTCTGATCCCTGGTCCAGGAAAGTGTCCTCCACTCACTGAATATGACATCTCCCGGGATCAGACCCAAACGATGACTTTTCATCAACACCTCTATGCCTTTGAGGGTGTCAGTGTGCAGAACAAGATGCAGTGCTGCAGGAGGACACATCCCCAGGGACTGAAGGGAGAAGTGAAACCACCTCAACCTCAGTGGTGAACTTGTATGACAGCATCCAACCCATTCTCAGCTCTTTTCTTCCCATTTGCGGACCTCCAGCTTCCCGACGTGGTTCTCACAGACACCATTTCTCCACGGACTTCTTTTCAACACTGCTCATTTTTTGTCATCGCTTGGACCCCATCCACATTGAAACCACAAGAAAGTGCAGGAGCTCAGCCCCATCGTAGTTAAAAGTTTGTTCTGCAAATGAGGCTTGGTTGCCAAGTTAAAAGTTCAGCCCATCCTACAGAGCTCTGGCTCGGTTTTGGGAGCAGAACTAAATATTTCCACAATACAGACCAGAACTATATCATAACCAAGCCAAAGGAAAAACCAGCTCAGAACCAGGTCCCCTGACTGGTTACTAGTGGTTCATGTGAGGTTTTTGGAGTATGCGTGCAAAGCTCTTGTTACGCTTACCGAGAAGACAAAAGAATTTTCCAGTGAAAATTCGGGTAAGAAAGCAGAAATTTCTGGAGAAGAAAATTTTAATGATTCTATTGGGTGGATGCAAACTTTTTTTAGCTTCTTAGTAGAACAATCCTGATTATCTAAGTCCTTTGAAGAATAAGATAACAAGTGATACATTGAACCTATTTTATGAAGTTCCATAACTGAATGTACGAATATCCCTGGGACTTTTCTCCTTTCTTCATGATGAGTGCAAAGGGAAGAAGCAATAGAAAGGTTTAAATTATTACACTTCTTCCTGCTTCAAAATTTTCCTCTCGATGCCTTTCCTCTGCAAGAGGAGGATTTATTTGTTTGCAGTCTTAAAAATCTCTTTTTGAGATTAAGGAACATGAAACTGGAGACCAAAACATTCAGACTGGAAGGCAACAGCCATCCAAAGTGTCGGGGAGCACAGGGAAATAACTGATGGGCACTAAGACTCAATAGAGTGCCCAGAAGCTTTGATTTCATGCAGCTCCTGCGGATTACTCTCCCCAAAATGAAGCTTCAGCTTTAAAAGAACAGGGAAATTGTAAAGTCAAGTGCTCACACACCACAAAACGTCAAACCCCTGGTTATCAGCGCCCCCGAGCAGAGACTCTTTCCATACTCATTTATTTTGCAAACCGATGTGGTCTGGTTTTACCACAAGGAACTGTTTCTGTGAAGATCCTGCTGAGCCCCAACAGCTCCAGAAAGAGATGTTTTTTTGTACTAATAGAATCAGGGCAAAATGTAGATGCTGAATTGTGTTCTACATTCCGTACAGTCTACAGACAATTCTACAGTCCGTACACAACATGACTTCTTTTTCTGTTTGTTTGGTTTTGGAAACTGCAAAATTTGGTCCAGTTTGTATAGAGAAAGGAAGGTTGCATCTCTGGCATAAAGAGATGCCAAATGTCAAGTCCTCACGTCTAAATTGCTGAGGCATCACGACACTCCACAAAACAGTTTAGTTTATTTTAAACTTAGGCAATACACCTTTCCTAAACTTCCTTCTTGGAAATCTAAAATATCTTAGGCAGACACTCAAAAAAACCCAACCCAAAATAAAAAAATCACCAAACACAATATTAAGCTGAGGCAGAGCTTGCTTGGCAGATTTCATCCCAGATTAATATAATTAATTTACAAGCAATTGAAAAACACAGTCTTGTAATAGGAAGTGTTACGCAGCTTCAACAAAAGGCATTACTGTCCATATCGCCCATAATTAGATAGCAGTGTATAAAATGCACTGCGTGGACGGCTTAAGATCAATTCAAATCCCATGATGTCAAAATTATTCCTCAATATCCTCCAGCGCATTGCCTGCAATCTGATTACTTGAACACGAGCGCTGTCCTTCCAGCTGCTAGGGCTGGCGAGTCCCAGGAACCGGCCAGGGGAATATTAAACACCCAACAAGGATGGGGAGTGGTGAGCTGGCGTCTCCGACCCATGGTTGCCTTACTCTGAGCAGCTTTGGAGCAGCATGGCCGAGGTCCAGTCTTAAAATCAAAATGAAGATTCTTCATTTAGCCAAGAGAAAAGGAAGGTTAATCCTTCGCACCATTAACTGGCCTTGCTCTTTTGCTTACAGGCGAAGGAGACCTCGGAGGCTTTGGCGTCTTCACCAGCATGAAGAATAAATCAACCCGGCATAAAGCTCTAATGGCTGCGGCTCAAGAGAATAAATAGGTTTTTTTCTCATGCGAGTAGAGAGGGGCTCAGAAGGCCGTTGACAAAGAGCTGCATTTCTTAATTGAATTTAATGAAATATGTAGGAACAAAGCTTCCCATCCCTAATGCAGTCTAAGGAGCAGGGAAGGGCCAAGGGGATACACTGCTAACGCCGTGGCTGGGCTGAAGGGCAGTACAAGTGGGCTGCGATCAAGAAGCAAATATCGTTCCTGTTCGGCAGCACCTTTTCTGCTCTGCGGTACGGTTATACGGCTCTGGCTCCGCGTTTATTTCTTGGTCAGCTCATTAACCTACACCCACAGGGGAGTATTACCACCACCACCACCATCCTCAGCGGTGGGAGATGGAAAGCCAAGCATTCCTACTGGGGGGCCGCGAGGAGGCAAAAAGGACTGCCATGGCGGGATGTTTGCAGAAATATCTAAAAAGTGGAAAGTTTCACCAGCATTGACCCTCCCGTAAATCAAAAGAGCAGGGGATTTTGCAGGAAAAGCCCCTTCAGAAGACAGGCTGTGTTGCATGGTGGGGACAAATGAGGAAAAATTCTGATGAAGAGCAAGCGCAGCCCTCAAACAGGGCTGATTATAACACAGCGTATAGCTGGAGAAGTGTTTCAATGTAAGTATAATTCCTCTCTATTTTCTAAATTAAATTAATTTTCTGTTGCAGAAATCTGCAACCTTTGGATTAAGGAATTCTTACGAAAGTGTTCACTAACAATGAAAGTCGGCTCCTTGCAGAGCTGCTTTGGCCCCCAGCTCTACACCACAGCCCTGCAGACGGCAGTCGTATTTTCAAAAGGAAGCACAGACCATGACATCATCCTAAAGGGAAACGAGGAAGCTGAGAGGCTAAAACATGAAAATCTTAAAAGAAAACATATTTGCTAAATTTTGCAAAGGGGCTCAGTGATCTCCATGTGCAATGCCATGTAGCTACAGAAAGTGATTTTATTTCCCGTGACATTTAGTGAACAATTTCTCAGAAGAGCCAATTTTATATATGCACACACACAAACACACCAAAAAGCCTCAAAGTTTGTGGGATAATCCACACATGTGAAAATCTAGGAAGCCGACTTCTTTTAAAAACAAATAACTTTTCTAAAAATTAGTTGAAAAACTATTTTCTCATGCTCAAACAACAAAATAGTCCCAGCTCTGATTTTTCCACTTGGTGCATTTGTAATCTGTCACTTTATAATTGATAATTAGCTGAGATACACCAGGAACACGGATATAATATTTCATCTCTCAATGTTGCACAAAAATAAAAGCAGAGATTCGTCATATGGTAGGAGATGGGTCTGCTATTTAAAAACCGATGCTTATAACGTTTGACAAGCGCCAACAGCAGTTAAAAAAAAAAATTGGAGTTGATTATTTACACAGCTACCAAAAATTGTTCCCTTTTTTGGCATCTTTGGAAAGGAACATGACCTATCTAAAATTGTACCCTGGTAGGTCATCCTGCGTTCCCAGAAGGAGCCCATGTCAATGCTGGAAGAGTTTGGGAGCGGGGGTGGTGAGCGTAGCCCGTACGTACGCTGCTCGCAGGTCTCTCCCAGCCAGCCGGGGAGGCAGCGGCAGGTTCCCAGGACGTGGTCGCAGCCGGCAGCATTCTTGCACTTGCACACCTGGTGGCAGTCAAGCCCAAAGAATCCATCTGGACAAGCTGAAACGCAAAACATTTCATTTTTAGCAGAGTTCCTTTTTCTTTTTTTGTATAAACTCTAGCTGAGAGATCTGACGACACGGGGCGCTGCTCATCTTTCCATGGCTGTTCTGTCACAACGCCAAAGTTGCTTCAAAGGTTAAACCTGTGCAACTCTGCGATGTGCATCTCAGCAAAACGCGACCTGTTTTACACAAGCAACAGATTTCTGCATAGAAAAATACGGGTGAGAATATATTGAAAAGCCATAAAACAGGCGAGAGAATGATCCGGAGGAAAAAGGAAATAATTCAACATAATGCAAGACCAGGGGCCCGTCCCCCATTATCTCCCTGTCTTTTGAAATGCAAAACTTCTGCTCCCATTTACTCTCCCGACGCCTCTGTAAAGATTTTTTTTTAACAGTGAACATAAGCCACAGTGTTGTAGTTCAGTACCGAAATGAAAACCTGGCAAAGAGAACACGTAGAGAAAACCAGGATAAATTAAATGTAGCACAACAACTCCGGGGAGCTTAAGGAGCTCAGTACCTGCATCGAGGACACACAGAGCAGGCCCCTGGATTCAATTTACATCTGTACCAGTGCTGACAAGAGTGAAAATAAGCCACCGGTGCCTGTCAGGGGGCCGCATCATACCCAACATGCTGCATTACAAGAACGTTAAGGCTGCTATGCAGAGTTAAAAAAAAAAATAAATTAGGAATTATGTTTTCTATGTAGCCTTAATTTAACCTCTCTGCATATATATGTGTTTAGAGTATATAAGTACCCGTATAATTAGGTTATACGAAATGATAATAAATCTGTAGATACACAACTGTACGTCATTCTTTCCACAGAACCCCTGAGTGACAGTGCTCATTACATGAACAGCGATTCAATAAAACTTAGCTCTCTGTCCTCCTCCTTCAATATAAACTCATAGTCAAAACCTGATCCTCACGCTTCTACCATGAAATCAGAATGCCTGACTTCCCAGTGGAGTCTTGTGACAATTATCATCATACACTACTCAGTGACCCACGCGAATTTCAAAGCTCTCTGCCAGGTCACAGTAACACCATTACCCCTATGCATCTCCCACTGCTGGACTCTCCGGTCCCTTTCCTTGCCGTGTCTCTTCCTCACGCCCAGGCTCTTTGTCTCAGTCTTCTCTTGCTATCACTCCCACAAATGCAAATTCAGCCCTCTGAAAGGGCAGACGCCCCTGCAGTCTGCTTTGGATACAAGGGGGAAAATCCAGTATCTGTAGACAGAGCCGAGCCTGGACCTTCAGAGAGCGAAGGCGGCAGGGTACCACGCCGCCACGTCCCTTTGGCTTCTTTACTCTCCGAGCTCCCGCTCAGCTTGTGCTACGTATGATTGTTTCATCTGCTCCAAATCAAAGGGCTGCTCTTCCCTTCGCCCAGACTGCAGCTTCTTCCTTGGCATATGAAAGATCTCAGGCTTGCGCCACTTTCCATGCGTGCGTTGTCTCAGAAAAGCAGTTTATATCATAGCGATATAAGACTGCGACACATCCCTCAGCCTCTGGTCTGTTGGTAGACGGGGAGAGAGCTGTTATCAAGTTGTAAGGAAGAGACATCAGCATGTGGTTTCAATCTTTATGTCC
Organism: Chroicocephalus ridibundus; assembly: GCF_963924245.1. Classification (NCBI taxonomy): domain Eukaryota; kingdom Metazoa; phylum Chordata; class Aves; order Charadriiformes; family Laridae; genus Chroicocephalus; species Chroicocephalus ridibundus. Next base: position 70,495,022 of record NC_086289.1, on the reverse strand, counting down.
TTATTTATTACGCTTCAGTAGCGCGTACGGCACAGCATACAAGAAAGGACTTCTCCTACTTAACCCGAGGTGACTTCAAAGGCTGACAAAGTTTTTCTTTGTTTAATGCAGGGACTGCACAGCGCTGTCAGCTATTCCTAGACATGCGCAGTATTTATTTTTCCCTTTTATCTTGTTAAAACAGAACTCTTGCCGGGCTATCTTATGATAATGATTAACTGCTGAAATCCCAAGAGAGAACCTGGTCCGTCTGTCCTGCAGTAGAGCTGATTCAGACAGCAATTCAAACGCACACTTTGAGTGCTGTGCTTCACAAGGCCTATACGTTGCTGTTATTAATGCATGGATTAATAAACATACTGTAGGAAAAGTCCGAGAGCCCTGCTGCCTCCAGTTTGTGGGATAATTGTGCGGCATTTGGGGATAATCCGTCAGATCAAGCAGCGAACTGGGTAATTCTTCTGTTGGCCTGATCCCGTAACCGGACACATGCCTCGGGTCACACAGCACATACCAGCGCAGCGGGGAACTGAATTAAACAAGATGACGGTGCAGCAAAGACAACTGCAACCTTCAAAGCGGGAGCAGCAGATGCTCAGCGCTTCACACAATTAAATCAATTATAACAATTGCCTTCCCGATCGGGAGCAGAGCAAGGCCGGCGCAGGGCAGGGTGACCCGGCTGGCTCGGCGTGCTCCTGGCAGAGCTGTGAGCATGGATGGCGACAGGCACATCTCCAGTCCTC